>NW_026690901.1:967047-1289396 GCF_020826845.1 Diceros bicornis minor | reverse complement strand
GCTGAGAGTCTCCACCTGTCTGCTCTTCCTCTCGGTGGCTCCAGGCTCTGCAGCCCAGAGTTTATCCATCCAGAGAGAGCACCAGCTACATTTCTGCATCATCAGCTGGAACCTCAGCAACTCGGAGCCCACATCCTTGGAATACACCGCCTTGCTCGGGGACACCCAGGACCAGGTGGGGTCTCCCTCTCCCGTCTCTCCTTGCCCTAAGGGCACAATCATTCCTCCATCTGACTTACATCTGTTATGTGATTGTTTCAACGCTTCACTTTCCCTGCATGTCTGGGTTTTCTCAGTGTCCAGAGGTGATGTCCTAGCTGCCATCCCCATTTCTCACATGGGTAAACTGAAGCTCAGAAAGGGGAGTATTGTGCCTAAGGTCACACAGTGAGTTAGGGAGAGAGCCAGGATTTGAAGTCAGGTCTCCCTTGCCCCAAGGTCTGTGATCTTTCACTGGCTCCAGTGGCCCCCTGCATCCCCAGGAGACCTCCACCTCACCCACTCTCCCTCGCGTTTGTTCTAGGTCACCAAGCTCTACAGAGGCAGCCAGCTTTGAGACATATTTCACTCCTGCCTGGTCACCGACTTGATGTAGGTTGAGGAGATTGGAAGCATTGGCTGAGCTGGTGGCTGATGACTCTGAGCTCCCGTGACACATCATTGATCTGGAAGTCACTTACATCGTGCCCATTCTGCCCCACATCCCTGTCAGCTAATCCTAACATCTCCTTCCATAGGTTTTCGGGGGATGAGAAAAGCATTAACATTTGGTGCCACCAACCTCCAGCATCCTACTCCTCATCCTCTTCTGGAGACTTTCAACAAATATCAGCAGTCTAACTGTGCTATCCAATAGCGGAGCCACTAACCACATGGGGCAATTTAAATTTTTTATACACCTACTAGGATACGATTCACATATTATGTGTGGGGAGGAGTGTATTTTTTAGGTTTTTCTATATACAATATCTTCTCATCTGCAAAACAAATAGTTTTACCTCTTCCCTTCCAATCTGGGTTTCTTTTATTCCTTTTTCTTGCCTAATTGCCCTCATTAGAACCTCTAGTACCTGTGATTAACATACGAGATATGGGAAGACATCATTGTCTTGTCCCTGGTCTTAGGGGGACATTTTCAGTCTTTCACGATTGAATATGGTGTTAGCCATGGGTTTTTCATCGATGCTGTTTATAGGTTGAGAAAGTTTTTTTTTATTCCTAATTTGTTGAGTGTTTTCTTTTTTAGACATGAAAGGTGTTGTATTTTGTAAAATTCTTTATATATGTGGTCGAGATTGCGTGGTATTGGCCCTTACTCTTCTAATATTGTGTAATACATAATCAAGTTTTCAGATATTAAGCCAACCCTTCAACTAGAGGCGAGAGATTAAGATGGTCTCAAGTCTTTCCTGGGCGTGCCACAGCAATGAGCACTTGTGGCCTTCTAGATGCCCGCAAATACACTGGAGATTTTCAAAGCCCCCTGAGGACATCTCATTCCCTCAATTTTTCTTCTAAGTTTTTGGCTCACCATTGCCTGCCTCAGCTGATATCACTCCCTCAGGCAGCTACAATAAAAAAAAATTAGCCCTGAATATTTTTAGCAAGTGCCCTAGGGACAGACTTTCCTCCCTGGGCAAGCTCTGAGTCAAGTAACGTCAAGCCCTGAACATGGGGCTTTTTCGGGAAGCTGCCAGGCAGGTCAGCTAGTGACAGTTCAATGGTGATGGCTCTTTTCAAAGCTCCAAACCCATCATGTCTGCTTGGCTGCTGGTTGTCTCAGCTACCAAGGTTCTGAGACTGATGGCTTTCAAAGTTATGCAGGATATTGTGAGAGCAGGATGGGAATAGTGCAACTTATAATGCCACAAAGTTTGCTTCCGTTATCAAGATTCCACCATGTTTCTTCACTAAACCCTCCTCAGATTCTTACAAGCCGTTGATTAATTTCTAGACTTCTGAAAAGTTGATTTTGACCTTATTTTACCAGTGTTCTCATTGTTTTTATGCATTTGCAGAAGTCCTTTCTCAAATGTTTCAAAAATGTTCTCCCTGTGGTTATTTATTTATAAATTAATTACTTAAAATGAAATTACGTGATAAATTGAGTTCCTCACTCACACACACTAGCCACATTTTAAGTGCTTGATAACAACATGGGGCTAATAATGAGTGTATTTGGTAGTGCAGACAAACGTTTACATTATTGCAGAAAGTTATCTTGGACAGGACCCAGAAGCAGGGAATCTAGAATCAGAGTAGAATTCTAGACACTCTTTTTCATCCCTTGTACCCTTCCAGGTCTGTCCCCCACAGTAACCACACTGGAGTGGACTCCCTGTGTACCTTGCCGCCTTGGCACAGAGGCTGGACAGAGTTGCCATCTATGAGGAATTCCTGTGGCTGACCCAGAATGGACCCAGCTGCAGAACTTGACCCTGGTCAGGAAGAGTTTCCTTGGGAATGATAAGACTCCCTGGTCATTGTGAAAGGAAATGAGGACTTTCTGGGGAATCTGGATACCTGGGGCTGAGAAAGCATTGAACTTTCTCAGGCTGGCAGGAGGTGGCATAGTCCCCCAGTCTTTACCCACCATTGAGAGAGAGAAAAGGACACCAGTGTAATATAGGAGGCCGTCACCTTCTTCTAGACAACTCTGTTACCTCAAGCTAGGCACCTCCCCTCTCTGGACTTTTGTTTCCTTATCTCTGCACTGAAAGCCACTAGGCCAGATGGTCAGTGAGGGTCTCCAGCTGTGTGTGAGGAAGACTTACAGGTTTGGGCGTCATGTGGTTTCTGATCCACAGGCTATAGTTTACCCAGTCCCACTCCAGATGAGCACCAATGCGCTAGAACTTTCTGCAGTGTTGGAATGTTCTATATCTGTGCTCTCCAGTGCATAGTCACATGTGGCTGTTGAGTACTCGAAGGATGGTATTGTGACTGGTCTTTATTTGTACTGATTTTTAATGTTACTGAGGTACTAGATTTTTTATTTTATTTAACTAAAATTAATTTTAATTCAAAAAGAGACTTGTTGCTGCTCCATATCAGACAGCACACCTCTAAGAGTTTGTCTGGATAGAGGTACAAGTAGAGGGACCTACATACCTCCCCCCATGCCCACTGGGTGCTGTGTGTCCTCCCCTTCTGGAGTTTATGTTGTAGCTGGCAATAACAAGAATAGAGAATTGAAACTTCTCAATTATTTGATGTGAACAAACTCATACTTGGAGGCCGTAATCAGAGAAGACTTCCTGCAGGATATTACATTGTAGGTTAATCCTAGAAAATGAATATGAAGCAAATAGATAAAGGAGAAGGGGATGATGTGTTTCCAGGCATGGAAGAACACATTTGAGTGGGATTTAACAAATTTAGAGAGATCCCATAGGCTTGCCAACTGTGATGACCCATTCTCCCCCCAACCATCCTAAGAAAGTCCAGCCCAAATTCAGTCCTCTGTGCCCAGAGGTATGAATTTGGTTTAATTTATTACACTTTTGTTCTGTGATAATGGTCTTGGATTTTGTAACAAAGTGTGCTCACTTTTTAGAAATGGAAACTAAAATTGTGTGAAACATCATGATGTCTACTTGACTTTAATATTTCATTGAAAACATGGGATGAATCAAGGGTGGCAAGTGTTAATAATTTATACATTGATGAAATATTGTTTTAATTGGCTGGAATATACGTTGTTAAATCTAGATGGTGGATGTTTATGAAACTGTTCCCTTTATTTTTCTGTGTCTAAAAAGTTTTATTAAAAAGAGTGAAACACATTCACATGCATTCTCCATTTCATTCACTTCCAGAATATTTTCCCAATAGAGATGACACCTTGACTGAGAAACCTGGTAAACCTGCAGGAAGTCCTAGCCCATGGTAGAGGACGAGTATCTTGATGCTGTGTCTCATCGAAGAGAACCATGTGCACAGTGTCTTGGATGATGAAGAATGTTGGCCAACCCTTGTCAAGGAGAGTTGAGGCACAGTGGGGTCACCAGGAGCCCTGGGGTGATGACAGGACGTGGCTCACCACACCAATTGTCTCCCCAGACCTCCCCTTCTGGGCCCTCATCCTCATCTGCTTGGCGGGCCTCCTGGTGCTTATCACAAACCTGATGTGCTGTCTCCTGGCAAGCCATGACGTGTTGATTGTCTTCTTACTATTGGGTTGTAAGAGCTCTTTATATATTATAAATACACATCCTTTTCTAGGGATATGATTTGCAGATGTTTTCTCCCAGTCTGTGTGTGGCTTGCCTTCTCCTTCACAACATGAGTCATTGGGGAAATGTAAGTGACAGTCATCATAAGATTCCACCACACTTGAGAATGGCTAAAATTAAAAAAACTAACTATAGCAAATATTGTTGAAGATGTCAATTCACTGAAACTCTCATCAGTACTGGTGAAAAATAGCTTGGATGCGTCTTTAATAATTACATACGTCTACCCTGCCATTCCTCTCCTAGGAATCCATCTAAGGGAAATAAACACATATTTCTATACACAGACTTGTACACACATGATGATAACAGCCTAGTTATAGTAGACAAAAACGGAAAACAACCCAAATGTCCATCTACTGGTGAACGGATACACAAAGTGTGGTATATCCCCACAGTGGAATACTATTCAACCATAAAAAATAATGAATTATTTTTTTCTTTTTTAATTATTTTATTGAAAATATAAAGGGTTTTAACATTGTGTAATTTCAGGTGTTCATTATTATCTGTGAATTTCTGTATAGACTGCATCGTGCTTACCACAAGTAGTCTGACTTTTATCCATACCATGCACATGTGCCCCTTTAACTCTTTCACTAAACGCCCAGCCCCCTTCCCCTCTGGTAAGCACTAATCTGTTCTCTTTATCCCTGTGTATGTTTATCTTCTACATATGAGTGAAATCATACATATTTCTTTGTCTGGCTTATTTCATTTAACATATCCTCAAGGTCTATCCAGGTTGTTGCAAACAGGACGATCTTGTCTTTTTTTTCTGGCTGAGTAGTATTGCATTGTATATAATACATACCACATCTTCTTTATCCATTCATCTGTAGCAGGGCACTTGGGGTGCTTCCCATCTTGGCTATTGTGAATAATGCCACAGTGAACACAGGGGTGCGTAAATCTCTTTGAATTGTTGATTTCAATTTTTTTGGATAAATACCCAGTAGTGGGATAGCTGGAAGTTATGGTATTTCTATTTTTAATTTTTGAGAAATCTCCATACTGTTTTCCCCGGTGGCTGCAACTGTGTGCATTCCCACCAGCAGTGTGTGAGGGTGCGCTTTTCTCCTTATCCTCTCCAACATTTGTTATTTTTTGTCTTGGGAGTTATAGCCATTCTGACAGGTGTAAGGTGATAACTCATTGTAGTTTTGATTTGAATATCCCTAATAATTAGTGATGCTATACATCTTTTCATGTGCCTGTTGGGCTTCTGTATATCTTCTTTGGAAAAATGTCTGTTCATATCCTCTGCCCATTTTTAGATTGGATTATTATTTTTTTTTTGTTGTCGGGTGTATGAGTTGTTTATATATTTTGAAAATTAACCCCTTGTCAGATATATGATGTGCAAACATTTTCTCACAGTCGTGGGTTGTCTTTTCTTTTTTTTATTTTTTTGAGGAAGATCAGCCCTGAGCTAACATCCGTGCTAATCCTCCTCTTTCCTTCTGAGGAAGACCGGCTCTGAGCTAACATCTATTGCTAATCTTCCTCCTTTTTTGTTTTCCCCAAAGTCCCAGTTGATAGTTGTATGTCATAGTTGCACATCCTTCTAGTTGTTGTATGTGGGACGCGGCCTCAGCATGGCCGGACAAGCGGTGCGTCTGTGCGCGTCTGGGATCCGAACCTGGTCCGCCAGTAGCGGAGCTCGTGCACTTAACCACTAAGCCACGGGGCTGGCCCTGTCTTTTCGTTTTGTTCATCATTTCCTTTGCCTTGCAGAAGGCTTTTAGTCTCATGTAGTCCCATTTGTATATTTTTTCTTTTCTTTCCCTTGCTTGAGTAGACATAGTATTGGGAAGGGTGCAGAAAAGAGCGATGTCAAAGACTGTACTGAGTATATTTTCTTCTAGGAGTTTTATGATTTCAAGTGTTAGATTCAAGTCTTTTATCCATTTCGAGTTAATTTTTGCGTATGGTGGAAGATAATGATCTACTTTCATTCATTTGCATGTGGCTGTCCAGTTTTCCCAACAGCATTTATTGAAGAGACTTTCCTTTCTCCATTGTATGATCTTGGCTCCTTTGTCAGAGATTAACTGACCACAGATGTGTGGTTTTTTTTTCTGGGCTTTCAGTTCTGCTCCATTGATCTATGAGTCTGCTTTTGTGCCAGTACCATGCCATTTTCATTACTATAGCTATGTAATATATTTTCAAGTTAGGATTGTGATGCCTCCAGCTTTGTTCTTTCTTCTCAGGATTTCTTTGGCAATTTGAGGTCTCTTGTTATTCCATATATATTTTAGGATTCTGTGTTCTGTTTCTATGAAGAATGTCATTGGGATTCTGATTGGGATTGCTTTGAATCTGTAGATTACTTTAGGTAATATGGACATTTTAACTGTCTTTATTCTTCCAATCCATGTGCATGGAATATCTTCCCATTACTTCAGGTCATCATTGATTTCTTTCAATATTTTCTTATAGATTTCATTGTATAGGTCTTTAACTTCTTTGGTTAAATTTATCCCTAATCACTTTTTTCATTTTGTTGCAATTGTAAATGCGATTGTACTCTTGAGTTCTCTTTCTGTTAGTTAATTATTAGAGTATAGAAATGCAACTGCTTTTTGTTAGTTGATTTTGTACGCTGCAACTTTGCTGTAGTGGTTGATTATTTCTAATAGTTTTCTGATGGATTGTTTTTGGTTTTCTATATTTACAATCATGTCATCTGCAAACAGCAAGAGTTTCCTTTCTTCCTTTCCAATTTTGATTCCATTTATTTCTTTTTCCAGCATAATTGCTCTGGCCTAAACCTCCAGTACTATGTTGAATGGGAGTGGCGAGAGTGGGCAACTTTGTCTTCTTCCTGTTCTCAGAGGAATGGCTTTAAGTTTTTCACCATTAAATATGATGTTGGCTGTGGGTTTGTGATATATGACCTTTATTGTGCTGAGGTACTTTCCTTCTATACCCATTTTATTGAGAGTTTTTATCATAAATGGATGTTGTGTTTTGTCAAATCCTTTCTCTGCATTTATGTAGAGGATCATGTGATTTTTACTCCTCATTTTGTTAATGTGGTGTAGAACATTGATTGATTTGCGGATGTTGAACCTTCTCTGCATCCCTGGTATAAATTCCACTTGATCGTGCTATATGATCCTTGTAATATATTGCTGTGTTCGATTTGCTGATATTTAGTTGAGGATTTTTGCATCTGTGTTCATCAGCGATATCGGCCTGTAATATTCCTTGTTTGTGCTGTCCTTGCCTGCTTTTGCTGTCAGGGTGTTGTTGGCCTCATAGAATGAATTAGGAAGTGTTCCATCTTCTTCAACTGCTTGGAATAGTTTCAGAGGCATAGCTATTAAATCTTGTTTGAATATTGTGTAGAATTCTCCAGAGAAGACATCTGGTCCTGGACTTTTGTTTTTTGGGAGGTTTTTGATGACCATTTCGATCTCTTTACTTGTGATTTGTCTGTTCATTTTCTCTGTTTCTTCTTGAATCAGTTTTGGGAGGTTGTATGAATCTAATAATTTATCTATTTCTTTTAGGTTATCCAATTTGGTGGCATGTAAGTTGTTCAGTGTATTCTTTTATTGTCCTTTGGATTTCTGTGGTATCTGTTGTAATTTCTCCTCTTTCATTTCTAATTTTATGTGTTGAGCCTTCTCTCTTTTTTTCGTAGTGAGTTTGGCTAAGGGTTTGTCAGTTTTGTTTCAATCTTCACAAAGAATCAGCTCTTTGTTTCATTGATCCTTTCTAATGTTTTTTGAGTCTCTATTTCATTTATTTCTGCTCTAATTTTTATTATTTCCCTCATTCTGCTGACTTTGGGCTTCATTTGTTCTTCATTTTCTGGTTCTTTTAGGTGTAGTTTAAGGTTACTTATTTGGTATGTTTCTTGTTTGCTGAGATGCGCTTGTATTGCTATGAATTTCCTTCTTAGAACTGCTTTTGCTGCATCCCATGAGTTGTTTTGTTGTCTTTTCATTTTCATTTGTCTTCAGGTATTTTTTGATTTCTCCTTTGATTTGTTCATTTATCCAATGTTTCTTCAGTCGTGTGTTCTTTAGTCTCCACATATTTGTAACTTCCCCATCTTTTGTCTTGTAGATGATTTCTAGTGTCATAGCATTGTGGTCAGAAAAGAAGCTTGATATGATTTCAATCTTAAATTTATTCAGGCTTGCCTTGTTTCACAACATATGGTCTATCTTTGAGAAGGTTCCATGTGCACTTAAGAAGAATGTGTATTCCGCTTTTTTGGGAGGGTATGCTCTATATATATCAAGTTCATCAGATCATATGTTTCATTTAATTCCACTATTTACTTGTTGACTTTCTATGCATGATCTATCCATGGATGTAAGTGGGATGTTCAGCTCCCCTGCTATTATTGTGTTGCTGTTAATTTCTCCCTTTAGGTCTATTAATAGTTGCTGTATATTCTTTTGTGGTGTTGCGTTAGGTGCATATAACTTTATAAGCTTTATGTCCTCTTGGTGGAAACTCCCCTTTATCATTATATACTGCCACTCTTTGTCTCTCATAGTCTTTTTTATCTTGAAGTCTGCTTTGTCTGATATAACTATGGAAACACCTACTTTGTTTTATTTGCCACTTGCTTGGAGTATTGTCTCCCATCCATTCATTCTGAGCCTGTTTGTTTTTAGTGCTGAGATGTGTTTCCTGGAGGCAGCATATTGTTGGGTCTTGTTTTCTAATCCACCCCACCACTCTGTGTCTGTTGATTGGAGAATTCAATCGATTTACATTTAAAGTGATTATTGATACCTGAGGGCTTAATCCCACCTAATCTATAATTCCATTGTTTCTCTTCCTTTCTGTTTCGGACTACTATTTCATTTTGGGGGTTTTCTGTGGAAGTTTTCTCTTTTTTTATGATCTATGGCTCTGCTCTGATTCTTTGTTTGCTGGTTACTGTGAGGTTTGTATGAAGATCTCATAGATGACATAGTCCATCTTCTGAGACCCTCTTATCTCCATTAGCCTAAACAGGTTCCATCCCTTTCCTCTTCTCCTTCTGAGTTCTTGTTGTCACAAGTTATTCATTTTTGTGTTGTGCATTTGTAACTATGCTGAAGTGTTTATAGTTAGTTTTTATGCTTTCCTTCTATTCTTCTTTCAAGTAATAATTAAGTATTTGCTACCCTGTTGTGAAACAGAGCTGTAGCTTTCTGATTTTGTCTGTCTATTTATATCTTTGCTCAAAGCTTTGTAGACATTTGTCTTCTATTTGTTGCAGGTATGATGGCGTTCTTGATCATTGCTTGTATGGGACATCTAGTGACGATGAACTCCCTCAGCCTTTGTTTATCTGAGAAAACTTTTATTTCTTCATTGTATCATAAGGATCATTTCACTGGATAGAGTATTCTTGGCTGAAAGTTTTTGTCTTTCAATATTTTTATTATATCATTCCATTCTTTCCTTGCCTGTAAAGTTTCTGCCAAGAAATAAGCTGAAAGCCTGATAGGGGTTCCTTTGTAGGTTATTTTCTTCTGTCTTGCTTCCCTTAATATTTTTTCTTTGTCATTGTCTTTTTGCCAATTTTACTGTTATATGCCTTGGAAAAGGTCTTTTAGCATTGATGTTATTAGGCCTTCTGTTGGTTTCATGTATTTGTAAGTCCGGTTCTTCCCCAGGTTTGGAAAGTTCTCAGCTATTATTTCTTTTAACAAGCTCTCTGCTCCTTTCTCCCTCTTTTCTCCTTCTGTGATACGTATAATTCTTAGGTTGCTTTTATAATTGAGTCATATATTTCTCCAAGAATTCCTCCATTTTTTAAAAATCTGAGTCCTCTCTCCTCATCCACTGAAAGAATTTCTGTATTTCAATCCTCTAAATCACTAATTCTTTCATCCATAATATCAGCAGTTTTTTAATGATTCTAGATTAGTTTTTATCTCATTAATTATGTTTTTCATATCCAGAATTTCTGCTTGTCTTTTTTTAATAGTTTCAGTTTCTTCGATGAAGTATTCCTTTACCTCATTAATTTTATTCCTGAGTTCATCGAACTGTCTGAACATTCTTGTAACTTGATGAGTTTCTTTAATGACAGTTATTTTGAATTCTGTGTCATTTAGATTGTAAATGACTGTGACTTCAAGGTTCGTTTCTAGAGGTTTGTCATTTCCTTCTGCTCTGAATTGTTAGTGTAGTTTCTTATGGTCTTTGATCAACTAATCTTTTGCCTGCGTATTTGTGGTAGTATCAGGTCACAGATTCCACCTGCTACCGCTGTGGGGGAAGCATGAGCTGTGTTTCTGATCCCACCCTATATGCTGAAAGTTGCGTTGGTACAGTGGGTGTTCCCATCCGCTGGGAAAGCATTCACACTGAGCTCAGAGCTGCAGCCACACGGAGACACCTACCCAGTTGTGAGACTGCAGCACTACTATGGGTATTTGTGCCATCTGGGAAAGCATTTGCATGTGCGCATATATCTGCTGCTGCCTTTTCTCATGCTCATGTCAGCCTCTGTTCTTGGTGGGTGGGACTTCTTCACGGGTTCTGAGCACTGGCCAATCATTGGGACTGCAGTGGCACGGTGGGCTTTCCAACCATCCAGGAAAGCATTCATTTGCGGGTCCAGGGCTGCCGCCAACACCTCCCAGAGTTGCACCAAGGCGCATTCTTACTTTTGGGGATGCAGGAGTACTATTGGCTCTCACTCCAACCTGGGAAGCACTCGGGTGTGTGCACAGTGCTGCCAGGGAAGGGTTGGGAATAGGAATTAATTCATAGTACATGCAATGACAAGCATAAATCTCAAAATAATTATGCTGAGTGAAAGAAGCCAGTAAAAATTGAGTACATAGTATATGATCCCATTTATAAAAATCCTTGGAAAATACACGAAAATCTATAGGGACATATACCAGACATATACTGGTTACCTGGGGATGAGAATGTGTTTGCAAACGGCAGGGAAGGAGGAATTAAAATGAGCATGAGGAAATTTGGGGAGGATGGGCGTTCCTTTTCTCGATTGAGGTGATGGTTCAATATGTTATAATCAAAATGTGTCAAATTGTTCACTTTAAATATATGCAGTTTACTGTATTTCGTTAATACATCAATTAAGCTAGAATATGTAGAAGAAAGAGAGGGAGAGAGAGCCAAGAGAGGGAAAAGGAAAGGAAAAGAGGACTGAGGGTGAAAATTAAGTGGACAAAAGGAAGAGGGAGACACAGGAGACACTGGGTCTCTGTGGCTTTGGCATCTCCTTCCCCTGGAGTCTCCCATACTGGGCAGCTGACTGGACCATTCTGATGCGCTCTCCTCACCTCACAAGTCACTGTCTGCCGGCGGAAGAAGGAGGGCGACTATGAACTCCAGTGACGATGTCTTTGCTATTACCTGCCTCATGGCAACCTACGGAAGCTCCGATGACTAGATCAGACTATATCTGAGGTCCCCTTTTCCCAGCTGGGGTCCAGAGGAGCTGGGCTGGAACAGTACGAAACCACATTGGACGGACTCTGGCTCCAAGCCTTTTTAGACTTGACCCCTGACTGGCTCACAAGGGACTAAGCTGAAATGTTTCACCTTCCTTAAGTCCTGAAAGTGACTGCAACTTCTGTCCTGTGGTGTCACACCAGTTCATCCCTCAGGGACACCAGAATTGGTGAAACCAGCACAGACATTTCCATCATGTAAAATCGTATCCCCACTTCAGTGCAAGGTTTCTCTTCTTAGGAAACTTTGGAACCTCCCTCCCCTTCACTCTGTGCAGGCATCACACCCCTCTCGGTTCCTCCATATTCCTCCCCCACTTAAGCCCTGGCAGTCTCAGGTTCCCCTTTTCTGCTTCATTCTCTGAAGCTCAGATTCACCAGGACTTCCAGATCAATCTCCCTCAATGGCTCCTCTCCCCACTCATGGGTCCTCCATGACGGGAAACAGGCCAAGATGGGATGAGTGGGTGAGACATGACTCTGCAGTCACCTTGGGCCTTGGGAGCTGAAATGACTAGGTGTCTGGGAAGCCTGAATCCCAGAGTAACACCAAGGCTCTGGGAAGAGAGTATCTGCTCTGGATGTAAAAGTGAATAAAACTCTGGGGGAGAAATCTGAGGGAAAAGAAAGAGTCTTTTTTCATCTTTCTCTGTAAAGAGTCCAACTAGCCTCACAGCAGAGGCTCCCCAACAGGCAGCCCAGAGCAACCCAGGCATGAGGCAGGCTGCGCTCTTCTGCCTTGGGTCTGTGGGAACAGATTACCTTATCTGTACACACTGTGCAGACGACCAGAGCTGAAGATACCCAAGGGCTGAGAATTAAAGTCACAGTCATGGCACTCTCTCAGACTTTTTGTGTGTGAGCTTCACATTCTCAATCTTAAGCAGTGATTCTCTGAGAATACACACTCTGAGGATTATAAAGATTAATAATATTAATATATTATTATTATTCATTGCATACATTATACACTGTACATTATAGTTATAAATTAAAGTATAATTATTATTATACATTAATATATCATTATTATATATTACATTATTATGATATCATTATAATGGTTAATAATCTTTATCATTATTGACTATTTAATTTCTCCTAAGCAACATGACTGGCAAGCTCTGCTTGTACTATCTCAGTTACAGTCACAATATTTAGGGTTTTATTTCCATTTTAAGGTAAAGATGCGGAGGATCAGAAATATTAAATAACTTGACAAAGAAGGAAAAAATTACTACAAAGCTAAATTAAACACCTATTCGCACTATGTCTCAAAGAAAGAAAGACGTTATCTGACTTACAAACAGACTCAAAGTTGACCTTCCTCAGGCCTGCAGTGAAAGAACCGGTAAAGAATGTACATCAGGAAGAAGAAATGTGAACCCAGGAAACCATAACAGGAGTCACAAGGAAAGGAAAAAAACCGTCTGTCTAATTTAGTATTTTAAAACAAGACATTAAAATCACATTCGAACCAATATTCCAGATGATTACCACATGGAAGAACAGAGGAGAGAAGATTTAGGTAAAAAATAACATATTTTTTAGGAAATATATACATACTAAGATACTCTATTATTAACACATTGCTCTCAGAAACTGATAAATCTGTGGAACAAAAGTAAGTAATGATAAAGAGGATTTGAAGGTGCAACATACTCGATCAGACAAATAGACAAATCTTAACACACTGGCTTATTGTGAGACTTGTGATGCTGAAAACAGTCGTTCTCCTGACAGCATGATACCGCAATGTCATATCAATTTTCATGAATCATATTTCCAACGCATATAAATCTAAAAACAGGGAAAATCCAGTATTTCATTGTATGCAACTAGTGATTCAACATGCAACAAATACCAGAAAAATAGAGACACAGAAGTAGGTGTGTTTTTAGAGAAGACAGATATAACAGCTCTTTAGTGAAATGTTATGTTGGAATCTATTGCAATATTACATAAAAAGGACAATCCATTTGGACTAGGTATGTTTTCTCTGTGACTGTGAGGGCAAAACTCTAAAGAATCCCCTGACTGTGATAACTCTCTGTTGATCTTAAAATACAAATACATAACACTCAGGAAAGGAAAGGAAGGAAAGATCACCTTTCTCTCCTCACCTGAAACTCAATCTCCTACCTCAGAAGCATCACTGTCTGTATCTTCTCTGTCATGCAAAGGAATCAAAGAAAAGAAATTATTGGAATATATTAAAGTTTCAAGAGCTCAAAGCAAGAAAACCTAATGACCCCTGCAGAGGCATTAATGTAGTGTGAGCTCCATGTCATCTGCACCGTCTTGTCTTTTATCACCGTATTTGTCGGGACGTCCTTCTTTGCCCCTCACTCTCCCTGCCTCTCTAGCAAGTCTGTCTGCATCAGTGCTACCGCCAGTCTCTCTCTTGCCATCTTCACTTTCTCTTCCTGTTTCCTGATATCTTCCTGAGTCACCAGAAGTTGTTTTCAAAGGAGCTGTGGGATGTACAGTCCAGCTCCTGGGATCGCCTCTACTGAATCTGAAGACCAGGCAGTGGTGGGCATGGGACTGGAGTTCAGACCACCTGCAAGCAGACTTGGCAGGGATGCACCTGTGCAACTAGGCGAAAGATTTAGCAGGGCTTTGGCAAGGTCTAAAGGACTTAACGGTTCTTCTGCACTCTGCAGACCTGGAGACCTTGCAGTCTCTTCTGTCAGCAGAGTTGTTGGGGCTGCTCCAAAGTTTCCTCCCATTGATGGCATCTGACCTCGTTGCAAGGATAGGATGTGATTTTAGTAACTGGCCTCTTGAATATGTAACTGGACATCCTCAAAGGGATGGAGATGCTCAAACCAGGCTTTGGGTTGGATTGGTTTCCACAATCATGTCGCTTCCTCTGTGATGATTTGACCATCATACTTCTTTTCCTCTTATCCTATAAAAATAAATTATGAATGTGGATCAGAGTGATAAATGAAGCCTGCCTTCCCAGGAAAATTATTTCAGATGCCTTGTACTTCTACCCTCCCTCTCTCCCTGTGGGGATTAATCTGACCTGTGTCCTGGGACATCATCAAAGAGATTTGGGTCAAGAACAGAAAGCTCGAGGTCAAAACTCAGGACTACAGCAGGTCATTTCTTCTCCCCCATGTTGTTAGACACTTATCAGTATGACTTTATTCTCTTTTTGTCCTTGTCACTCTCAACAAGAAAAACTCTGGTGCTCCCTGTCAGGACACACGGTCCCCATTCTTTTTCTAAATCCCAAATCATGCCATTCTTCTGTACTATATGACTATTCATTTGATTAACCTATTGACCAGTTGGTGTTCATAGTTCCATTACAGTTTAAATCAGTAGTGAAATTATCATCCACCCCACTCCTAGTGACTCTTATTTGAAAACTGTGAACATTAAATCTCAGTACAGGGAATGTATGTCTGAAAAAACTCAACTTCCAATTGGAGATTGTGCTGTAAGTGGGAAGTACACACTGGATTTATGAAACTCAGGAAAAAAATGTAAACTCCCTCATTATTAAGTTTTGTATAGACTGCACCCACATTGATGATATCTTGGTTATAGTGGGTTAAAATATACTATTAAAATTAGTTTCACCTGCTTGTTTTAATTTTTTAAAATGTGGCTACTAAGAAAAAAAATTAAATTCTATAATATAGAGTGCTTAATGTTACTATTGGACAGTGCCGATGAAGCCATTAGTGAAAATAAATTCCAGAGAAAATGGTTAGGGAAATTTTTTCCGTAGAAAAGGAGTCTACACTGGCCCACACTTCAAGATGAAGCAAAAAAGTGTCATACACACACACACACACACACACACAAACACACAGACAGTGACAGAATGAAAAAAAACACTTCCTAGAGTCACCACTTCTCACATGACATGAGGATGCACTCCTACTTAGTTCTAAGTGGACTAATCTCAAGAAAGAAGGCAGAAGTCAAGGTAATTTACCAGTTAGGAAGATCTAAAACCAGAGACTAAAGCTCAAGATATGTGGTGAATTTCCTGTCCTGGCTTCTGTTATTAATTCAATATGTTAGGGAGACTTTTCCAAGGAGGGTTGTTTTAAAAAACAGCTTTTTTTACTATGTAAAAATAGACAGGCTATGTAAAGAATAATTACTCTAGCCAATCAATGAAAAGGAGATGATAGAACACGAATACCCTTCTTATAAGTCACTACTGGATTAGAGAGTCAGGGAACAGCTGACATTGGGTTAATTTGGCCTTAATTAGGCTGATTCTGATTTCATGACCGTCATATTGATTGTATTATGCTAGAACCTATGAAACTTCCCTGCCCCCCTACTATTTAATCACCAAGGCCCACCAACCAGACTAGTCCTTGCTGACACATTCCCTGCCGCCATCCCTTCTGACAAGACCTGGAGGATTTTCCCCAAATCCCACTCTGTCCCTGCGCTCTTCTACCTGCAGCAGGGCCAGGGAATCATTTTCTCCAAGGCTCAGGCTCTGCGTGTGCCCAGCTCTGGAGATGGCACTTCTCTTTCGAGTGAAGACAAGGATCAGAACGCAGACCCTGTGAGCTGCAGCAATTGGACAAAGATTGGGGTTTGCTGACAGAAAAGAACCTTTAGTGGGCACGGTTACCAGGGTCCAAGAAGCCCCAATGATTCCTCCAGGGAATGTGATGCAGGACAGAGTAAGAATGTCTGCCAGTGGTTCGGCTTGGGAATGCCTGTAGGATGACATAGGTGACATTGGTAATACATTCGCCAATGTTGTTCATTCATTTATTCATCGTATGTCTTGGAGTGCTTTCTGCTTACATCCAGACAACAGGCTCATCCTCTGGGGCTCACAGGCAGAGTCAGAAGAATTTCTAATTGTACTTCTAATATATAGGTACAGCACTGGTAATACACTAGGTGTTCCAAGCATTTTCCAAACATTAACTCCTTTAATACTCTCCATAAACCTAGAAAATATGTATGCTGATCATTATTGCCAACTGACAGATCAAGAAACTGAGGCATCAATCAGGTAAAGAACTCAGTCAATACAAATATCTAGTAAGGGATTGAGCTGGAATTTGGACATGAGGAGTTAGCTCCATACTCTGTGCTCTTAACCACGATATTTACTCTCTAAAGACTTCACATCATGAAAAAATTTGATCAGTTATCCATTTTCTTGGTGCATTGAGTAGCCACACTATTTTATCTGTGTCTGAAAAATAGAATACCTGCGTAGAAACTACTGCACACACACACTCAAATTACATCTACCAATAACCCCAGTACCTCAAAATTAATACAGAGAACATTTCAGAATGTTTCTTGCCTAGGTAGGGAGGACTCTGAGGAAATCTCAGTGTTACTGTTAGAAGCTGAGGACAGGCTGGGAGTGGGTCTCAGGGGAAAGGTGTCCTCAGGAGTCACCATTGAATGACAACATTGATGGGAGGGTCTCAGCAGTGACTGAATTCAGGATCTGGTGGTGTTTTAACCCGGTGCTTATCTTCTGGCTGTGGGTTTATGGTGATGCAACACAGGGAGAGGGGATGGTTCACTGTGTTCTTGGGGAAACCAGACCCATGAAAGAGAGGGAATGACGGTTTCCTTAAACAATGGATTCGTGGTGGGAAAAATTCGGCCTGGAAGAGACAGTCGTGTTCCTGGTATAACCAGAAGGAGTTGCCTCTGCATCAGCCAAAGCAGACTGCCCTTCCCCGTGCACTCATTTTATCTCGATGGGAGGAAGGAGGAGGAAGTCATGTAATGCTCTTCTGGATGTAAGATCTGTGATGGTAGAGACTGTACTAGGAGGTTCTGAAAGGCCTCTCTGAGGCATTTCAGACCTTTGCTGTGACCAGAATGACAAGTGTAAGCACCCCTGTGTATGTCTGGGAACAGTTAGTGTGTCAAGGAGAAGACTCCCTGGTGCAGAGACTCACAGGAAGAAGCGAGTTTGACCAGGGAAGGTCAGAAATGTGGCCAGTGTGGCTGGAGGGAGTCTGAGAAGAGAGAGTGAGGGGAGAGAGGAGGGTGATCAGGCTGGATCCTGGGACATGGTAGACTGTTACTTTCTGTTCCTTTGTGACAACATTACTCCAAAACCTGCCACCTATAAAGTACAAATATTTAACATCTCACAATTTCTGTGAGCCAAGCATCAGGCATGGCTTAGCTGGGTGCCTCTGCCTCAAAGTCTCTGTGAAGCAGCGTTGTGGTCTCAACAGGGCTCAACTGGGGGAGGATTCCCACCCAAGATCACTCCCATGGGTTTTCTCAGGATCTATTTGGACTGAGAGTCTGAGCTCCTGTCTGTCTGTTGGCTGGACACTCCCTCAGTTCTCTTCTATGGAGCCTCTACATAGTGCAACTGAAAACATCAGCACTTGCATTCCCAGTTCTGGTGATTTGATAGAGAGTGAGAGCGAGAGAGAGAGAGATGGAAACAGAAGGAGGGAGGTAAGTAGGGAACCCAAGTAAGCCAGTAAGTAGGAAGTGACTGATGTTTTGTAATTAAAATTTTGAAGTGACATCCCATCACCTTGGTTGTGTTTTGTTGTTCATAAGCCAGATACTTACCACTTAGTGATGACAAAAGGATGTGCACTTCAGGAGGCAGTGAGCATTGCGGCCATTGTGGAGGCTGCCCACCCCATAGGCCAACGTGAGACACTTGGGACTGATTCTGAGTAAAACAGGGGACCGTGGAAGGGTTAATGCCTGTGGATCACAATGTCTGAATTTCCTCTAATTTCAACCCCTTCAGGATGCAGACCTGAAAATGAGGCCCAGAGGGGCAGTGACTTTCCCAAGATCACACATCTGGAACCCAGAGAAGTTCTGACTGGTATTCTATGTGATGTCCTACTCCTTCTTGTACTTCCTCCATCTCTAAATGTTTACATTAGACACATGTGACACCAACCCACAGGTGTTGTACGTATTATCACATGTACCCTGACACGGTCCATAGGAAGCTGTTTTTAACCCAATCCTCATTGTGCAGCTTGGGAGACTGGACAGATCTTGAGAGGCACAGCAGCTTTTCCAGGACACAGAACTAGTAGGAAAAAAGAGGTCTGACTTCAACTCTGTCTCCTCAAAGCTAGCCCCCTGGATCCACTCCCAAGGAGCTGTGGGTAGGGTGGTGATGGGTATTTGTGTACAGTGATGGAGATGACATGGGCAAGCAGGGAGAGCAGTCAACAGCCTAGAGGGGCTTTGGGTGGGTCTGATTGAATGAAGGGGCCATGTAATAGAACCTTGAAGAAGTGACCTCACTTCCTTGGTGACAGCCCCCAATAGAACTTAGAACTTTGGTAACCAGGCACCCACTTTGTAATCACAGCCTCCTTTCCAGTTCATTTGAGTGGAGACACTCGACAGAGTAGGATGTTCTCATGTTGTCCCGTGACTTTCCGAGGCTCTGGCCCCCGGAAAACCCAGAATGAGAACATGTTAAGTTGCTTTAGACATTGGCTCAGCCCTCACCTCGAATGTGTGTGGCCTTTTGGCACGAGGAACCATCAGGTAACAGTGTGGGCCAGGGCAGGCCACTCTAGATCAGGCCAGAACTGTGATCCCAAAAGGACAGCCCCACACCCCTTAACACTCATTGTGTGTGTGGGGGTGGGGGGAGGTGGAGTTAGGGAAGCTGGGCATGAGGAGGACCCAGCCTGGGCAGGAGCAGGAAACTAGATGGTGGGAGTCAGGCAGTGTGTCATGTTCATACTCAATGTCTTGGCTGCAGGAGAGTCAGGTGAGTGCTGGGGACCAAGTTCCTCTATCTGCATGTGAATCCCGGGTCCTCAAGGTGTCCTCGCATTCCTTCCCTGGTGGTGTCTATGCAGATTCCCCTCTGTGCCTGATCTGTGGCGGGGTTTCCCCCTGTGGCAAAGTCCAGGCAGGCCCCGATCCCTCCTGGCCTGACTGCTGGGCACTGTCACTGCAGAGTTGCACTCAAGAGATGGTCGAGGAGCTGGTGGATGGTTTCCAGTTGACCCTCTCCCTGGAGAGAACACAAGTGCACCAATCCATCAACGACCAGGGCTGCTCTGAGGTGAGTGTGGATGAAGAGGGGTCTTCACACCCAGGACTCTGAGATAACCAAGGCAGTGCTAGAATGCAGACTTAAATCTGAGAACCCCCTGGACTCCCCACCACCAGAATTTTCTCACTAGAGTACCCCACAGCCCCACTCCCAAAGGAATCTGGACCTCCACTCCTCCCCACCAGCTACACAGGAGGGTAGAAAGTCACCTCAGTCCTCCTGGTGGTTCACTGTGATATCACTGACTGTATGTCCCTCCTCCTCTCCCCCAGTGTGAGGATGAGTTCACTGTGAATTTAAATGAGGCCTGCAGGATGCGTGCCCTCCAGGCAGCGTGATGGAGAAGCTGACAGAGTCCATGGCACCAGCTTTCCTGAGTAGGAACATGTCCAGCTTCACCACCTTCATGATCAACTACTCGGCCTTAGACACATCCCACCGGGTCCTGGACCAGCTGTTTACTAGGTGAGTAACCACTCCCTCCTCTGCACAGTGGTGACTCTGCCCACTGCCAGCTGTGTACCTTGGGCAAATCCCCACATCTCTCTGAGCCTCAGTTTGCTCTTCTGAAAAGTTGGGGGGGAGGATAAATTTCATGGTGATTTTGTAGGGACTAATGGGATCAGCAATGGCAGGTGCTTACCTGGTGCCTGGATCTGCAGAGAGGGCTGTGGACGTGCTGTGGTTGTCCATGGTGTTTATTTTTCTCTTCCCCGTGAAAAATAGTCTGCCTCACTGATCTCTAGGATGTGATTTTTCTGAGTGTGGAAAAGCACATGGAAAGCACCCTGTCAAGGAGTTGAGATTGCATCCAGCTGATCCTGATCCTTTTCCTTTGGGTAGCCAATTAAGGATCTCTGGGGCACCAGAGAGGCCCTAGGCCCACTCAAGTGTCTGGGATGGTCTGGCTGCACTTCATTCATTCAAGTGTGTATATTAAGTACCTACTACATGCAGGACTTTTGGAGACACTTAGTAAAGTCAGTGAATGAAGGACACACAATCGCTGTGCCTCAGTTGTCGTCTGAGAGTCAGACAGTGACATTAGACATCTTTCGCAGGTCCTGTCTTCCATGGAACATCCCAAGTGATGCCCTGATAGCCTCCTTTATAGCTGGAGGCATCTTCCCTTATTCCAGCCAGGAGGGCAGAGCACAGGCCCATCTAAAAAAGTGAGTGGTCTTTGGGTCCAGAAGAAGGGCTTCCTGTCTCTACAGAACAATGTGTGGAGGGAGAGATGGGGGCTGTGGTTGTGGTAGGCCTGTCAGAACCTTGTGTCTCACACATCTTTTGATTCCCAAGGGAAGGCTGTGGTCTGGTGGCTTCCACTCCCGGAGGACAGGAGTCAAAGAGCTCTGGATGGGTGCCAGGACCCCTGGGAAACAGAGGGGTGGCTAGGCTGAGTTGTCTCCAAGAGACCCATTCCCATCACAGACCCATCTTAATCTGTCTCCCCTTCTCCATATCCACATCTTCTGACCACCACCTCCAGGCCCAAGACAGGAGGTCTGTGAACAACCCGCTCAAAAAATGGCCTCTGCTCAATCCCGTTCCACAAGTTCATGGAGGGCTGGGCTGGGCTGTGTCCCGGCCCTTCAGGAGAAGAGTGTCAGCAGGAAGAGAGTCGCGACAGGCTCTGTGTTATACGTGCTGTATGAGCAGGGGCTCATCCCCAAGATGGGAAGGGGCAGATATCGGTGCCTTGCATGAGAAGTGTGGAGGGAAAGGCCAGGCCTCTGACTCTGTTGCCAAATTGTCTCCCCCAGTGCCATCTCTTCTCTGGTGGGAACCTTCCTGGACCCAGGGCAGGATTTCTGGGAACCCCTGCACTTTCCCTGCTTCAGGATGAAGCTGATATCTCTGCATCTCATCTCGCCTGGCTCGGAGCTGGGGACCACGCCTACTTTCTCCAGGTCCATCTGGAGCATCCAAAGCCCATTGAGGCAGATCTGGAAGGTGAGGAAACTGCAGTATGGGAAGATGATTTGCAGGGTCTTCAAAGGCTAGGTACCCTTAAAGGCAGTGGTGTCTTTCCTGGCTTTGACAGGGACCGAGGAAGTCAACTACTTGAGTGAAACTGTTTCTTTCTCCTGCTGCAGTATCATCTCCAGAGATCCCTCCAGTTCCAGAGCCAGAGCAAGGACCAGCTCCACGGCTAGATCCAGCTCCAGCTCTTGTTCCACCACCTGTGCTATAGCTGGAGCCAGTGTCACCTCCATCAGTCCCTCCAGGGCCAGAGCCACCACCAACATCAGCTCCAGCCCCAGTGCCAGCTCCTGAGCTGGAGCCAGCTGGACCATTAGCTCCAGGGAGAATCCTCCCTCCACCTGGAGAGATAACAGCAGAGCCAAACCCAGCCCCAGAGCCCACCTGCCGCTGAGATGTGACCAGCAAGAACCTGCTGAAGGAGGAGAAGCCTGACTTCTTGGAGATCCTTCCCAGGCTAGTGGCAGAGCAGTTGACACTGATTGATGTGGTGAACAGCAGGGCGCTCACGGCAGGTGGGGTCGGCCTTCCCTGTGCCATGAGCTGCCCCACACCTGCCATTTCCTGATCCAGAATCCCATGATGTCGGTCCAGCTTCCCTGCTTACCCTCATGTGACCTGAGCAGCTTTCTTAACTCCCAAGCCTTTGCTGTCCTCATGTGGACAGTAGAGATGGACACTGAGAGCAGCTGCCATGCAGAGTGGCTATGCAGATGGACGAGGTGGAGCAGAGAGGAAGTTTGGCAGAATCTGCGCTTTGGTGGGGGAGGGGAGCACACTGAAGTGCTGTCTCGTCCTTGGGTAGTTCACTCATTTGACCAGGAGGCCTCAACAGCCTCAGCAATAATAAGCACCTCATGTGTTCATGACTGCAAGGCAGACAAACAAAGCCTGTTGGTTGTTGCTGCCTTGGGAGAATGTGCATCTGAAAGAGGAGTCAGACCCCAGGATGGTCAGAATGGGTGGGAGATGCCCCTACAGACGGTCAAGCAGGAGCCGAGTTCTGGTGCTTGGAGGAAGTGAGACTGGGCGGCGAACAAATGTCACTTCCCGGTGCCACAGTATCCGGTCCTGGGTCATCCTGTTCTGGGTACCCTCAAGGGACACAGGCAACACCCAGGGACTCCCACAAGCCTCAAGCCACATTCTCAGCTTCCTGAGCTCTAGCTCTCACCACTGACCCGGCCTGGGACTGGGGGCTGCGGACGCTGAGCTGGGCTGTGGCAGGGCTGGGTGACATGCCCTGTCCTCCCCAGGAGCTCTTCAAGAAAGTGATGCCCCACAACTTCCTGGACTCCATCTGGTCCCAGTGTGACAACAGGGGTAATGAACACCTGACACGCACCATCCATGCCACCACGACCCGCTTTAACAGAGTGGTCGAATGTGTCATCACCACTTGCATTGGGGATCTGAGCATGACAGCCTAGGAGAGGGCCAGGGTGGTGGAGCTCTGGATCCAGGTGGCCAAGGTAAGATGTGGGAGTTCCTGAGAGCTCCTCTCTGGAGTCAGGGGAACTGCCCCTTCTCCTTTCTCAGCTCTCATGTTTGAAGTCTGTGGTCTGAGTCTTTGCAAAATTATTAGGCCCCTCCTGCCAGTGCCTCGATGACCTGACTCCTGGTCCCAGTGGTGGGAATCTCACCCCTTCCTGGGCTCCTTCCTTACCTTGAGCTAAAATCCTCCTCCCTGGAAGTATTCTTCATCAGTTTCCAGCTGTGCCTTTCCCGGATTCCCTGAGTTACTGTCTCATCCAGGACAGGAGACGTCAATGAGGTGACAGAAGCCAGAGGAAGCAGGGCTCCAGTTCCCCCTCACAGCTCATTCTCTTCCTTTCCCCAGGAATGCCAGGGCCTGAGGATCCTTTCCTCACTCCATGCGATCCTCTGGGCTCTGCAGGTCCCCTCCATTCAGCGTTTAAAAGAGACATGGAGCTGGGTGTCCAGGTGGGTAGGCCTCTGTCCATTTGAGCACCACCTGGGTGGACCAGACACCCCCCACAGGGCTAGCATTGCCCTTCAGTCAGTTGGGACCTCCTGGGAGACAGCAAACCCTGGCGATAGGGTCTGACCTGGTTGGAGGCTTGGAGTCTTTCTGAAAACTTAGGCCAGTGGTTCTGCTTCAGGAATCAGTTTCCCTAAGTGACAGATCCTGGCTTGAGCCAAATTGAAGATTTTCAAGTGTTTTCAACAAAAGAACTCTCTGTCCACATGTAATTAAGACTGTTTAAAACACATCTGCTGAGAAGATAAGAGAATGGAGGCCCCAGGTGACAATAAGAGAGCCCCCTCCCCAGTCCCAGACACCTCAGGGCTCAGAGGACACAGTGAAAAGGCTCATCCAGGCTGTCTGGATCTTCTGGGTTTTCAAACAAAAGGGATTTACCCTCAAACCACTCCACAGTGTCTCTTTCCTTTTTTCCCTCCTCAGGAAGAACTGGACAAAACTTAAAAAGTTGATGAAAACAAGCCAGCGGGAGAGCAGGAAGCTGCTCAAGGAGGTGAGTGGAGGCTGGAGATCTGGAAGGAGGGGAGGTGAGGTGGGGAGGGACAAGGCAGGATGTGCTTTGGGAAGTTTTTCACTTAAGGTTCCCTGAGAAATAACGGTCTGTCTTGTCCAGCTTGACAGGAAGCGTGGGGTGTGAGCTGCAGGGGCAAGTGGGGACTGTTTGGGGAAGGAGGCCTTGGTCACGGGATACAATGATGTCGGCTGGACTCTTCCAGGAGGTGAAGAGCTGGCAGAATGAGCAGGTCTCTGGTTTCCATGTGGACCCAACAGCTGGCCCTCTTCCTTCAGGCTCGTGGGTGGATGGAGTGGGTGGGGGTTCCTTTCTTCCTCTAGCAGCCCAGCCTGTCCTCAGGAAGCCAGGCCCCTGCTGCTCCTACTGTCTTCACTGCACCTCGCAGGGGTGGGCACTCTGCATGCCCCAGGGATGGGCACTGTGAGGTCACACAGGTCTTGTGGACACAGGGGCTGCCCAGCCTTGGGCCAAATGGTGGATCTGGGACAGAACTGTGTGGTCTCTGGGACTGTGCACTCTAGCTAGATAGTGGTCACTGCTGACAAACCAGTGAGTCTCGCCCGGTGCCTTGTTGACAAGGATATGCCCCAGATGGCCATGAGAATTATCGGGGAACCTACAGATTCTTAATGGACCTTCCTGACAGGACGTTAGAAGCTTCCAAGTAAAAAAGGATGCAAATGTCACCATTACACAGTGCTGTGGTAACCCCCTACACTGTCACTCAGATGTGGCACAAGGGGGATCCTTCCTGAGTGAATAAAGGAGGAGTTCTGTACAGGGTCCATCATGAGGGGATCCTAGGGAGCTGAGGACTTTGACATGGCCTCAGGTCCAGCGTGGTGTCAGAGAATCCCAGGGGGCTGGAAAACACAGAATCCACTTTGATAGGACCCCGAGACACCTTGTGCCTCCCAATCCATGGCTCAGGCTGACTGAGGGCCACAAGACACCCCGAGAGTCCAGAGGCCAGGACATTGGTCAGAGGTGTGTCTGGAGGAGGAGTGAAGGCCGGGGGCCAGGCCCTTTGGCTGGGAAGGGGGACGGTCTCCTCTGTGGGCCCCTGAGCAATTCATTGCCCCTCTGTGGGCCTCAGTCTCCTCATCTGGGAAACGGAAGTTGATGATCTGTGGTGCAAGTCTCATAGGGGTGATGAGGTACAAGGGGGAGACGAATGAGCAGGAGCTTTGTGCTTCTCCTCCTCGAGGGGTGGAAGGGAGAGTACTGATGACAGTCAGATGACACTGAGTCCTCAGGGCACCCTGGGAGGCATGGGAGTCCTCCTCACACTTTCCTGATGAGGAGAGAGGCTTAAGGGCCTGGGAAGGATTGAGAGCACAGAGGAGGGAGTGTTGGAGCTGGGAGTGATCTAGAATCAGAGCACTCTGGAATGGGATCAGCCATAGACACCAGATGTCCAGGGTCCAGGATCAGCGGCCTGGGAGACATGGGGAAGGGAGCATGGCCTCCCTGAGCCTGTGCTTGACCTTGCAGGAGGTGAACTCTGTGTGGGCCACCCTAGAGATGGATCCCCAGGGAGCCCAGGAGAGGCAGCAGCAGCAGGTGAAGGAGCCTGAGGGGGAGGGTCCAGGTGTTAGAGGAGGGGGTCTCTCTCCCCACGGCTTGAGGTCTCCTTAAGAGAGGAGTCCCTCCTCTTCCAGCCCAGCTCCTGGAACCCCAGAGCCTGAAATGACTGCCTTGGAAGTGACCAGGATGAGGCCTAGAAGGGCTGTACCCAGGATGGATTAGGGAGGGGAGGGGCAGGGAACACATGCTCTGGGATTTGCCAAAAGCCGCCCCTGGGAGGTGATTGGGGAAGTTGAGTGGTCCTGGAGGGGGCAACTGGGGGCAGGCCGCTGAGGGTCCTAGGCTGCTCTCTGTGGGAGTCTGTGATGGGCAGGAGGCTGGTGTGAAGGGATTTGGGGGAGGTTCCATCGGGCACCTGAGAGGTGGGACTCATCTCACCACTCCCACCCTGACTTCACAGGATGTCGTCCCCTTCCTGGACATGTTCCTCTATCACCTGAAGCTGCTAAACATTGGGAGGGAGGATGATCTGGAAGTGAGTGAGCCTGGAGGTGGGACCAAGGAGCAGGATCCTGAGGTTTGGGAGGCGAAAGCCCTGCACTGGGCCCTGAGCTCTCAGTACCTGGCAAACCTTCTCTCATGAGAGCCCCATGGCCACCCATGGGAGCTGGGGAGTCAGGCCCATTTTAGCAATGCATGAATAGACGCTCCGCATAAGCCCCCCACCAGGCCCCCTGGGCTAGTGAAGCTCAGAGCTGCCTGTCTGCAGAGCTGCAGGAGGCTGTGTCTGAGCTGCACTCAGCCTCCCCCTCAGACCCTGCCCCTGGGGGAGTGCCATCAGCCCCTGCAAGTGAGGAAGCACTTCTGTGGTCCAACTGTCCCTTCCTCCCTGAGGCCTCAGTCTCCCCATCTGTCATCAGAGATGATGTGATACATAAGGTCTCTGGCCTCAGCTCCCCTGTCCCTCCTGTTCTGGGGCCCAGAGCCTGGCCCAGTGTCAAGTTCTCTTTGTGGAAGCTCTGCCCTCTGCTGGGCCCTGATGTTCTTGCAGCCTGAGAAGGGGTGGGATGGGGGTTGGTTATGGGTTTAGGGGGCTGTTTCTGATGGACATTAGCTGTCTCCCTTCCAGGGAAATCGGGTCAACTTCCAGAAATGGTATGAGGTGAGCAGCTGTGTGAGGGTGGGGAAGTGGAAATCACAGACCTCCCCTGGCAAGACTTTCCCTGGCCTCATCCCTTGGGTCTTACGTTCATTGGGAGAGTCAGATCCACAAAGCTGGGAATCCCATCACATTGGCGTGTGTGTGAGGGGCTGACATCAAGGACACCTTCCTGGATAAGGAACAAATTCCAACCAACTGTGAGGACAGGCAAGTCCTGAATGGAGTGGGAAGGAAGGAGGGTACCCGAGTGAGCACAGACCCAAGACCAAATCCTCAATCCGCACAAGTCGCTGGCAGGGTTCCCCACCCAAGCTCTGTCTGCATTCTGTCCTTCCTCCCAGAAATTAAAAGTCATCAGGAGGATCCAGCTGCTCCAGCAGGCTGCAAATGCGTATGACCTGGAGCCCGAAGAGCGATTTGGGGCCTGGTTCCAGGCCATGGAGCCAATCAGTCTCCATGAGAGGTGAGGGGGACAGGAGTTGGGTGAGGGCAGGGCAGACTCTGTCTGATGGCCAGCACCAGAGCCTGTGGCCTGGTTCGCTAATCAGCCTCAGAACTCGTAGCGGGGTGGCCCATGGGGCACTGGGATTCAGCTGCTGGCAGGCTCTGGGATGGGCACCTGAGGTGTGGCTCCTGGTAGCTCACAGGTCCACTCTGTCCTGTAGCTACTGGGTCTCCTGCTAGCCGGAGCTTGCACACCAGAAGGCGAGCAAAATGCGGCTCTTCAAGAGAAAGACGAACCGGACATCCTCCAGTTTAGGGCCGAGTGAGTGTTGGGACCAGCAGCGACTGAATCCAGGGGCTCAGTACAGCTTAGGCCTAAGCATGGGCCTGGATCCCAGCTCCACTGCTGACCAGGTCTGGGACAGGCTGCTCCCCTCTCGTCTCTGGGATTCAGTTGCCTCCTCTGAAATGGGTGATGATAAATGATGCCTCCTGCATCAGGGTCAAATGAGGTGCTGTTGATGGAATGAGCACTCTGCACAGGGTTTGGATCAGAGTGCAGGGGGGCAGGGAGGTGTGCCATGAATATCAGGGAGGGACCCCAAAATAGTCAGTTTCTTCTCTTCAGCCACCACGACCTTGTCAATGAACCGTCACACTCTGGAGACCACAAGTGCAGCTCCTCCTGACCAGCAGGGACACTGGCGCCCTCGGGGTGCCCCGGGCCAGCTCTTCCCACCCTGAGTGGAGGAGGACATCCTAAGACTTTCCCCGGTTTCCCCTAAAGCCCCAGAGGGAGGGAACCACCACCTCCAACTCCCTGAAATCTGCACCCCAGCGACTGTTAACCCATTGGGGAGGAGTGATATTATTTCTTTAATAGTAAACGGTAGATTTGACTCTTATGATATATCCTGTTTCTGTCACAGCCTGGGTGTTGTGGTGTGGTTCTTTCACTTCTTATGCTCATGTAAATGAGACACAGAATCTCACTTTCCTCCTTGAATTAAGAACTTGTGTATGCTCACAGCTTATTTTATGTGGGAGAAGGCAGGAGGGCCAGCCTCCACCCTGGCTACTGAATGAAACCCTCAAGTCTCCCTTCCTCAGAGGACAGGTGCATTTCTGTGTGGGTCACCTGGGCCAGGAGCAGAGACAGCCCCTCAGATCTCCCTGGAGGTAGAGGTTGGAGGGACTTTCCCAGGCAGAGCAATAACCACTGAAGTGTGGGTGTCTTTCAAATAGCACCTACCAGGACCATGTCCTTCCCCAGGACAGTGGCTGTCTTTCTACAGCTTTCCAGGAAGAAGGAATGTTTTTTGCTTCTCTTGTTGAGGTTTCTTTGATCAGATATTGGAACTTGCCATTTTCTAACCAGTCTCTGGATTTGCATCAACACTAAATGAGAAATAAATGAAAAAAGATAAATGTTTGCATGTGTAACGGACAAGGACAGAGGAAGACCATGTGCAGATGGACTAAGGGCCCACAGGACATCCCCATCAGGTCGCCTCTAGGGCTCCCTGTTCACCCTTTGCCTAGATTGGAATCCTCCTGTGATCCTGGCCCATGGACTTGGAAGTCCTTTTCCCGCTTGTTTCATATCCAGAGGGAAAGATTCATGATGCAGCTTTTAAACCTACAACAGGACTTTGTTCCATAAACCTCACTGCTGCCTGTGAACTAGGATTTCCAGCATCCCTGCACAGCTTTGTATGATTCTATCTGGGCAAAAATTCCCTAGAAGGCCCCTAGCCTTTCTGTCAGGCACACCGTAACCATTCCTCCCCAGCTGGGCCTGATGGATCAGGGGTAAGCTCTGGTTTGCCAGGAAAAGAGACCTTAATCCTGTCCACTGAATGACCCACACCGTCCCTTGCTGCCCTGGGTGACATCTGGGCGCATGTGGTTCTGAGGTCCCTGGTCTCAGACAATCACTAGTTTACGCACTCAGTCTTCTTGCTACTGACTTGTCCCAAAGGGGCAGCTGGGCCTGAGGGAATAGAGCACGTAGCCCCTGGGACAGCTGAGTTCTTTTCCCCAGTCTGTGCTGTGGTTATATGGATTTGTGTTACAGGGATGTGAAACTTTCCTGTTGGGAGTTTTGAAAGATGAGGCAGGAGAGGGGAAGGTATAGAAGTGGGTCCAGCAGGGGAATGTCACCAATCTTAGACACCACAAACACAACCTTACCAATTAAAATGGTGAAATGCTCCCCAGGTGGGTGGTTAGAAGACACTGCTCAGAGCTCATGCCGAGAACCCACCCCACGACCTGGAGCTAAAGGGTGAGCACCCGGCATTTTGAACATCATGCCCTGGAAACACCCTGTAAGACAAGGGCCATTGTCTTGAATACCTTGGTACATCTTCCCCCTCCTTTCTGAAGGCTGCAAGTGCCATCCAGGGAGGCCTTTTCAGTTCAGCCAGAAGCAGAGTGGAAATCCTAGTTCCCAAAGCCCAGGCCCTTCCTTTCAAGGCACTGCCATCCAGGAAAGAAAGAATTCACACATCGGTGTAGACAACACAAACACACACACTCATGTCCCACTCAAATCCCAAGATACATGAACTACTAAGAGATTAAAAGTGACTTCAGACACAGTTCAACCAATTGCAAAAGAAGGGTTTCCTTAAGATCCTGACTCAAATAAAATGTAAAACCAGGAAATAACCTTGACAAAACTGGGAGACTTTGGAAACTGACTAGATAGTTGATTATCAGAATGACAATTTTATTTTTGTATGTGATAACGTTATTGTGTTTGTGTTCCAAAAATCCCTCATCTGTAAGAGAAACTGAAATATTTACAGCTGAAATGATGTGCTCTCAGCCATCTCCTCTGGTTAATTCTTGGGGTCTTGGTGTGAGGATAAACAAAGTCAGATGGTATACGAGTTGACAATGTTTGAAGCAAGTAACAGGTTCACAGAGATTGATATTTCTCTACTCTGAGTTTTAGAGATTTTTGAAAAGCTTCAGAACACAATTTTGATAAAAACATTATACTTGGTGTCCACATTACAATGTTACAAATTAAAACATCACAAATATAAAGGAATGCTTCTCCTTCCTGACCTAAGGAAGTTCTCTCTCAGTCTGGCTTCTGTGAATGACCTGATGATGCCACCAATTATTCACTTATCACATGTTTGTTGAGTAATTCCTATGTGCTCTGTGCTGTGTGCAAGGCGAACACATTTCCACGACTCTGGATCTAGTGTGGGAAGGAAGGCAATGAGCCTGTTGCCAAGGTTCTCTAAGTGGAAAATAATGACACCAGGGGGTATGCTCATTCTTGAGATTCCAAAATCAAAGCTACACAAGTTTGCCAAGTAACAGATAAGAGATGCTTAATTCATGATATAGAAATCACCTATGTCTGAATTACCGTGGGACCATGAAGAGAAAGACTGATGGATTTTACGTTATAATTAGATGCAAAATAATCGTACTGGCCCCTGGCCAAGTGGTTAAGTTTGGCATGTTCTGCTTTGGTGGCCCACGTTCAGTTACTAGGCACGGACCTACAATACTCATTAGCAGCCATGTCGTGATGGTGATCCACACAAAAAGTAGAGGAAGATTGGCAGCAAATGTTAGCTCATGGTAATGTTAGCTCAGCAAAAAAAAAAAAAAAAAATTAGATACAAAATCATAATAAAAATTTATGGAATCGGATTTAATATACATTCAAATACAAATCTCATTCTAGTAGATATCATCACTTCATTGAGTGTAAGTTCTAGAAAAAACAAATGTAAGTTCAAAACACTAATTCCTCAGCTTCAATTATCCTATCAATTTTAATATAAAAAGGAGAAAACTCATGGTAAAGAAAAATTGAGGTTTACCATGAAAGGTCAAGATCATGATGGACGTTACAAAGAGATGCTGTGAGAGTCAAGCCTGTCTCATGGGGAATTTCTCAACGGCATCACTCACCTTTTCTTCAGCACCAATGTTGCTTTCCTCACTGTTTTCAGGATGCCTTTCTTGGCTCCTTGCTCTCTCTGCCTCCACGGCAATCTCGTCTGTCCTCGAGACCACAGTCAGTCTCTCCCATGCTTTTCTTCACGTTCTGTGTCTGTCTCCTGATATCTCTAGAAGATGCTTGTTGCCTGCAGAGGGTCTGTGAGCGACCCAGACCCATTCTTGGACTCATGCCTGCCCAATATGTACAGCGAGCCAGTGTGGGATCAGGGCTGGTGTGCAGATCCCTCGGCCCATGCATGGTCCAGGGATTCACATGGACCAGCATGTGTGACTGTTTTGAAGGTATTTGCGACTCCAAAGAACTTAAGAGTTCTCCTTCACTGCTGCAGGCCTGGAGTCCCTGCAGTCTGCTGTACCCACAGACTTGCTGCGGCTTCTCCAGGGTCTGCTCCCACTGACTGCACCTGACCTCACCACCAGGATGGGAAGTTATTCCAGCAACTGGCCTCTGGAATATGCAGCTGCTTAGGCTTCAGGGTGCATAGATCATCAGTTTTCTGATTGGGTTTAGTTTCATGGTCGTACTGTTTCCACTATGAAGTCGGGGAATATTTTTGGAGTTTTCTCTTTCAAAACAAAATAAAATGTGAAATTTGAACAAAATGGAGGATGAAGACTACCATCCATGGAGAACATTCTCAGCTGACGTGGATATTCCACCCTCCTCCTCTCCCTGGAAACATGTGTCTCAAATCACACTGTGCATCACAATCATTGGAGAGTTTTTAAAACTCAGATTGCTGGATCTGAAACCAAGTAGGTCTGGGGAAGGAATAGAGAATTTTCATTTCTAAGAGGTGATGATCAGCTGCTGGTACAGGGACCACACATGGAGAACAGGATTCAGTGACATCATCAAGTTGATGTGAGACAAGGACAGAAAGCTCAAGGTCATTATCCAGTGTCAAATCCAGACCAACTTCCCTCTGCCATCTTGCTTCAGGACGTTCCTCTCCTCTGCTCTCTGTCATGGTCAAATACACACATGCTGGTGTCCCACAGCACACTGTTATTGGGACACAGAGTTCCAAGGACTCAAGAGCTCCTTTCACTGCCTCATCTCTAATGAAATTATTCACTACTCCATCCTTAGTCATTCACTTCCACACCCCGATCCTATCTTCATCCAAAATTCTCCTGCTCACCAGTCAGTAATTCAGAAACACCATATTCCCAACACAAATTTCCACATTTCCAGTTTTTACACAAAGAAATCCACTCTAAATAACCGTTCTTCAATAAACTAGATTACTCCCATAGGAATATCTTCACAAGCCTCTTACTTTTCTTCTCCTAATCCTTTCTAGTAATCTCAGATTCACAGTCCATCATTTCAATCATCCACTGACCATACTCCCAGATACTTTATTGCCATCATATCCACCCTGCACACTTCAGATGATTTCAAATACCTGCAATGTCATGTTGACACTTGCACTGAACAGAGAATGCACCAGGAGCCTGTGGATCCCAACAGAGAATCAACAGCAACCAATGGACCTATATGCATTTTTCTAATGCTTCCTGAATGCTCTGCTCATTTTTTCCATTTCTTGAGTTCCATAAGTCTCTATATTCCGACCTCCTCCATATTTCACAGATAAATTGTTAACCACAGGACAAGAACTATTTCACTCTCTAGTCATCAGATCTACAAATATTCCTCATAAGGAATTCATTTATCACAACTTTTCTGCCGTTATATCCAAATAAATTGATTTTTTGGCTGAAACCACTCTGATTTTTATCTTATCCTTCCATTTCAATGACATTATGTTCTCAATATTTGTTGTGCTTTCCATAACTTCCCTACTGGAATCATCCCTCAAGTTTCAAATATGCACAAATCTCTACCATCTACAAACTAATCTCTCAGCCAGCGTTCCTAATAGTCCTCACCCTCCACGCCCCTCCTCTCTTTCTCCTGCCAGGGATCCATTGTGAAAAGTTCACATATATCCCAATGCCTCTGTTTCCACAGTGCCCACCCAATCCTAGCCCCATTCTGTGGATGCTTCTCTTGCTAAGCTCACAAGCCGTGTCTCTTACTAATCCACTGGGGACTTTTCATGATTTTCTGACATGCTCTGCAGTAGCACATGACATTGCGGACTCCAATGTCCTTTTAAAAGACCATTTGTCCTTGGGATCCACCACCCTACACTGTCCTGCTCTTGCCTGTCTAAACTTCCTGAGCAACTTCCAGGCTTCTCTTTATTACCACCCCACAATGACTGATGCTTCCCAAATTCGGCACTGCTCTGGCACCTGTTCCCCATCTGCACCCTCCTTCTGGGGCAACCCCATCCATTTCCCTGGCTTCAAATACCGATAATGAGTCAAACATGTCCAAAGAATCAGCAGAGACCTAACTCTGAACCCCAGACCCATTTATCTACCTGCACATTCACCACATCTGTGATAATTCACAATGATCAGTTCCCAAGTTGAACAAGTCACTTCCCCAAATAATTTGCTTCTCTCTCAGTGTCCCCAAACTCACTTATTTTTGGTAATAACCTGTCTACCCCTGGATGTCACCCTGGACACCCTGCCACCCCACACTCACATAGCAATGAACCATCCATCCACCATTCTGAATCTACCTACAGGTTATCCACTTCTGATTTATTTCTAATCACCTTTCAGACCTCATACAAAATATCACTTCCAGACAATGAAAACTCCTGCTCCAGTAACCTAAATTACAAAACTCCATTTTTCCTCTTCGTTGATTTTTTTTCTATTTTAGTTATATGTGCATTATTATCTATTTCTTTCAAGATTTAGTTCTTTCTTACTAAATTAGATATTCCATGAAGACAAGACTAATGTGGATTTTCCAAATTTTCCCACAATAGTGTTCACATATGGCTTTGCACACAAAAAGAGCTCACATATATTATGTGTACAATATATAATTTATATTCATATACATATAAAATTCAAACACTAAAACTTTGCTTCATGAAATATTTTAAATCCATCCACTTAACTATTCTTTTTTTTTTCCCAGAGGAAGATCAGCCCTGAGCTAACATCCATGCTAATCCTCCTGTTTTTGCTGAGGAAGACCGGCTCTGAGCTAACATCTAACGCCAGACCTCCTCTTTTTTTTCCCCAAAGCCCCAGCAGATAGTTGTATGTCATAGTTGCACATCCTTCTAGTTGCTGTATGTGGGACTCGGCCTCAGCATGGCTGGAGAAGCCCACCTGGGGTTCCGTACCACAGTCACCAGCAGCGGAGCACACACACTTAACCACTAAGCCACGGGACCGGCCACTCCACTTAACTACTCTTGTGCAAAGATACCACCTTTAGGTGCTACACTGCAATAAATTAGGAGAAGTAGCTTAAGATTCCAAATCCTTTCTCCTCGTAATCCAATCATGAGATTCTAGTCACAATGATCTGTTTAAAATGCAAAAGTGATCAGTTCATCTTAACTTTTAAATCCTCCATTTCTGTCTTCAGCACATATTTCTCCTGTTGTCTTATCATAATTATTAATATTACGCTTTTCATTCCCTGATATGTTCCAGTTTGGAGGGAAAACTATTTGGTCACTCTATTTTTAGAGCACTTACTACATGCAAAGCTCTGGTGTAAAACCTGTGATCTACAAAATAACTAAATAGACTCACTGCCCCTGTTTGATTTAGTCTTAGTTGATGGAAAGAGATCATAAATGTCAAAGGATGTATAACATGCCGTGTAGAAATCACTGCTGTGATGAACAATAAGGCAGAGAGTGAGAGTTTGAGCTTGAGCGCATATTCAAATTACTTGTGTGTGTATGTGTGTGTGTGCGTGTGTGTGTGTGTGTTTGCACGTGCTCATGCCTGCTGCCTGGATGGGATGAGTTGCTTCCTCCTGGGGATTGGGGGAGCCTCCTATGCCTCGGGAAAGTTCCTCCATGTGCACTTAATATGCAGTTTGTTATCCATGTGTATTAGTCAGGATTCTCTAGAGAAATACAACCATAGAATATATATAAACATATAGAAGTGGAAATTTATTGTAAGAATTAGCTCACAAGGTTATGGAGGTTGAGAAGTCCCACAATATGCCATCTGCAAGCTGGAGAACCAGAAAAACCAGTGATATAATTCAGTCAAATTCTGAAGGCTTGAGAACCAGGACCTCTGATGTCCAAGTGCAGGAAAAGATGGACAACTCAGCTCAGGAAGAGACAACTGAGTCAGTCTTTCTTTGTTTTTTTGTTCTATTGAGCCCTCAACAAATTTGATGATGCCCACCCACTCTAGTGAGGGTGAGTTTGTTTATGTAGACCATGGAATCAAATGATAATGTCTTCCAGAATCATTCTCACAGACACACCCAGCAATAATGCTTCACAGTCTATCTGGGCACCCCTGTGTCTAGTCAAGTTGACAGCTAAAATTAACCATCATATCATGGCTCTATCCAAACAAGATCAACAGAGATATCACAATGTGACATATGTCATTTAAATTTTCCAGAACACATGTTAAAGTAAGTAAATACAAACAGATGAAACCGGATTTTATAACATTTTCTTTAACTCAAGAAATATAAATATTATCATTTCAAAATGCAGTCCACATCAGTACAAAGAACAAGAAACTCAGGTTTTCGGCCCCCTCTGTCTTGCTGGTGAATTTTAATGAATACTGGCTCCTCATATATCTTGATATGATCCAATATATAATATTCTCCCATCTATTTGAGCTTTATTGCATCAAAAGGAAATCATTTTCTCATTGTCAAACTGCTCTGCTATCTCTTTTTTAATAAATTAAAGCGATATATTGTGTTTATGTTAGAACTGAAATTAAGAATTTAAGTAATTAAGAAGGACTTGATTCCAGCAAAAGGCTGGTTTACTAAAATGGAAGACAGTTCACGAGCAAATGTCCCAAGAAAACCATAGGGCCAATGGCATTGGAAATTTCAGGGTAGAATTAAAAGACCCATGGGATGTGATTAAAAGGAGAGTAGAGAGAATGTGAGGAGGAATTGATATCAGAAGTGAAAATACACAAGCATGTTCCAAGTTGATGAAAGACATCAATCCACAGATTCAATTAATTCAACATTTCCTAAGCAGAGTGACTACACAGGAAATATTAATGAACTAAACTATGGTCTAAAAACCAAAGTTAATATAAAGTATTTTAGGGACAAGAGAGGCCAAATAAGCAAGAAAAAGGCCAATTGGTGATTTCTAACCATAAAGAAAATAAGATAGACATCCACAGAGCAGCATTTTTAAAATGCTAAAAGAAATCTCATGTCAAACCAGAATTCTACACCCAGCAACAATAGTGCCCCAAATTACAATGTTCTAGAAAATCTTAAAGTGAAACTTTTCATTGTTAGCAGCCTTGAATTAGACAAAATACTGCAGTGAGTTACCACATCCAAAGGAAAATTAACCCAGCTTGAAAACCAGGAATGCAGGAAGGACTGAAGAGGAAAGGAAAGGATAATTTATAAATAAATATAAATGAATTTTATTTCGGGAAGTAATTCTAGAAATCTCTCATGGAGATTAAAATATATGTAGAATGATATGCATAAAAACAGTAATACAAATGACACGAAGGTTAATAACAGAATTGAAAGTGTTGAAGGTGTTAGCATTTGGGGGAGATGGTAAAAGTAATTATTCATATTAGACTGTATTAAGGATTCAGAATTTAACCATTAGTGCAATTAAAGATTTCTATATGATTCCAAGTAATAAGTTTATAGAGGAAATAACAGAATATAAAAAGAGTTAAATCAACATCAGTGAAGTAAAGAAAGTAAAGGAACATTAATTATTCAGGTCAAAGGGAAGGGAAAGAGTAAGACGGTTGAAATAATTACAAGTTTACTGGTAATTACATGAGATGTAAATGCACAAAATACTAATTTCTTGTTAATGCCTGTGTGATATATTCTAGAGACTTGTTAGTAAATATTTTGGACATTCTTTCATTGATAAACGTTTACATAGTCTCTATTTTTTCCTATTAAAACATAAGTGGTTTGGACATTTTTGTACATATAAACTTCCATTCCTATTTTTATTGAAAGTGTCATTAGTGGAAGAAAAAGGAAACATTAAAATGTTGATAGAAACTGCAAATACCACCTACCCACACAATTGTATTAAATGTTTTCATACCAAAAGTATCTGACAGTGTCAATAACCCAACATTATTTTTTTAAGTATAAATCTTTAGGAATCTCTCAAATCCCATTGATAAGAGACAGGATGTCTCCCCTGGATTATCCACTGATTGGATTATCCACTCCTTTCCTCAATAAATGGGGAATCAGAGGCAGAAGTCCTTGCATTTTCCAGCATTCCACGGGCTGTCTGCATATCAGGAGTGGTGTGAGCAGGACAACTCTGAAGCCATGGAGAAACCTGCATCAGCCTGTTTTCCAAGCCAGCCTATTCTGGTGAGAGTGGAATCCATATGGACAGCAAGAGTGTCCATTTGTACACTTTGTGCTTCTGTGAAACCTCTTTAAGTGAGCAGGCAGTAGCTCTTAAAACAAGAAGATACCTTATTCAAAGTTGTTTCCTAGGTGTTAATGTTTGTTAAGTAATGATCAACGTGTTGTACTTTTCTGTATAGGGAGCTTCCTTGGGATAATAGGCCAGACATTTGTTTTGTTTTGTTTTTAACCAAAAACATCACTGGGAAGTGGAAGTAGTATTCATCTCTGCACTGTTGACATTGTTCTCGTCTCTGGAAAATCTTTTACCCACAGTGTGATTGGTCTTTTTAAAAAAACATTCAGTTCTGTGCTCAAATATCACCTCATCAGTTAGTCCTTCCCTAATCTCTGCATCATCTAATTGTAGGTGGGCCGGCCCCCCTGGCGTAGCAGTCAAGTGCTCACGCTCTGCTGCCGGCGGCCCAGGTTCAGGTCCTGGGAAAGCACCAACGCACCACTTGTCAGGCCATGCTGTGTCGGCGTCTCATATGAAGTTGAGGAAGATGGGCACAGATGATAACACAGGGCAAGTCTTCCTCAGCAAAAAAAAGAGGAGGATTGGCATGGATGTTAGCTCAGGGCTGATCTTCCTCACAAAATAAATAAATAAATGAAATAATTGTAGATAATTTCTTTCCCTTTATCCCTCCTTACTGTTCTTCCTCCATCCCTTCCTCTGTCTCTGTATCTTTGCGTAGCCCTTACTGTTTATTACAGGACCTAATTATACCTAACACTATATTAGACATTCATCCATCTCTTTATTAACTCATTCCTCTCACCAAGATTAAAATAAACAGGGGAAGTGAATTTTTAAGTTAAATTCTGGATCATGGATTTTAGTACATAACTTAGCTTATAATAGGTGCTCTATAACTGGGAGGATCAAATAATTTTCCCTCCAAACTGGGACATGTTGGAGAGTGAAAGGGATGGTATAAATGATTATCGCAGGACAACAGGGATGAAGTCAGATGTATGATTTCACTTTTTAAAAGGATCTGAAAACAGAAATGAGAGATTGTAAAGGAAAGGTGCACTTATTAGGTTTACATTTTAAATAGATTATTGTGGCTAGAGTCTTAAAATGAATTACAGACAGAAAGGAATTGCAATCTTAGTGATAATTTATTGCCGTATACCACCAAAGAGATTCTATCCTTGTATAACTGTAGTTGAGTGAATTTGTTTGAAAGATTTAGAAAGTACTTTTTGGAGTTTGAATAATTTCTTTCAATAAATATGTTGTGCACCTTCTAAGGGCAAAGCAGTGAGAGAATACAGCAGTGTAAAACATTACAGTCCACATCAGTCTTCACTTCTTGGAGTATCCAATTTAGTGAGAAAAACACTATGAGAGAAAGAGATGATAATACACATACAATTAAAAACTTTAAAAATTAACAGAGAAAATGACATTAATTTTGATGGCGGGATAAGGAAAGGTCACTCTGTGGAAATGGTATTTTGTAGGAAATCTGAAAGGTGCTCAAGAATTATTCAAAAGTGGAGAATCTTTAGGTGGATTCAGGAGGGTAGATGGATGGTTCACTGATATATGAGTGGGGGTGGCAGGGTGTCCAGAATGACACTCAGGTGTAGACAGGATATCAGTACAAACAAGTGAGATTAGGGGACCCTGAGATATGGGTGATTATTTGGAGAACCGATTGGTTCAACTTGGGACCTGCTAACTGTGAGCTGAGTCATCAAGTTATCACTGATGTGGTGAGTGGGCAGATGGGTATTTGGATCTCAGGGTTGAAGCCAGGTCTATGCTGATTCTATGAGCATTTCGAGTTCATTAATGGTATTTGAAGCCAGGGAAATGGATGGGATGGCCTAGAAGAGGGTGTGGATGTGGAACCAATGTGAGAGCAGGATTGACTTCTAAGAAGCGTCTATTGTGTTAAGTCAGATGGTGGAGCCCAGATTAACAAGGAGGACTAGGAGGAGAGAGGAAGTGTCAGGAGAGGAAAAATGGTTTTTTACAGTAGCTAGAACTATGTGATGGGAATATGGCAGGTGTGAGTTATTTATTTATGAACAGGAGAATATTTGAGTGAAGATGGGACTTGGGTGTGCAAGTGAAATGAGCATCAAATTGCTGAGAGGAACGTGATTTCATTAGAGATGAGGCACTAAATTGCTATGCTCTGGGCACACAACCATCTAGTCTTCATAGTCCTTTCTGTCCTTGACTCATATCAGCTTGATGTCCCAGGACCTAGTTCTCAATGTGTGGTGCCTGTGCCAGCAGCATCAGCAGCATCTGGGAACACTTAGAAGTGCAAATTCTTGGCCCTCCCCAGGCCTACTTGGGTTGATGTCCACCAATTGGTGTTTTAACAACCCTCCAAATGATTGTGAAGCACAAGGAAGTTTGAGAGATACTTCTTCAGGATACAGGAGGGTGCAAGATCCAAATGAGGTGAGAAAATTCTCCATGGCTGGCAGTCTGCATTCCACATTTTATTCAAATTTCACATTTCATTTTGTTTTCAAAGGGAAAGCTCAAAAGAAATATGATGCCCCAGACGTCAGAGAAGAAAAGACAGGTCCATTTAACCAAGACCAAGCAGAGACATCGTGAAAGGTCTGCACTTCCTATAAGTGCATTTTAAGAGGTCAGTTTCCTGGCTGCATTTTCAAGAGGACAGTTACAAGGATAACTTCCCACCCTGGCAATGAGGTCAGGTACAGTCAACGGGAGGAGACCTTGCAGAAGCCCCAGCAAGTCTGTGCACACAGGAGACTGCAGGGACTCTAGGCCTGCAGCAGTGAAGGAGAACTTTTAAGTACTTTTGATAGCACAACTACCTTAAATATAATTGCACCAGGTGGTCCAGGTGAATCCCTAGGCTGTGTTGGTGCCTGGTTTCTAAACCCCAGCCTCAAGCCCACTGCCACACAGTCTGCAGACTTGGCAGACATGATCCCAGGAGTGGGTCTCAGTCTCCCCCACCCACTCTACAGACAGCCTGTAACTTATGGAGAGATCCGCAGACAGAGTCAGAAAGTGAAAAAAGCAAGGGAGACTGGCTGAGGCCCTGAGGGCAGAGAGGTTTGCCAGGGAGGCAGAGAGCAAGGAGCCAAGAAGGATGTTCTGAGACCCGATGGAAAATAGGACAAGGTCCTGCTGAAGAAGCCAAGAAGTGTGGCCCCAGAGAAGTGGTTCCCCATGAACAGCTCCCAGTTTCACTCGCCTGATTTAATATCACTCTCTCTACTTGCTCTGGACTGTGATGCTTTGTCATTTTATAATTGCACTTTATTAAACTCTTTTGAGAGACATAAATGTGAAGAGTAGACTGTTGTGTGGGTAAGAGAACGCGTTTCATGGGACAGGAAAGAAGATCTTTACGTGTCCTGGTGTACAGCAATTTCTGCTTATCATGATTTAACTTCACTTTTATATTAAAGGTTATTTGGCCTCAGGGATCATTTAGTATTTTTAGTTATATTTTTTTAGAATACTTGCACTCAGGAAAAGATGATACCTATTGTAAAGAGCTTATTTTTTAACCTTAAATTAATTTGATTCCATAAATGTCTTACTTCACTAAGCTTGCCTTTATATCTCATTCTAACATAAGTTCTATCCTTTTTTTGCTAAATGCTATCTCATATACAAGGAATTTTCTGGACTTTCTTGAAGACTCTTGATTGAACAGTCTTAGCAGTCATGGGGAAGGAAGCCCATTTCAGAGGGTCAAAGAGTGACTGAGAAACAGAAGGGCAGAGAGTGAGCGGAGGTGGATAGCTGTTCCTTGTGCCTCCTGACAATGGCCTCTGGATTTAACACAGTGATGGCTCCCTCCCAGAGCCCACAGCTTTGGTGTGGGGCTGACTGTTCCCTAGGATTAGGGTGTTCTAATTCCTCATTGTGAGCTAATCTGCATATTCCAACCCCCAGATGTCCTAGGACGGGGGTGTCAAATGGCCCTTTCTGACCCTACAGGATCCAGGCACAGGCCCCTTTACGGAACAGGAAGAGGATCAGGGTATACACGGGGTTATTACCTGCCAGACCTGGAGTTATGGGGAGTGGAGCTGAGTGAGGTCACAGTATAGGAGCCGCTGACGGGGTCTGAGGCCATCTGGGAGGAGAGAAGAGTAAGGGTGGCCATGGGGGATGGTCAGGCCAAGACCTGCCCCCTCATTTGTATGCTGCATCTGTGTGCTTGGTCACAATCTACTCCTCAAGTCTCATTAACATGAGCCAATTTCTTCCCTCATTGCATCTTTTCTTCCCTCGTATATTCTGTTAAATTGTTTTAGGTTAACGTCAATTCAGTTTTTGCTCCCATACCTCTAAATTATTCCTGACGAATTTGTAGATGTAGACCATGATTTCAGTGAGTTACATTGAAAAATGAAAATGTTCACATGTGATAATTGCAGACGTGAGAAATTTAAATGATGGCATCGGGCGTGGTCCATGATCCTCAGGACATCCATAAAAGCCACGTGATAATCAGAATTTTTAAGACAAGGTACTATTAGGATTTGATGGTTTGAGTGAGAACAAAGGGGAGCCCTACAATTGATTCACAGTTTATCAACAGCAGAGAATCCTCCCCCCACCTCTTCCAGCTCCTGGTGGTACCTGCTTCCCTGTCTTGTGACAGCAGATCTCCAGTCTCTGCCTACGTCTTTCATGTGATCTTCTTCCCTCCATGTCTCTGTGTCGTCTCTTCTTCTTATAAGGACACCAGTCATTGAATATAGGGCCCACCCTAAATCCAGGATGAGTTCATCTGAGGATCTTGAATCACATCTGCAAAGACCCTGTTTCCAAATAAGATCAGATTCTAAGGTTCTGGGTGAACTTGAATCTTTGGGAGACGTTATTCAACCGACTACATCCTCTACCCTCAAGTTGAGGTTGGGAGCTGGCTCAGGCAGACCAGAATGTTAACGATATCAGAGGAGTTGTTTTCACCAACAATATTGGAGTCGTTTTCCTCAAAAGTACTTGATGCAATGTAATAAACTTAAAAATCATAATTATTTGAAATCGTGATAGTGATTCTTAAATCATACGGGAGAGAAATTTTACAAAATGAAAGAAGAATTTTTGAGAACCAACCACCAAACAAAATAAACATGAAAGAGAAAAAGGACAAAGGGACGTATCAAAACATCTCCCTAGTTCTGTTAACAAATCGGCAAATTAAGGTACTCACAGAACCAGTCTCTCCACTGAAGCAACCGTTCAGTTGGACAAAACTGACAGAATCAAGTGTTTCAGAACTGGGCAATATAATAAAAAACTTACAGCATCCAGAGGAGTGATTAATGAGGGAAAACGTGGCTGAATTTGGGTAAGAAAGCACTGTGGTGTTTTTGCTTAATGCCTACCCGCTGCCATTCTCTGGTACAGCAGAGGATGTGAAGATGGGAGCCAAGAATCCTTACATGGCTCCCTCGAGCCAGGAGACAAATACTAACCTGCTTCTTAAAATAGGGTGATTATGTGACTGGGGGGTAGTGATCTGACTTTTGGGTCCCTGAAGGACCAGCACAGAAGTTGACAGGTATTTTTCCCCCTCAGAGTGGAGGGACTTTCCAAGTGATGTCATTGTCTGATGAAACATTTAAAGACCTATGCTACTGGTAGATGACTGGGCAATTGGCTGGGGCAGGAGAGAGACATAAAAATCTGGAAAGGAGGCATCTGAGGAGGAAGTTTTTTGGGGAATGAAAGCTTAGAATGGCCACTGCATCTACCGGGGAAAGCTGGAGTGCAATGTGCAAGCCCAGGATTGGATGGGTGCTCAGACAAGACCTGAGAAGACCTGGGCTGGCACCTCTGGCAGATTTGTGGGCCCCATGCAGGTAGGGGGTGAAGTCTAAGGAAGAGCTACAGGGGACCAGCTGCAAAGACTGGAGAGATTTTAATTTTTTCTTTTTTTAAAATGTATTGTTTTGGATTCTTGCATTTAAAGAAATCTCTGTCAGGTCGCTTGCTCATTGTTAAGATAACTGAAAAGTGATTTCAGTGACCACACACATCAAAGAACATAGTCTTTGCAAAAATCGTTTGAAAAGTCGCTAAACAAAAGGATGATTGCAGCTCATAAAAAGCCACAACAGCAAAACCTGGAGAGCAGGAGAATCTGATTCTCACAACGACCACATTGTAATACGCAAAATGTCCAGTTACCATTACAAAATTACAAATGATATGAAGGTACAGGAAAGTATAGCCGGTTCATATGGAATAGAATGGAAATTGACAGAAGTTTTTCCTGAGGAAGCCCAGGCATTGGACTCATGAGACAAAGACTTTAAAACAACTCTCTTGTATATGCTCAAAGGGCTAATGGAAAGTAGGGACAAAGGACCCAGGAAAATAAAGAGAATGATGTCTCAATTCACAGAGAATATCAATAAAGAGATAGAAACTGTAAAAAGAACCAAAGAGAAATAATTGAGTATTACCCCTGCACTTCTCCCACCTCCAACCTTAAACAACCACAAATTTATTTCCTGTCTGTACAGATTTGCCCATATTTGACATTCCATGTAAATGGAATCATGTAATACGTGGTCTTCTTTGACTACTTGCTTTCACTTAGCAGGTCTTCAAGGTGCATCCATGGTGTTGCACGTGTCCTTCATATCTTTATGGCTGAAAAACATACAATGTAGAGAAATACGGATCACCTTGTGTTTATACATTCATTAGATGATGCATATCGAGGCTACTCTGGTCCACCTTTTGCTTGTCCCACTCTCATCTTCAGAGCCCAACATCAATGTCTCCCATCACCCTTCAGTATTCACTGCCATCCAGTCAGCTCAGGTCTGCTTAGGCACTAGGTCTTCTCAATGTAAACACTGTTGGATCCCTTAGCAATGGCCCTAAAAGGCAGAGGTTGGGACGGGTAGTGGCCACCTCGCTGAAGACTGCCAAGTCCAACACATGCTTTCTAGAGCTGCAACTTTAACATAAAAAAATTAGAGCGGAAATTCCCAAGGTTGCTGACACAAGAGGTCTCCAGTGGTTACTCTCAAAACACTTAAAGTACAGGGCCTCCTAGTAGACATCTGTCATCCTTCTTGGTTTCTCAGCCACTGAACCCCTATCCTATGTTTGAGGGCTTCCCTCACTTTATGATCCTGGGGGGAGACAGCACGAGCTTCCAGATTTAAAAGCAGAAAATGCCAGACACATCCATTTGCATCCTCCCTGCTGCAACCAGGGCACAGTTCTGTGGATCAGATGCACCCACGAAGACTGACCCAGGAGGTGGGACCTACGCTCTGATGAGGATGGATTTGGACAACAGTTAATAGAAGCAGCCTCAGCGGGGCTCCAGCCTGTCCCCGTCCTCCCAGAGGCTCCGTGATCCATCACCGTATCAATCCTTCTGTTGCACACAATCAAGAGCCCTGAAAGAGAGCCTGGCACTGGTGTTGGAAGTGGGGAGATGGTCAGGAGGGGCCCACTGTTCTCATTCCAGCCTTGGTCTAGGCTGGGGCCCTCTTCCCAGACCCCCGGTCAGCCGGCGTGGTCACTGGCCTCCAGCGGCCTTCCCCACGGGCTGGGGCCGCGGGCTCAGCAGGGGTTAGAGGCTACACCCCCGGGGTCAGTCCCCGCAGCGGACATCGGCGCCAGACTCCACGGAGCCATCACGTCTGGAGGATGCAGCCGTGGGGACATGCGCATCCTCGTCGTGGGCGGAGGACACGCAGCTGTCCGGTCAGACTGCCCCGCGCCATGGGTAGCGGTTGGGCCGGAGGAGCGTGGAGGAGGGCAGGGGGGACCGGGTCCACGACCCTCCGGGGGGTCGCTCGGGGAAGCTCGGACGCGTGAAAGGCTCTGGGCTCCGCGTCCACGGCCCCATCCAGCGCGGTCGCCTTCATTCTCTGCCATCCGCGACTCCGCTTCCTTCTGCGGCGCGGCCAACAATCTCTCTTCTCTGGGCAGCCCGCGACCTCTCAGCTCTTCCCAGCGGCCCCTCGGCTCGGCTCTCTCCGCCGCCTCTCGCTGCTTTTCGGCTGGGCTCGGCTCCTCCAACCAAGCTTTGGGCCCTTCCGCCTGGCCTCCGCTGTGTCTTCACATCTTCGGCTCTTTCCATTTATCTTTGTCTCTCTCCGCCTGGTTTTGGCTCCCGCCGCCTCTCCCCACGATTCCTTGGCTCAGCGGTTCGGGTTCGTCTCTCTCCATCTGGTTTGGGCTTTCTACATCTTCACTGCCACAGTTCGGCTCTTTCCGTCTCTCCCCGCCAAGTCCCGGGCTCCGCTGGGCTCTCTCTGTCTGCCAAGGTCCTCTTGTACATGGGTGGAGGTGGTTCAAATTCCTCCCTCTTCACTGTGGTATGGGAGTGTCACTTTCTCTACATCCTAATACATCAACATATTAAGCAAAGAGTAAATGTTCCTAATCTGATAAATAAAAACAAGAATCTTGGTGTTTTACTTATTTTTCCTTTGGTGGGCGAAGTTGAGAATCATCTCTTATACTGAGAGCATTCTGTATTATCTGTGAACTGTTCTTTGCCATTTGTCCATTTCTCCAATGGATTCTTGGTCTTTTTTGGTTGGTAAGAGTTCCTTAATATTAATAAATTAGCTTTTTGTGATGAGTTGCCAACATTCTCCTTTTTTCCTTTATTTGTCTTTGCCTCTAGTTGTTTCTGCCATGCAGATTTTTTGAACGGAAATCAAACGTGTTGATTTCATTTCTTGTTTTATGTTATACATTTAAAAGATATCCTTTGGTTTTTTCTAGAACTTTCACAGCTTTAATATTTACATTTAAATCTATGATAATCCCTATTCCACAGAACAACTGGGGGTTCCAACATGATTTTTTTGTTAACCATTCGTTTTTTCTTTCCTGCTTTAGCACACCACCCGCACCCACTTTATTGGGAAAAATGTTCAGGCATGGAGATAATTTGAAAGAGTTGTACAGTGAACAGTCTCGTTATGGACAGAATTCTGTCCCCTCAACAGTCATGTGTTGAACCCCTAATCCCTAGTACCTCTTATTGTAACTTTATTTGGAGGTTGTGACTTAAAAGAAAGTAACTGAGGTAAAATAGGGCAATTAGGGTGGACCCTAATCCAATGTGATCAGTGTCCTTATAAGATGAGATTAGGACACTCACACCAAGAGACGCCAGGGGCACGCATGCACAGAAGGATGACCACGTGAAGCAGGAGCAAGAGCATGATCATCTGGAAGTCAAGGAGAGAGTACTCAGGAGAAACCAATCCTGCAGGCACCTTGGTCTTGGACTTCCAGCCTCCAGAATTATGAGAAAATAAATTTCTGCTGTTTACGCCACCCCGTCTGTGGTACTTTACTAGGGCAGCCCTAATGAAGACAGTCCACACTTATATTGCATCAGTTACAATTTACTATGTTTTCTTTGCCACCTCCATCCATTTATCACCCAAGAATCCACCTCTGTTTAATGCATTTTGAAATAGGTTGCTGATAGCAGTAGACTTCACTCCTAAACATGTTAGCATACATAGTCATTAAAGTTCAAAATTTGACTGAGGCTGGAGGATCTTCCAAAGTGGCTCACTGAATGGTGAGCACTTGGTGCTGACAAGTTGGTTCCTCTCCACATGGACCTCTCCAAAGGGCTACTTGATCGTCCTCATGGCATGGTGGATGGCTTCCCCTAGAGAGGGCGCTATCTAAGAGACCAAGGAGGAACCTTCTGTGTTTTATGATGTAGCCTCAGATGTGAGACCCTGTCATTTCTGCAGCACTGTATTGATCACTTGGGTTCATGACAATTCACGGCTAATTGAATGTGGGAGGAGACTGCACAGGGCATAAAAACAGGTGGAAAGTACCATTGGTGGCTATCTTGGCTGCTAGCCTACTCACCCACCTTTCCTCCAGGCCAACTCTCCTCATCAGCCCAGAATTCCTTTTCTTCTGCACCAGCTCACCCCTGAGAACCTGGTTTGATTGGAGCTGTTTGGGGCCTCTGGAGTTCCTTGCTGTGTTTCGGACAACGTGGAAGGTCTCATCTTTCCATTTACTCTTGCTCCTCTCCCCTCTCTATCCTTCTCAGCCTCTCCCCCAGATCCAGCCTTCCTTGGCTCCTAGTGATTCTTTTAGCAGTAGAGTATATTCTGAAGGTCAGCAGGATGTGCAACAGATAAGAGGGTTTTGCTGGAGCAGGAAATGTTGGGGGAAAGTTTGCTTCCTGGGCTCCTGTCACCTTCTGTAGAAGGGGAGCTTGGGGGTTGTTGGTGGCTTGTCAGGACAACTTTTGTGTTCCCCATTCTGAGACTGGGTCCTTCACATTCCCCAGTGCAGGGGATATTAAATGGGGCTCCATCTATCCACTACAGTTGAGGACAGAGACACCTACACAGCAAGAGGAAACTGAGGAGCTGCCAGCTGGGGCTCAGAATGTTCCTTGTGTTTGGGATTAGGGAGGACTCACCACACAGGCCGTCGTCTCCTGTTGGGGGGGACTTGAGGGACTTGCATTGTGGGATCCTCTCATTTGTGTTGAGTACTGCTTGCTGATGCTTCTATAGACTCTTATCTTTTGATAATGGGAAGAGAAGGAGTTTTCTTTTTCTGTACCCTAATAATTTAATAAGGATCTAGCCATTTCTTTTATTTTAAAAAATAGAATTTATTATATGAACTCTATGTAAAGCAAACTGACAAGCCTTCCCTAATAATACTTGTTACTTAAAGAGCTCAGTAATAACTTTTACAGTCTCCCAGTTGACAATTCACATCATTCTTGTTATATGATATACACTGTTTCATTGTTTTTTCTGAATTCCTTCTCTTTCCAGCTGACTTTGTAGAAGTATATGTTTCCCGTTGTTGCAGATTGTGTTCTTCAGGAAGCAAATGCTGAGATGGAGTTAGGATTGCAAAAGGTTTAAGAAACCTTTTGGCAACCTAAGGGCCCATCAAGGGGAGAGTAGATAAAGAAGATGTGGTATATATACACAATGGAATACTACTCAGCCATAAGAAACAATGAAATCCAGCCATTTGTGACAACATTGATGGACATTGATGATATTATGCAAAGTGAAATAAGTCAGAAGGAGGTCAAATACTGTATGATCTCACTCATTATGTAGTAGATAATAACAACAACAAACAAACACATAGAGACATTGATTGGATTAGTGATTACCAGAGGGGGCAGGGGGAGGGAAGAGGGTGAAAGGGATGATTCGGCACATGTGTGTGGTGATGGGTTGTAATTAGTATTTGGGTGGTGAACATGATATAATCTATGCAGAAATAGAAGTATAATGATGTACACCTGAAATTTATACAATGTTATAAACTAAAATTACTGCAATAAACAAAAAATTAAAAAAACAAAAAAAGAAACCTCTTGCACTCCTAACTCCTGTGAAAGTAACGAACCGCAGGATTGGGCCAGGGGAACAGCAGAACGTTATACACACCTACCAAAGTCTCCACCAGTCTTATGGGGACCTGCAAAGCAAAAACTGCCCTTTAGAGGAGTCCATGTTGGGCAGAAATGCTAGGCCCTTGTACCGACACCTTGCTCGGTCATTGCGTGTGGGCAACCTCAAGAAGAGAAAAACCCAAGGAAAGAGTGACCTGGGCTTGAAAGCCAAAGCAGAGTCTGAAAAAATGACAGCAGGACACCGTCAGCTAATCACACGCCCGGCAATTGGGCAAGTCCTTTCTTGAATGCTGCGTGTCCATGTCAGCCACGTGTGTGTCTGAACCTCCCTCACAGACTGGCATGGCACCTTGCATATAGCCCTTGCACTAGTAAAGATTGGTTGGTTGCTAAGAGTATGAACTTAACTATTTACTACAACCAACCCTGCTGTGTCAAGGTGTCACTGCCCAAACACACCTAGTATTACCTCCTGATGTGGTCCGATCTGAGTGTGGGAAGAAAAATTAACAAATCCACCTGGACCCATGATCCAAATGCTGAAATATCACAGCAAAATCACAGATGAAATACCTTTCCCAATACCATATGTTGTATAGTTGAGTTGAGGAATTTCTTTCCCTAATTCCAGAATATCGATTTTCCTCTTATATTGCTGTAGACGTAACAAGATCAACTTCCCCACCTCCACTGGCCACTAAAGGAATAAAGAGAGATCATGAAGACAGAGAATTAGAGACACCAGCATGGGAGAGGTCAACCATTATAGAAAACAGAAAGTGGATAGAGACGTGGCAATTAATATGGCAGAACATAGAAAGCTGAAGCCCAAGTTCTAGAGTGGAGAAAGCCAGCAAGAAACAAGCTGATTCCTATTGCAGAACTCTCATCAGCTCAGAAATGAGACCCCTGATCCTCTGAACCGGGAGAGACTGAAAACGCAAAACAGCTGTGAGTCTTTGAAAGACGCATTTGAGCCCAGTGATCTGCCTCACACCACGAGCCCAGGTCACAAACCCACTGACACCTTGAAAGAAGACCAGAGTGAAAGGTTACTCCTGAGGTTAAACTTGACCTCAGGGACACCAAAAAACATAAAGGCAAAGAGTAGAGCTGGAAGAAAGCTGAGGAATCACCCAAAAAGATAAATGAGAAGCAGTTGAGCAAAGAAAATTAGAATATCAACCTGGAGGTCAAATATCTAATTAGGTGTTTCAAGACAAACAAAAACAACGGCAATGGTGGGAAGAAATGATCAAATAATCTAGCAAACATTCCACAAGCCAAGACTACACATTTTCAGGTCTAAAAGACCACAAATATCCAGAACAATGAATGAAAAAAGACACACCACCATTAAAGAAACAACAATTTAAAAACCTTCCTATAGAAGCACCAGGCCAGATAGGTTTACCATCAAATTCTACCAAACATTCCAGGAATCCGAGAGGTAGTTTTCTGAGGATCTGTTTGACACTTAAATTGGAGAAGCTGGCGTGTTGCCTAGTGAGACTCTGGTGACTGCTTTTCTGGGGGTGTGGAGACTGGGTTACTCTTTGCTGGGGATACTCATATCTAGTCTGAGGAGTCAAGAGACAAGCTGGGGTTTGTGTCGGTGAAAATGGTGTGGTATTTGTTGGCGCTCCTTTCTTCTTGGTGTATAGGGGGTTGTAAGTTGCTTTTTGGGGTTTCCAACATCTCTAATCTGGCAGGAATATGGGGGATCAATTGCTGAAGCTTCCATCATTTGATGGAGCCCTCATGATGTTGGGGATAACTGGGAGGCATGAGACTGAGGTTCCTGTTGTCTCTGGTGCTTGGAGGCTGGAGGACCACTGCTTGTATGGGGAACCCACTTTTCAAGTGTTGGGGTGACAGGAGGGGTCACTGGATGGAGGGCCATTGTCTCTAATTCAGAGAGAGGATTGGGATAATTGCATGAGATTCCACTTATCTTTAGTCAGGGGGCTCTGGAGGGGTCTTTATAGATCTCCTTTTTTCTGGTGCTGCGGGAGAGTAGAAGTCTCACTTTCTGGGTCTGCCTTTGTCTGTATTGTTGGCATAGACAAGGTGGGTCACTGGGCTGGGGCTTCTCATTCTCTAGTGTTGAGGAGCAGCAAAAGGTGTGACTTATGGGGCTGCTGTCATTTCTAGAATTGGAAGTGACTAGGGAGTGCTTGCTGGAGTCCCATAATTTCTAGTTTTGGGGGAATGGAGGTCTTGATGCTCAGACCCCAACATTTGTGTTTGTGGATGACAGTTGTTATCTGGGGTCCGGTTGCCTCTAGTTTGGGAAGGAACTGGTGGTGTCTTGCTAGGGCTTCTGTCACATCTGCTGTTGGATGCAGATTGTGAGCACCATTTGCTGGGGCTCCATAATCTCTAGTCTTGGGGGGTGGAGTTAGATTCCCTTGGAGGGGCTTCCATCATCTCTAGTTTTTGGGTTTCAGTTCAACGTGTTTTTAAAAGCATTTCATTTTGAAAATATTTAGACTTACATAAAAGTTGTAAAAGTATACAGGATTGTTTTATTCAGTCAATATTCATTATATTTATGTACATTTTGTTTCCTGCTGATGATCATTCCAACATTATGTGTCTTTGTGTGGAATTATTTTCCTTCAGCTTGAAAATTCTCTTGAGTTTCTTGAAGTTCAGTTCTGCTGTTGTTTAATTGTTCTAGCTAGGTTTTTTTAAACGCCCTTTGGAAAATATCTTGAATTTGTCTGAATTTTTGAAGAATATTTTTCCTAAGTCAGAGAATTTTAAATGGGCAGTTTTTTCCCCCTGCCATTCAACCCTTTAGCTGTCAGATGTCACTCATGTCTTCTGCTTCCAAAGTTTCTTTTGAAAAGTTTCCAGACTTACTATTGCTCTTATGAAAGAAACGTGTCCTTTTCCTTTGGTTGCTTTAAAGATTTCTAGTTTTTCTTTCATTTTCTACAATTGTCCATGTTTCTTTGCTTTGATTCATAGTTATTTTGAAGTCATTGTTTGCTAACTCCGGTATCTGGATTGTCTCTGGGTCTGCTTCTACTGATTTATATATTCATAATTCAGAGCATTTTCCTGCTGCTCTGCATGTCTATTAATCTTTTATTGTGTGCTGGATCTTGTGAACAATACCTCGTAGAAGGTCTTAATCATGTTGCCTTCCTCTAACGATTAGGTTTCTAGTACGAATGGATCACCTTGAGCCTCTTAAGGCTAGGTTTTAGACCCTAAAAGGACATATATATTTCAGTTTTGCACTGACTCCCAAGAAGTAATCCTTACTCTTAGTGTGTGGCACTGACTCTCAGGCTGTGACATTTCTAGGGTCATAATTGAAAGCCAGGGCTTTTTTATTTTATCAAGGTCATTCCACTTCAGAAGAGTCCAAAAGCCTCCTGGCATGTGTGATTTCTGACATTTCTGCACAATATTCAGTTTTCAGTGGCTTTTCTCTTCTAAGTCTCCTAGATTCGTTCCCTGCACATGCACAAGTGAGGTGTTATTCAAGGACCTGAGGGGGGATTTCTTGGCAGATTTTGGGGGCGTCTGTTTGTGAATATTTATTTTCCACTAAAATATCCTTCAGAGATATTTCAGGGTCAGGTTGTATTTCCTCTACCATAGCCCTGGAATCCAGTATTCTTCCAGAGAGCCCTGGTTCCTTCCTTTTTCTTTAGAATAGTATCTTAGAAACCAATTTCTGGGTGGTTGATAAGTATTCTCATTATTACTGAAGTGTCGTTCTTCTAGGCCTTCTGACCTCACATGCTTTGGAAAGATATGAAGCTATACTATCCTCTACATACACACATTATTTATCTATCTATGTATCTATGTATGTATGTATGTATCTATCTATCTATCTATCTATCTATCTACCCATCCATCCGTGAAAATCATGAATTGATAATAGTAGCTCTTATTCCAATCAAATGCCTCAGTTGGAGTGGAATAAGAGCTAGCCTTCTCTCTTTCTTTGTTTATAACATCTTTCTTTGACTGTGATACACTGGCTCTCATCATCTACAATATATTTACTTAGTTGTTCAGATCTGGTATACGCATAAACTAGTCTCAGAATTGCTAACCCATACCCTTCCGAGAAACATTTTTCATGAATTAGAGTACAGGATTTCTGATCAGTTCTTTTGATCCAGGCTTACAGGATCTGGTAAAACATATTTTTCCAAAGTAAATTTGCTTTCGTTATCATAGCCTTCATTGTGACAATGTTATTCATTTGCAATACATTTAGATTCATTTGTTATAGCTTGTTTTCCGTTTTACGTTCCATTCACTACCGGGTGGATTAATTTTTTGAACCTACAGTAATATCCACTCTGGGGTGTACAGTTCTATGGGCATTGGCTAATGCATAGAGTTGTGTATCCATCAACACAGTCATGATCGAACATGACACACACATGAACTGTCTTCATAGGAAAATTCCATCACTCCAAAATTCCTTTGTGCAGTCCCTTTGTAGTCATCCCCTCTCTTACTCTTTGCCCTGGAAACCGTTGATTTGTTGTCCTTCCGTACAGTTTTGTCTTTCCCCAAATGGCGTACAATGGAATCTACAATAAATGGCTTTATGTCTCTGGCTTCTTTCACTTAGGAAAATGAATCTGATTTAAATTGAGGCATATGTTACACATAGCACAATGCATAGATCTTAGATGTAGAACCCAATGCATTTTGACAAATGTATACACCTATGTAACCTATACTCCTTTCAAGATATAGAACGTTCTCCTGACCCCATAAAGTTCCTCCATGTCCGTTCTTGGTCAATCCTTACTCCTGCCTCACCCCTTCTCCACAATCTGAGGTTAGATGCAACCACTGTTCTGATTATTTTTCCTATCACAGATTATTTTTTGACTGTTCTTGGAACTCATACAAATAGAATCATACAATATTACTCTTTTTTGTATGTGGCCGATTTGCTCAGTATAATCCTGCAATGGATTTTAATTAATTCACAATAAAAGATGAAGTATAATGTTTCCTATATACTGGGAGTCTCATAAATGTTTTACATATATTAGCTGATTGAATCCTTAATACAAATCTGTGAAGTAGGCACGCTCATTGTTCTCATTATAAAGATGAAGAAACTTTGGCATAAATAGTTTGTTACTTGCTTGAGGTAACTATCTCTAAAGAAGAGAACTGAGATTAGGCAGAAGAGATTGAACTGTGATAAGTTAAAAATGGAGACCACAGTTGATCCCAATGGGAGCACTGGAGCTGAGGTGGACCTTCAGGGGTCTCTCAAGTGAGGCAAAGGAATTGGGCCTTTGTATCCTCCCCCCATGAACCAGTCATTGGAAGTGGGCTGCCATTGGGAGTGGTCACAATCTTAGGTGTGGCACTTTCCTTTGGCCCAAGGAAATTCCCTGAGAGGTTGGCCGGATGAGCCCTTAGAAGACTTTCTGCAGTTACAAGAGCGAGAGACTTAATCCTTAAAGAAGAATCTAGAAAATATATCACTGTCTCCATTGTGGTCCATCACTTATGCCACTCAGATGCATTTGCTTCTTACAGTCAGTGCACTAGGATTCTGGTCGGTTATGTTGACTGAGGAAACTTAGAAGAGGAAGATCAGTGGGACAAATTACAGACAGCTCTTGACTGCACCTTTTCTTCGTGCTCCAACTGATACTTACCATCCCACTACTTCTACTGTCACATTTAGCTTCCCTTCACCCTTGACAAGCACCTTTGGTGGTCTGGGTGGCTTATCAGGAGGGAGGATCCAGTTCCTCATACCTGAGTCATCTGAACACCTGATCACCACTCCCTTCACAGGATACAGCTGCTACACTTAATTATTGGGGAAAGAATATCAAAAGATATCCCAATGGATTACCTGAAGGCCAAATGTCTTCTTTGCCCTCACTCTATAACAGAAGCCCCATGTCCTCTGGATGAATTACTTGTGCCAGAGGCCATAGTGACTTCTTCCCTTCTGTTGGTCTCATAAGCAGTAGTAAAGTTCAATGGGACTCTGACTTTGTTTCCTGGTAGAAGTATCCACCTCTGGGAATTAGGACCTGTTGGTTAATTATTGTTTGAAATTCTTCCCAAGAACGCCATAACCCATCATACGTGAAGAACACCTGCAAAGGCAACCTATTTTATACTACACCTGGGAGTATCCATGCTTGGATTGCACCTAGGACAGTGCAGTAGCTGATGGGATTCCTGGGCAGGGCTATGAACTTTCCACCCAGGTGATTGACAAGAGTATATTCTCAGGAAAAAAGGGCTGCACAGTTCAGAATATCTTCCATTGCCCCAGTAGATCCGCCTTCTCTATCTTGATGCACCCAGGAAGGTTAATGAAGATGAACTATGTCAGCGGGCTTTCTTGCTTTAAGGCTTTTGGCTGGGTTTAGTCAATGGAGAGCCTAGACATGAAATCAGAAGGATGAAAGAGAGTGACATCTGGTCCTGGATATTTCTTGCAGGAGAACCTGGGGCTGGATGCTACTTCTGACCTCCTTTCAGCTCCTGGAATGCAATTCCCTCCTCTCTTGTTTCTAGAATTGGATAATTGCTCACTCTCCTTACCCCTTCAGGCTCATGGGTGTTAATAGAGCCCTACACTTACCAGCTTACTGGGTACCAACCACCTTTTGTGGTTTTCTTACATCCTGTCCACAACTCCGAGAAGCCCTTGTAGGAAAACTCTTCTTGAATCATCCTAGTCTCAGTGTGTCCTCTGTTTCCTGCTGAGATTCCTACTGATATGCCAACTCATTGATAGCATAAGGAAAAGACCTAATAGTGAACCATAAAGCCCAACAAGATCAGGACCCATCATGTCTCTGACCACATCATCTTCTACCACTCCTTCCCTGTCCCCACCATGATGTACTCCAGTCACACTGGTCTCCATGTTGTGGACCTTTGCATGAATAAACTGCTTTAGCCACACAAATTCATATGACTCACTGTCCCAACTCGTGAAGGTCTCTGTTCAAGTGCCCCTTAATTAAGACTTTTTCCCTTCTTATTCCATGTAAAATAGCAAGATCCCAATCCCTATTAACTGTCTTAAAATACTTTCATTTTCTACATAACACTTATAGTAACATATTTTCTTGATTTTTCTATAATCTGTCTTTCCCCTATTAGAACTTAAGTGCTCCAATAGCAGAAGTTGAGTTTTATTCATTGCTGCAGACACCAGTGTCTCCAACAGTGCTTGGCATATAGAATATACTCAACAAATAGGCTGGTGGTTAAGGGTATCGACTGTCTGGGCTCAAATCTGGGCTCTACCATTTTCTAACCAGATAGCTCAGGCAAGTGACATGCCAGTTTTCTCATTATTATCAATTATCAAGCATTTAACGGTGAATAAAACAAAGAGGTTACAGTACAGGAGATCAGGAGAGAGATACACACGAGGTAGGAGAATATGGAGAACTTAGAAAAAGTAAAACACTTAGAAAGTAGTGTCCTAAGGATAGAGCAGTCAGCTGGGTGAAATGATGCTGCGTGGTGAAGTAAAATGAGAGTAAAAAATGACCACTGATTTGGACCTCATAGAAGCTGCTGATGTCCTTGACAAGAGCAGATTGAGTGACATACTTGGACAAATCTGATTGAAGTGAATTGAAAAGAATGGGAATTGAAGAAGAGGATTATTTGAACACTAACAACCCTTGCAAATGTTTGCCTTGAAGATTAGCAGAGAAACGGCAAAAGAGCTGTTGAGAGGGACTTTGGGTTTAGGAGAGACAGAATTTAAATGGAAGATACTGGAACATGTAGTAAGTAAGTGTTGGAGTCCTGGCACAGGACATAGGTCTAAGGAATAGGTTAGGTGTAAATATATGTGAACTTAGACTTTATCCCATGCCAAACTGGTACGAACTGGATAATGGATATCTATTCCCTGAACTGTGCATGAGACCAGTTCTTCAGATAATGGTCAAAAAGTCCTAAGGGTGAGGTTGGCGATATAGGCTGTAAAGTACCCTTGAGGGTTACCCAAGGCATGGTCAATGACCTCCTCCTTGGGTATCACAGGAATCATGCTGGGCTGTTTATGCTGATTGTAATACCAGCTCTTTGTAATACTGTGTTTTGTTGGATGCAACAACTTTCAGTCAATTGCAAGAAACAGAATGTTTGCCTGGGAAAGAAAAAATCTAACCTCCGTATGGGGTTGTTCCCAGAGCCTTGCTGACCCCCAGCCCTGATGACATCTCTGGCACCTGCAGTGGAAGATGTTGCCCAAACATATTTTTCACCTTTGTCTTTACCAGGGCTCAGGGTCCCAGGAGCAGAGCCCCAGGGCAGGGAGGACCCCAGAGCTCCTTACTGAGAGCAGTGACCAGTTAGGCCTGGACTGGGGGAGTGACAGCAAGAGGAGACCAGAAGCAACTCTGATCCACAGTGACATTGAGGGAAGATCTGAGCCAGTATATATCGCTGCTGAAAATGCCATAGTTCTGATCAATAACTAATCTTCTTTCCATGGTCTTGAATGGCAGAGCACATTTAGACACGTGTACCCTGCACGAGAGTAAAATTTCCCTGCAGAGGGCTACACTGTAGGTCTCCTTCCAGCTCTGCTCCCCCAGTCACAACTGACTAGAGGCCTTGCCTCAAGCTGGTGAGTCAGCTGAGATGTTCTTTCTGCTTCTTCTGCCCCTCCTTGCGAAATTTCCACATTCCATGTGCATGATGAGTTATTATGATGGCTTTGATTACATAAGGCCCAGGGTCTACATGGAAGGGGACTTGCTGGCCAGTGGGTTTTCCCCCTTCTATACATTGACCCAGGATTCAGAAATGCAACAGAAATTTCTTTGTGATTCGTCCAAGCAAAGATGTCACATTTTACCTGTAAGTTCATGTGTGTGTGTGAACCCCTCTGACAGTTATGAAAGTTGAATATAAAAGCTGTGTTGAGAATCTCCCATAAACTGTGAATCACCAGCTCCTTTTTTTCCTTTAATAATTATTTGTGGCTTCCTTTTTTTTTCCCTTCTGGAATATTTTCCTTCTAAACAGAAGACAGAAATAAGCATCTTTTATTTTCTCCTGCCTTGGAATAATCTCCATTAGTGATTATTTTCTGAAAGCCTAAAGGATGCAAGTTGCAGGCAAAAAAAACCACGATCTCACTGTGGTGATCCTCATGCCATCCTGCTCCAGACCCACGAAGTGGGAGGGGAGAGAATCCTTGTGCACACCATATCTTGGCTAGAAGTTAGTGCTAAGAACAAGTCTCATCAAAGTATATAGATTATTCAAAAAGGAACTTTTTATTGACATGATATTCATTTTTCTTCAAAATGCATTTACTGAGTATCCTTTATGGTCTAAAATAATTTGGAGCATTCCCTGAAAAAGATCTGTTGTTTTCTAGTTTAATGAGATATAATTGAAGTTCATCACTGTATAAATTTAAGGTGTACAGCATAATGGTTTGACTTAGATATTTCGTAAAATGTTGACCACAATAAGTTTAGCTAGCATCTATCATCTCATATAAATATAATAATAAGAAAAAGCAAAAAAAAGAAAAGATTTTTTTTGCTTGTGATGAGAAGTCAGGTTTTATCTCTTAACAACTTTATTTGTACTATACAGCAGTGCTAACTATAGTCATGGTGTACATTATTTCCCTAGTACTTATCAAAGATCAAGTGTTTAACATATATATATGATGAAATTTTCTAGATGTCTTTTTATTAATTGCTAGGCTAATGATACTGTGGTCAGAGAATGCACAGTGTATAATTTCAATGTTCAAAGGCTTACTTGATGGCCCAGTGCATGGTTAAATGTATGTATATTCTTTGGTGTTCATAGAATACCACCGTTATTGACATTTTTATGTAAATATCTGTTAAGCTTAAGTCTTCCATAACTTTGCATATTTTCTTCATCTTTAATTTGACCAGAGGTTGTGTTAAATCTCCAAATCTGGTTGTTCATATATGTACTTATGCACATTGATCTATAAATAATAGCTCTTTTTCACTTTGGGGGTATGTATATTGACTTTTAGCACTTGATCTTCTCTTCCTTTCACCACATATGGTCACCACATATGTCACATATGACATATGGTCACCACCTTTGATATTTCACATGCTTTTTGCTTTGAACTCGGATTTTATCAGATATTAACAAGGATACCCATGCTTTCTTTTTGTTCATATTTAAATGGGATATCATTTCTAGATACTTTAATCACTTCTGTGTTTTGCTTCAAGTATTGGAAAGTATGTAGTTGGATCCTGTGGTAGGTGGAATGTGCCCCCAAAGGTGACCAAGTCCTAATCCTTCGAATCTGTGAATATGTTACCTCACATAGAAAGGAGACTTTGCAAGTGTGATGAAGTCAAGGATCTTCAGATGAGGAGATAATCCTGAATTATCTGGATGGGTCCGATATAATCACAAGGGTGATTTCACAAGTGAAAGAATAAGTCAAGAAAGTCAGAGTCAGAGAAGGAGTTCTGACAACGGAAACAGAGATTGAAGTGATAAGAGGCTCTTACCTAGGAGTGGGAGCAGCCTCTAGAAGCTAGAAAATGCAAAGAAATGGACTCTTGTCTAGAGCCTCCAGAAGGAATGCAGTCCTGCTGACACCTTGATTTTCACCAGTGAGACTCATTTTAGATTTCTGACCTCCCAAAGTATAAGATAATAAATTTGTCTTGTTTTAGGTCTCTAAATCGGTGGTAGTTTCTCAGAGTAGCAATAGGAAATTAATAAAAGTCCTATTTGTAATCCAATCTGAGTGTTTCTGTGTGACTCAGAATTATAGCATCCCAACATTTTGGTTTTTAAAGCTGTATTCACCAATGAAAATAATATTTTAATATTAGAGCGACAAAAGCCTATGTTCTACTCTGCAATATTCTGGAATTGCATGCTGTACCTTGTCAATTAAATTGTTTGAAAATTAAAGTTGGACTGAACTTAGACGTTGAAGAGAGGCATCAACCCAAAGATAAGCTCTAAAGCTCACTGTCTATGATGGTTTTCTAATCTGTAAAGAAATAGATGAAAGGTGCAAGTTTGCCTTGCTCCTTGGACTCTGAATTGTTTTTACACTTTTAGAAAAAACATAGAGTCATAAATTGCTTCTTCCTCTTATTTTCTCCCTAAGACTATCTCCTTATTTATGATGGTACATTTCCCTGCTTCTGCTAGTATGTATTTCCTAAGTCTGTGAGGCAGGCAGTTTTAGAAAGATATATTGCAAGAGTTTTGATGACACCATTCTATATTCGACTTGCCCTTCCTCCAAGCTTTTCTTATGCACTTCCCTGACCTAGCTAGTTTCTTTGTATGGATCATGAACTTTTGCTTCATCTCATTATACCGGCACTTGGCCATGACCAACCTCATGTTGCTGGCCTGCATGAAGTAGTGTTTGACTTGTAAACAAATATGTAAATTGGTCCTTTCCCCTTAAGCACCCTTCCAACTAACTCATTTTAGGACATTGGTCTATGTCTTTTGAGTGCAGAGCGGTAGTGCTGGATCTTCCAATGTTTTGGGAACCCCATGTGCACGTGCTTTGGATTCCAAAGTCATGAAGAGACAGTAATTGCTCTGGAATGGACAAGTTGCTTGAGTCAAAATGCCATGCTTTTCCTCTTTTTTTTCCCACAGGAGTTACTCCTAAAGTGCATCACTTGATCATTATTTCTAATACTATGGCTTTGGTACAGGCTGAACTACAAAAATTATCGTTATGTCTTGGTCTTTGCTTTTGCCTTCAAGGAGATCAACAGGAGCCCCCAGCTGCTCTCCAACCTGTCTCTGGGTTTCCATGTCTACAATTCCTTTCACAGTAATGTCAGCACCTTGGAAAGCACCATGAGGTAGTCATTGGGTTGGGGCCAGAAGATCCCTAATTACACTTGCCAGACACAGAACAAGGATGTGGCTGTCACTGCAGGAACCACACCAGCATTCTCTGCCCAGATTGGGACACTGCTGGAGCTCTACAAATACCACAGGTATGAGCATGTTGGGGGGATGGATCTGGAGCGACTGAAGTTTTCCTCCTTGGTGAAATTTTGTGGCCACTCAAGTGGAAAAGAAGAAAGTGCGTTTGCATATCTCCCTAATAGGAAAATACCTACCACAGATAGTTCTTGATATGGTGGATTCATTATTTTGGTGTGTGAAGCTGAGAAGGGATGAAGTAGCCTGAGGCTAGCATCATTGGTTAAAGCAGACCACAGTAGCTTCTGGAAATGTAGTTGCCCAAATTCCCTCAAAGGAGTGGAAGCTGAATATTCTGAAATAACCACACCTTACTTATTTATCTTCTCGTTAGTAAAATTTTATATGTAAACATGTACTTAAAATCATTTTAGTTGGGCAAAAGTCCTGAACAGACATTTATCCAAAGAAGATATACAGATGGCCAACAGACACATGAAAAGATGTTCAAAATCATTCACTACCAGGGAAATGCGAATCAAAACTACAATGAGATATCACCTTATGCCCATTAGAATGGCTATAATTAACAAGACAGGAAACAACAAGTGTTGGAGGAGATGTGGAGAGACGGGAACTGTCATACACTGCTGGTGGGAGTGCAAACTGGTGCAGCAACTATGGAAAACAGTATGGAGATTCCTCAAAAAATTAAGGATAGAACTACAACATGATCCAGCTATTCCACTGCTGGGTATTTATCCAAAGAACTTGAAAATACAAATGCGTAAAGATACATGCACCCCTGTGTTCATTGCAGCTTTATTCATAATAGCCAAGACTTGGAAGCAACCTAAGTGCCCATCAAGGGATGAATGGATAAAGAAGATGTGGTATATATACACAATGGAATATCACTCAGCCATAAGAAATGATGAAATCCAGTCATTTGTGACAACATGGATGGACATTGAGGGTATTATACAAAGTGAAATAATTCAGAAGGAGAAGGTCAAACACCGTATGATCTCACTCATTAAGTAGTAGATAATAACAACACCAAAAAAACACATAGAGACAGAGATTGGATTGGTGGTTACCAGAGGGGAAGGTGGAAGGGAGGCGGGCGAAAGGGATAATTCGACACATGTGTGTGGTGATGAGTTGTAATTAGTATTTGGGTGGTGAACATGAAGTAATCTATGCAGAAATAGAAATATAATGATGTACACCTGAAATTTACGCCATGTTATAAACCTATGTTACTGCAATAAACAAAATTTTTTTTAAAAATGAAAAAATCAATGAAAAAATTTTACACTCTTCAAATGCTTTACGAATAGTCACAAATTTAATCCTAATAAAAGGCAATGAAAATGTACCATTATTATGGGAATTTTTAGAGATATAGAAACTAAGATGGGTAGACGTTATGTAACCTTCTCAAGATCGTGAAGCTAGTCATATTAGAGTCAGGGTTTGAATCCAGGCAGTCTGGATTCAAAGCCAAGCTTACACTCAATCATTTCTACCATCAGATAATATTGCTTCACATTCACAGTGTTATGGCCAAGAATATAAGTTTAGCTACCTGATCATATGAATTTTCTGAAATTCTGCTTATGTTGTTTCCAGAGAACTCAATACAGAACCTTTTTACTCTTTTGATTCAGATAACCTATGGAGATATTGATCCTGTACTGAAAGGTAAGTACTAGATTTCCTCTCTATCAGATGGCTTCCAAGAACATATCTTTAGTCTTCAGAAGGGTCTCGCTGTTGATACATTTTGGCTGGACTTGGGTGGAAAATTTAGTGTCAGTTGATATAAAAAGTGAGCAGTTCCTCTGGGTACTTAGAAGAGAGGTGACTATGAACGGTGCCTGCCTGTTACTAAGATACCTGTGACCAAGGGGACGTACACTTCAAAAGATTGGACCTTCATTGTCAGAATCATATGCTCATCAGCCAATACGTTTACCATGTATGCTGACACAAGTATACTAATAAGTGTGAGCATTGCAGGAAACTATTATTTAACCACTCAGAAGGTGTGGATCACTACATGCACAATGGGATTCTACTTTTATTCCACTTCACCACTTTTTAGATACTTACCATGGGAGTCTTTCCTTTGCACACCAGAACTTTGAGATATATGGATTTAAACACTCTCTATGGACAGTTAGCCCCTCTAAATACCAAGAAGACTTTTTCTTTACCAAATTATGGCTTGAAATTTTTAACTCCTCATTTGCAGAACCTGAATGTGGAAAATTTTGGAGTGTCCACTCAATGTCTCCCTTGATTCTCTGCCAAAGGACAAAATAGACACGACCATGTCTGGATCCAGCTACTACACCTATCATGCTGTGGATGTGGCGGCCTCAGCCCTCCATGAAATGCTTTTGATAAAAGCAGAAGTGATGTCCATAATGGATGCAGGCCAGCTCATGTTTCTCCCTTAGCAGGTAAAATTTCTCCCTTAAATGTGATCCCATTATTGTTTTTTTAGGAGCAGAGAGTTATTTTATTTGGATATAGAATTGTGATTGTGACATTGTGACAGATCAGCAGTGACTTGAGCATAATGAATTTCTGTTCTTTCTTTACAGGTTGCAAGTAAATCTTTAATAATTGTAAGGGCTAATTAGCAACAGTGTCAACTCTTTTAACTAGAAATAATCAATTAAAAACTTTCTCTGTGAGAGGTAAGTTTGTAAGATAAAACTTGATGACAATTCATCCCAGGGAATTTAAAAATTCAGGGATTTGCAAAATCTATTTCTGGCCCCATCCCATGATATCTTAAATGCCACTGGGGATAGGACAATTTATTTGAACTTCCTGCATTTTTCTAGAAAGGCTACTGATAGCTAAATAAGTATTTCCTCATTGAAATTTAAAATGACTTTTGGAAGAAAGGAGATTGATCCCCTTTTTACAGATGAGAACCCCAATACGTTGAAATATATTTTAATTTCCCCAAGAGCTTTTCAATTCTACTTAGATGAACCTTGATTTTTATAAATCCAAAACCTATGCATAATGTGTCTTGAAACTCTTGCTCTCAGGTACAAGGAAGTTAATGTGATATCAGATCTAAATACACACATTTATTGTGAATATACATTTATTTATGAATATAGAACTTTATATATATGTGTAGTATATAAATATTAGTTATACATTTATATATAAATTATATCAATTAATGTATGAATATTCTTTACTAGTAGCTTTTATATCTCTCTCTCATTTAATAAATTATTTTGTTCGTTAGTAAGAAGCAAGCTTTCTTTCTTTGTCTCTTCTTGAGTTCAAGGAAACTCCCTAGCACCACTAAAGCAAACCTCATTGCTCAAGGTGCTCAGGTTTAGCTCTACAGCACTCCCTGGACATGGAATCTTCAGGAATAGTTTAAACAAATCACCATGTGCTCTCTGAGGGCAGACAAGAATGCCTTCTTCCTTAAGCACGCAGAATAGTAAACACTCCCCAAATTGAACTTATTCAGAAGATGACTAATATAGAGGGGAATAAATCTAATTGCTGGGCAACTGAGTATCCCCACCAGTTCGCATCTGAGTTTTCTGTCCTCACTTTCCATGCTCATTTCATTTCACAACTATGTCCCCCTTTCATCTCCACCCATTCCTAAAAAACACCCAATTTAAAAACAGCACTGGAGCTCATGAGACACTGGATGAGAAAAGAAACTCTGTGTCATAGCATGAAATTCTGAACTATGTCATTTTCCTAAAGGTCTTGGACTTCAGGTGAAAGTAAGGGAGTTTGTTTCCCAGGATCCACGTGGTCAAGATTTCATCATACATGAGGAGCTGATCGACTTGGCCGTCGGATTCAAAAAGGTTGCAGAAAACACAATCTTGGATTAATTCTTCATCTACATCACAAGATAGAGACCATATATGAAAATAATGATAAAATTATTTAACTCATAACAAAATCCCAATTAATTGATATAATTTTTCTTACTGTCCAAGAGATATTGAAAGTACCCATTTAATTAAGGAGAAATTCCCAAATTTTGAAATGCTTTCTATGCTACAGCAGGAGAGTGAGGCTACCAATTTAGTAGGAGGAGCTGATAAAAAATTGATGATTTAAATTCCTATTTAAGCTGAAAAAGTGTCAATCTCATTGCTTGCAAATTCATTGCTGTCCATGCGTTGTGCCTTGAAGACATAACAGATGCTGACGATCTAGACATTTGATGACTTGTAGATAAAATTCAAATTGTCTTTGGCCATTTGGTTTTCTTCCAGAAAACAGATTTTATTCTCTTTAACTAGAATCAAAGGAATTGACATTAAGGTTTTTTTTAATATTTAAATATTTTATTAATATTCCTTATATTTCCATCTCTTCATACCACCTTTATACATTCTTGTAGAAAAATTCACCATCAGAAAAAAATATTCCTTTTGCTCTTCCAGGAACTACATTCTTCCTCTTCATCAGATTTCCCTTTAAAACTCAGTCCTGTAAGTCATACCTCAAGATGCTATATTATATCATTCAAGCCCATCCCTGTGTCTTTTGTGTATAATCTACCTGACATTAAATATATTACTAAATAAATTCAGTAACTGCAATTTGTACTAATCAAACAATTCTCATGTTAATATATTGTATGAATTTAAATATTATTTATTATTAAGGTAAAATCTGCTTATAGTTCAAAAACGTAATCCAGAAATACCATATTCAGAATCACATTTGGCAATAACAAATATGATTCATGTTCAAGTGCCCCATTTGCTTAAAACAAACAAGTGTCCTAGTCATTGAGATGGAAAATGTTTTAAAACATTATGTATCTTCATGTTGGGAATTGTTTTCTGCAGATTGACCTTGATTTTATTTTGCTTTCCCTGGGTGCATCAAGCATGTCATATCTTAGAGGTGATCTTTAAGAGAGTTTTTGAGACAATTTAAATAATATTATCAATTATTCAATATTATAAAATAATAAAATATTATCCAATTATATAGTATTGTTCATTATTATCAATAATTCTCTTCTTTCAAACTCACCCCTATGGGTGTAGGATGTTCTGTCAGCCAGGATTCAGGAAAATCCCTCAGGAAGAGAGCAACCTGCTGTTTTGACTGTGTATTGTGTCGAGAGAGAAAAATGTAATCAGACAGGTATGAACTGGCAAAATTACACAATCACTTTCTCTCAGGTCTTCTTTGTCTCCAAATAAAATGTAAAGGGTCTAGGATTAACCAACAGCATCTCATTTCTTCTTTATTTTCTATTATTTCATTCACTCATTCAATAGATTCATTTAGGTAATCAATACATCATTTCCATGTTGGGAGTTACCTTGATCTGGTTTCTTGATACTCACATTGTTAGGTTCTGCTGAAGCAGCTCTTCTCAAGGGAATACAGCTCTTAAACTACACGTTGTGTTAGACAAACACTTAGAGATTCCGTAGCACCATATACTAATCTTGATCACAGAATAACACACATGGTATTAAGATGGAAGTAAGTGTGGGTGTCTTTAGGACATTCTTCCTATTCATATATTTACACCCAAGGTGACGAGCACTGTGTCTTACAAATAGTAGGTGTGCAAAAACCAGAACTAAAGATTCAATAAATGAATGGATATATTATATTATTATTGCTCTGGTAGAAGATATAAACAATGAACCGAGCATGCAAACTTGATAAGATAAAGGCCCTGCTTTCCAAGAAATCATAGTGAGGTACATGTGAAAAAAGAATAGCAGGGCAATTTGAAAAGTGCCATAATAAAGGTAGTTAGAAGTTAGCAGACTCAACAAGAGTAGATAGTCTTACTTGGATGAATCAGATAATTCTTCATGGAAAGCTGATGCTTGAGTTGAGTTTTTAAAAACATGTGGGGATTTGTCAGTTCAAGATGAAGAGGGATTCCTGGCAATAGAAGTTCGGACAACAAAAGTTATGCAGGATGGATAAGTTTTGGCAACCTACGGTCCAACATGGGCCTATAGTTAACAATATTGTATTGTAGACTTAAAAATTTATTAGGAGGGTAGATTTATGTTAAGTGTTCCTACCTCAAAAGAAAAAAAGTATTTTCAAAAAGGAGGTTAAAATAAAAAAATAAAGAGGACAGGAGGAAGCATTTGGATGTGATGAATAAGTTTAAGAGCTTGATTGTAATGATGGATTCACGGGTGTATATTATCTCCAAACACATTAAGTTGTACACATTAAGTATGTACAGCTTTTTGTATGTCAGTCATACCTCAATAAAGTGTTTTTAAAATGTTTTTATGCGGTGTATTCAGACATATGGAATAAGACTAGTATGGCTGGAATGAGATGATAAAAGACTGATCGTGGATGATGATGGAATAGGTAAATAATTAAAAAAAAATCCCATCATATTTAAAGTACAATATTCCAGTCTTAACAAACAAAACAGCAAGGAATTCATACGTACTAATTACCAAAGTTATCTCTTGACATTGCTAAATGTTCTGTCCAGTAAAATAATGCAAGAAATAACATATTACAGAAATAAATAAGGGCTGGAGGAGAGAGCATGTTTACAAATTATGTTTGTTGTTAGAATGCATCTGGCTATAAATTAAAAAGAAAACAACTAAATGTGTGTTTTAAAAAATTTTTATTATAGCCCATAAAAAAGACCAAAGTAATTTACTATGATGATTCTTTGTGCCAGAAAAAAATAAAAGCACAGTGTTGCATTATAAAGATGGAGAGGGAAATATGTTTCATTCTATTTGTTATTTACTTAATGAATATTGTCATAAATATCACTTTTCAAAAATTAAAAAAAGTGAAACAATTAAAAAAATGGCCAGAGATAGAATGACTCGAGGATTAGAGAATTCAGCAGCTCAAAACTATAATCAAGCACAGATGATATTCTCATATTTTGTTCTATCATCTTGGGTTCCCAGCTTTCTCTTCAGGCTGGGCTCCTAGTGGTCTCAAAGGCTGAGCTGTTTAAAGTATTATACCATAGTAAGAGAACAGAAAGATGAAAAAGAGTGGGCATCTACTCCCCCTGACTTTGTAAGAGTAACTCAAAAACACATCCTCAAAGTGGAGTCAATTATAATTGATTTAGAGCTGTCAGCCTCCCCTCAATCACACGGCCTCATGGAAGAAGTTGAATGTCAAAGTACAACTGAGCTGCTGGTAGAAAGGGGATAGATGTGTCATAAATAGGCAACCAGTGGAATCTGCTTCAATGTTTACTTACATAATGCAAAAAATATTTTAAATTAGAATGCAAAAATACCTAATCAATTAGTGGGATCCAAAAAATGTATCAGGCCGGCCCTGTGGTGTAGTGGTTAAAATTCAGCATGCACCACTTTGGTGGCCCGGGTTCATGGGTTCAAATGACAGGCATGGACCTACACCGCATATCAGCCATGCTGTGGTGGCCACTCACATACAAAATATAGGAAGACTGGCACAGATGTTAGCTCAAGGCTAATCTTCCTCAATCAAAAGATAAATAAATAACCGAATAAATAAATAAAAGATGAAATTAATGTATCAATAGTAATGATTTTCCCACATATCAATAGTAAAGTGTTTGATAATGCAGTATTAAAGTCTCATTTCTCACTCTCAAAAACACAAAAACGTAATGCACAAAATACGTTAGTTAGAATTTGTTCAGCTCAAAGTGATAGAGAACCTCATAGCGGCCTTAAATCATGACATTTGTTATTTATGTTACAAGAATTTCAGACATAGACAGATGCAAAGGTTTTTTTTTTTCTATCAACCTTTTGATAACAAAGACTCAGGCTCCATATAACTTTTGCTTCAATATGCTTAGTGTGTTGGATTTTATTTTTACACGTGTCTGCCACTGCTCATCATCCACAGGGGAAAGAAAGAGGAAGAGTGAGCTATAGCATCCTATTAGATGCAGGTTTTATTTAGTGCAAGAAAGAGACCATACAATCAGATTGTCATTGATTTAGGCCCATGGCACATAGCTGACAAGTGAGGTGGAGCACACTCTGGCAAAAATTAGCTTAGATCTGCCACAATTGGCTTAGGTCACTCAAAATTGGGGTTCTAATAGCTAGGTACAATGGAGGAAGTGTACTTGTAGGCAGTTGCTGTATGTTATGCGAAGCATAGTTTTAATTTTTGCTAAAAATGTGTTTGGGAAATGCAAAAGAAAATGAATACATTTAGTGCCATTAAATTTCCCAAATGGAATGTCTGAATATTACAAAAGTCTGTATCCTTTTCTAAATAATTTTTAGCTTTACCGCAATTCAAACCACTTTATCAAAGGAATTTACTTTGAAAGTTAAGAATTTTACTACGTTTTTTATCAAACAATAACCGAGTTAGAAAAATGGAGAAACAAGATTTATATAGAAAAGTGATTCAAAAAGAAAAGCTGTAATTACGGTAATTGCATTGTTCTAATATTATTTGTAGAAATAGGGACGAGAAAAGAATGCCCACTTTCAACAATAAGAATCGCTGCTTCATGCCCTGAGGTCAGAGATGTGTAGTTGTGGCAGAGACCCTATGGCCCACAAAGCCTAAAATATTTGTTCTCTGTCACTTTACAGTAAAAGTTTGCCAAATACAAATTCATAGGCCAGGGCGTAGCCCTTGAATGATGGCTGATGTTCATGCATGCGTATGTGTTGCAGCTGCCTCATCTTCAGCTGAGATGACTTGTTCCCATGTGTTCCTCTTGCCTCACAGTGCTCCCCAGAGAGATTGAGCTCTAGGTGAGCACAGTGGTAAAGCACTTGATGTCCCTGATGCCCTGCCTTCCTTTCCCTGCCTCACTTTCCCAGTACCTCACTGGTGTGTTGCAAAATCCCCAGCACCTAAAATATTCGCCCTTAAACTCTTAAGTTTATGGAAACATCCAACTAACACAAGACCCAAACTTGGAACTTCTGGAGGTGGATTATCACCTACTTCAAGCTAAAAGCATTCTGGCATAGAACGGAACTCTTTAATGCGAGTATTTTTAACGTAAGTCTCTGCAACTTTGTGTCTCACAACCAAATAAAGTGTGGGCAATGGGCCCTATAATGCCAATGAGACTTTTGTTTTTTGTCTTGGGAATGTGGAAGAGTGGCTGACTGACACACCAAGACTTTCCTTTCCTTTTCAAATAGAGATCAATGTATAGGGCGTCCAGGAAGCCAGTATGCAAACAATGAGAGAAATCGCAGCCTGCTGAAACTTGTGACATTTCTGGCATTTGAAGATTCTTTAGGGAAGACTCTGGCTTGCACAGCTCCTTGTTTCTCTGTTGTCACAGCAGTGGTCCTTGGGGTCTTTGTGAAACACCGAGACACTCCTGTAATCAAGGCCAAGAGTTGGACTCTCAGCTACATCCTGCTCATCTCCCTCACCCTCTGCTTTCTCTGCTCCTTACTCTTCATAGGCTGACCCAACACAACCACCTACATTATTCAACAAATCACATTTAAAGTTGTTTTTACCGTGGCTGTTTCCACTGTCTTGGCCACAACTATTTCTGTTGTGGTGGCCTTCAAGGTCACTGAACCAGGGAGAAGGATGTGGCAGTGGTTGGTGTCAGGGGCACCTAACTTCATCATTCCCATCTGCTCCTTTATCCAGCTGAGTCTCTGTGCGATCTGGCTGGAACCTCTCCTTCTTCATTGATACAGTTGCACACTCTGAACACGGCCACATCCTCATTGTGTGCAACAAGGGCTCAGTCACTGCCTTGTACTGTGTCCTGGAATACCTGTGATCCTTGGCCCTGGGCAGCTTCACTGTGGCTTTCCTGGCCTGGAACCTGCCTGACACCTTTAATGAAGCCAAGTTCCTGACGTTCAGCATGCTGATGTTCTGCAGTGTCTGGGACACTTTCCTCCCTGCCTGCCACTACACCAAGGACAAGGTCATGGTGGCCGTGGAGAGCCTCTCCATCTTGGCCTCAATTGTGGGGCTATTAGGCTGCATCCTTGCCCCCAAGTGCTACATTAACTTCCTAAGGCCAGAGAGAAACCCATCAAGAGAGTTAAGGAATACAACTGGTTCAAGTGAAAATAATCAATATATATATTTTTTCACCAGAATTTGCATACACCTGAAAAATAAACTACCAAATTTTTGCAAGCAGACTTTAAGTACCAAGTAAAGGGCCGGCCTCGTGGCTTAGTGGTTAATTGTGCGCGCTCCGCTACTGGCGGCCCGGGTTCGAATCCCGGGCATGCACCGACGCACCGCTTGTCAGGCCATGCTGAGGTCATGTCCCACATACAGCAACCAGAAGCATGTGCAACTATGACATACAGCTATCTACTGGGGCTTTGGGAAAAAAAAAAGGAGGAGTATTGGCAAGAGATGCTAGCTCAGAGCCGGTCTTCCTCAGCAAACAGAGGAGGATTAGCATGGATGTTAGCTCAGGGTTGATCTTCCTCACACACACACACACACAAAAATAGTAAAAAGTAAATTTACCTTACATCTCCAATTAATTTATTGCTTTATTTTCTTTTGGCTTTGTACAATGGTCCTCGGCATTCAAATGCACAAATACACAAATATGAATATTACCTCAGATTAATTTTCCTCTAAAATTATCTGTGGTAGATTGCATAAATGCCCACACATCAGTTCACTCCCTTCATCTGTGTGTTTTAGTAGAAACCTCCCACTTTGACTCTGTGTGAACTTGGCCTTTTAACTGGCTTTGGTCAATTGGACACTAGTAAATGACAACAACACATCTTTAAGAATATATATTAAGGAGAGGCAGAGTCAAGATGGCTGCGTAAGCAGACTCGGAACTCACCTCCTCCAGAGGACACAGCCAATTTACAACTACTCGTGGAAAAATTACCCCTGAGACAGAACTGAAAACTGCATAAGAGGAACTCCTGCAACAACGGACAATCCTAACTGAGGTAGAAGAGGCAGAGACTCCCTTCTGGAGAGGAAAAACACTGCCTTCACAAGCCGCCAGCTTCACGGCTGCCGGTAGCAGCTCACAGGTACACAGTCTCCCTGGAGGCGCGGGGCCCTGAGCCGGGGAGAGCCCCCACTGTGGGCATTTTGTGGACCCAGCACAATGGAGATGAGTGGCATAATATCTGACTTTGCCTGCTACTAAAACACTGGGGAGTACCTACAGAAAACCCAGTTCACAAAGAAACTAAAACTGGTTCTTAAAGGGCCCACGTGAAAACTCACCCGTTTTAGAAAGCATCCTAAAATCACCAGAAAGAAAGGTGCACAGTGCTGTGGTGAAAAGAAACTCACCTAATAGGTCCTGAGTGCATCTTGGTGAGGGGTGAGACCTCTCCAGGGACTGGGACATTGGCGGCAGCCATTGTTGTGGCCTGGTGTGGGTGTACTGACACAGAAGCCATTGGAGTTCTCCCTGAGGCCTACTAGCCCAGGTCTGCCCCACCCGCTAGAGCACCGATTTAATACAGCTCAGCCAGGGCAGGCAGCCCACCCTAGAGACTGGCCCCACCCAACAACAAGCCCTCAGGCAACTTGTGGGCCTGCATAGATTGGTGACTGGATTCTCTGCAGCCTGGCAACTGAGCGGACTTGAGAGGGGCAGGGTGTGCACAAGGAGCGGGTGGAGAGTGTGGGGCGGTGGCAGAGTGTGCGGGGCTCCCGCCGTGGAGAGACTGGGTCTGTTTGGGGGGGGGTTGGGGCGCTCACACGGGGCAGGACTGTGTTGACTGTGTGTGTGGACCTGTGGTCGGCAGGGCTTATCAGCTGCAGAAGACTTGTGCTTCTCAAAGACCTACATAGGAGGTTTGCCCCACCTTCCAAAACCTGAAACGGTTGGGTGCTCCTGTGCCTGAGGTCAGCCCCACCCAGCTGCAACCTCAGAGAGCTGACAAGAGACCTAATAGGCTAGAGGCTTACAGCAATTGTAAGGCCCTGAGCCTAACAACCTGCCATGCTGGGGGCCTACTCACTTAAAAGAAATACTGCAACACAAATGTGGTATTAGAAATTGCAGCCAACTGTGCTGGGGCTCCCCACACCTGATAAAGAAACTGAAGAGCCCACAACAACTACAAGCAGCTGGGCATTACAACAGTTGGCCAGGAGCATAACTCGGCCGCCCTGGGGGCCTACAGGGAGAACAAACAGGCCACAACAGAAGGACACACGTAGCCCACAGAGAGGTCACCCCTGGAACATTGAGAACTGAGGGAAGCACACTGGAAGACTTCTAAGGCACCACTTACATAAGGTCACCTATCCAAGAGCAGGAGACGTAGCTGACCTACCTAATATGTAGGCACAAGCACAGCGAAAGAGGCAAAATGAGGAGGCAAAAGAATACATTCCAAGTAAGGGAACAGGACAAAACCCCAGAAAACGAAATAAGTGAAACAGAAATGAGCAACCTACCTGACAGAGAGTTCAAACTAAGAGTGTTAAGGATGCTCACTGATGTGGGGAGAAGAATAGATGAACTCAGTGAGAATGTCAACAAAGAAAGGGAAGATATAAAAAAGAACCAATCAGAAAGGAAGAATACAATACTGGAAATGAAAAATTCATTAGAGGGACTCAAAAGCAGAGTAGAGGATACAGAAGAACGGATCTGTGAGCTGGACGAAAGACTAGAAGAAATTACCCAAGCTGAACAGGTAAAAGAGAAAAGAATTAAAAGAGTGAGGACAGTCTAAGGGACCTCTGGGACAACATCAAGCGCACTAACATCCGTGTTATAGGTGTCACGGAAGGAGAAGAGTGAGACAAGGAGTCAGAGAATCTATTTCAAGAAATAATAGATGAAGACTTCCCTAACCTAAGGAAAGAAACAGACATCCAGGTACAGGAAGCACATAGAGCCCCAAACAAAATAAACCCAAAGAGGCCCACACCAAGACACATCATAATCAAAATGTCCAGAATTAAAGATAAAGAGAGAATCCTAAAAGCCACAAGAGAATGTCAAGTTACATACAAAGGAAACCCCATAAGGCTATCAGCTGACTTCTCAGCAGAAACCTTACAGGCTAGAAGAGAATGGCATGATATATTTAAAGCGCTAAAAGGAAAAAACTTACAGCCAAGAATACTCTACCCAGCAAGGTTATCATTCAAAATGGAAGGAGAGATCAAAATTATCCCAGATAAGCAAAAATTAAAGGAGTTTGTCACCAAGAAACCAGTGTTACAAGAAATGTTAAAGAGACTGATTTAAGGGGAAAAGAGAAGACCACAAACAGGAAAAATTATCTATTTCTATGATTAGAACATAATGGATACAATTACACAAGGAAGAGGTTAGATCTGATATCAAAAACATAAAAGGAGGGAGGAGGGGAGTTAAGAGTACAGCTTTCAGACAGAGGTCAAACTAAAGTGACCATCAATTCTGTATAGAAGAAGAAAGGAACAGAGGAGGACTACTAAAACACTGAGAAAAAGAAAAGTTAAAAAATGGCAGTAAGTACACACTTATAAATAGTTACTTTGAATGTCAATGGACTAAATGCTCCAATTAAAAGGCATAGGGTGGCTGACTGGATAAAAAAAGAAGACCCATATATATGCTGCATACAAGAGACACATTTCAGATCTAAAGACACTCACAAACTGAAAGTGAAGGGATGGAAAAAGATACTCCACGCAAATGGCAATGAAAAGAAAGCTGGGGTAGCAGTACTCATATCAGACAAAATAGACTTTAAAACAAAAACTGTAAAAAGAGACAAAGAAGGGCTTTACATAATGATCAAGGGAACAATCCAACAAGAGTATATAACATTTGTAAATATCTACACACCCAATGTAGGTGCACCTAAATATATAAAGCAATTATTAACAGACATAAAGGGAGAAATAGACAGTAACACAATAATAGTAGGGGAATTTAACACTCTACTTACACCAACGGATAGATCATCCAAACAGAAGATCAATAAAGAAACATTGGCCTTAAACGACACACTAGAACAGATGGACCTAGTAGATATATACAGAGCATTCCATCCAAAAACCGAAGAATACACGTTCTTTTCAAATGCACATGGAACATTCTCCAGGATTGATCACATATTAGGCCACAAAACAAGTCTCCATAAATTTAAGAAGATTGAAATAATACCAAGCATCTTTTCTGACCACAACGGTATGAAACTAGAAATCAACTATAGGAAGAAAATCAGAAAAGCCACTAATACATGGAGATTAACCAAATACTGCTGAACAACGACTGGGTTAACGAGGAAATCAAAGAAGAAATTAAAAAATAACTGGAGACAAATGAAAATGAAAATACAACATGCCAGAATTTATGGGATACAACAAAAGCGATTCTAAGTGGGAAGTTTATAGCGATACAGGCCTATCTCAACAAACAAGAAAAATCTCAAATAAACAATCTAACAATGCACCTAAAGGAAATGGAAAAAGAAGAACAAACCAAGCCCAAAATCAGTAGAAGAAGGGAAATAATAAAAATCAGAGCAGAAATAAATGAAATAGAGACCAAAAAAACAATAGAAAAAATTAATAAAACCAAGAGATGGTTCTTTGAAAAGATCAACAAAATTGACAAATCTTTAGCTAGACTCACCAAGAAAAAAAGAGAAAAGGCACAAATAAGTAAAATCAGAAATGAAAAAGGAGAGGTTACAACAGACATCTCGGAAATACAAAAGATTATAAGAGAATACTATGAAAAGCTATATGCCAAACAATTCGACAATCTGGAAGAAATGGATAAATTCTTAGAATCATACAACCTTCCAAAACTGGATCAAGAAGAAGTAGAAAATTTGAATGGACCTATCACCAGTAAGGAGATCGAAACAGTAATGAAAAACCTCCCCAAAAATAAAAGTCCAAGACCAGACGGCTTCCCTGGGGAATTCTACCAAACATTGAAAGAAGAATTAATACTACCGTTCTCCAACTCTTCCAAAAAATTGAGGAGGGGGGGGAAGCTCCCTAACTCATTCTATGAAGCTGACATTACCCTGATACCAAAACCAGACAAGGACAACACAAAAAAAAAGAAAATTACAGGCCAATATCACTGATGAACATCGATGCAAAAATCCTCAACAAAATACTAGCAAATCGCATACAATAATATGTTAAAAAGATTATACACCATGATCAAGTGGGATTTATTCCAAGGATGCAGGGATGGTTTAACATTCGCAAATCAATCAACGGAATACACCACATTAATACAATGAAGAATAAAAATCACATGATCATCTCAATAGATGCAGAGAAAGCATTTGACAAGATACAGCATCCATTTATGATAAAAAACTCTGAATAAAATGGGTATAGAAGGAAAGTATCTCAACATAATAAAGACCATGTATGAGAAACCCACAGTTAATATCATCCTCAATGGTGAAAAATTTAAAGCCATCCCTCTAAGAACAGGAACCAGACAAGGATGCCCACTGTCACCACTCTTATTTAACATAGTACTGAAAGTCCTAGCCAGAGCAATCAGGCAAGAGAAAGAAATAAAAGGGATCCAAATTGGAAAGGAAGAAGTGAAACTGTCACTATTTGCAGATGACATGATTTTATATATAGAAAACACTAAAGAATCCACCAGAAAACTTTGAGAAGTAATAAACGAATATGGTCAAGTTGCAGGATAAAAAATCAACATACAAAAATCAGTTGCATTTCTGTACACTAACAACGAAGTAGCAGAAAGAGAAATTAAGAATACCATCCCATTTACAATTGCAACAAAAAGAATAAAATACCTAGGAATAAACTTAATCAAAGAGGTGAAAGATCTGTACACCGAAAACTATAAAACATTTCTGAAAGAAATTGAAGAAGACACAAAGTAATGGAAAGATAGTCCATGCTCTTGGATTGGAAGAATTAACGTAGTTAAGATGTCCATACTTCCTAAAGCCATCTATAGATTCAATGCAATCCTTATCAAAGTTCCAACAACATTTTTGACACAAATAGAGCAAAGAATCCTAAAATTTATACGGAACAACAAAAGACCCCGAATAGCTAAAGGAATCCTGAGGAAAAAAAACAAAGCTGGAGGTATCACACTCCCTGATTTCAAAATATACTACAAAGCTATAGTAACCAAAACAGCATGGTGCTGGCACCAAAACAGACACACAGATCAATGGAATAGAATCGAAAGCCCAGAAATAAACCCACACATCTATGGACAACTAATCTTTGACAAAGGAGCCAAGAACATACAATGGGGAAAAGAAAGTCTCTTCAACAAATTGTGTTGGGAAAACTGGATAGCCATATGCAGAAAAATGAAAGTAGACCCTGACCTTACACCATACACAAAAATTAACTCCAAATAGATCAAAGACTTGAATGTAAGACCTGAAACTGTGAAACTTCTAGAAGAAAACGTAGACAGTACGCTCTTCGACATTGGTCTTAGCAACATCGTTTCAAACACCACGTCTGACCGGGCAAGAGAAACAATAGAAAAAATAAACAAATGGGACTACATCAAACTAAAAAGCTTCTGCACAGCAAAGGAAACCATCTACAAAACGAAAAGACAACCTAACAATTGGGAGAAGATATTTGCAAACCATACTTCTGACAAGGGCTTAATCTCCAAAATATATAAAGAACTCATGCATCTCAACAACAAAAAAACTAACAACCCAATTAAAAAATGGGCAAAAGACCTGAACAGACATTTCTCCAAAGAAGATATACAGATGGCCATCAGACACATGAAAAGATGTTCAAAATCACTAACTATCAGAGAAATGGAAATCAAAACTATAGTGAGATCTCATCCCACGCCCGTCAGAATGGCTGTAATTAACAAGACAGGAAACAACATGTGTTGGAGAGGATGTGGAGAGAAGGGAACTGTCATACACTGCTGGTGGGAGTGCAAACTGGTGCAGCCACTATGGAAAACAGTATGGAGATTCCTAAAAAAATCAAGGCTAGAACTACCATATGATCCAGCTAGTCCACTGTTGGATATTTATCCAAAGAACTTGAAAACACCAATTTGTAAAGGTACATGCACCCCTGTGTTCATTGCAGCGTTATTCACAATAGCCAAGACTTGGAAGCAACCTAAGTGCCCATCAAGGGATGAATGGATAAAGAAGCTGTGTTATATATACACAATGGAATACTGCTCAGCCATAAGAAACGATGAAATCAAGCCATTTGTAACAACATGGATGGACATTGAGGGTATAATGCAAAGTGAAATATGTCAGAGGGAGAAGGTTAAATATTGTATGATTTACTTCATTAAGTAGTAGATAATAACAACAATAAACAAACACATAGGGACAGAGATTGGATTGGTGGTTACCAGAGGGGAAGGGGGGAGGGAGGAAGGAGGAGGGTGAAAGGGATAATTCGGTACATTTGTGTGGTGATGGGTTGTAATTAGTATTTTGGTGGTGAACATGATGTAATCTATGCAGAAATAGAAGTACAATGATGTACACCTGAAATTTTTACAATGTCATAAACCAATGTTACTGCAATAAACAAAAAATTAATAAAAAAGAATATATATTAAGAATAATTTTACTAATTTTATGATCATGGATATTCTCCTGTATTGTCATCCATCACTATTATGCACTGAGTATTTCTACTTTCAATTTTAGCCCTATAATCCATTTGGAGTGATTTACTTGTGAATAATGTTAGTCGATGGTCCAGTGTTTTATTTTGCAAAGGGATATCTTATTGTCTATAAAACAATTACTGTATCATTTTAAAAGTTGATTTTAAATACAGTGAATCTGAATGATGCTTGGAAAATGGATATTATTTTCCTTCATAATTGTAGTATGTCTCTCCATTTCTTCAGAGCTTTTATGTCCTGTGGTATATCTTTATAATCTTCTTCATTTATCTTACATAACTTATATAACTACATATGGCATCATGTTGCATAAATCCAATTATTTCAAATATTTTATTTATCCTAAGACAGAATAATTACTTATAGGTTTAAAATAGTTCTTGCTAATATAAAGATATTTTTATGTGGTTATCTAGTATCTTTTCACATTAGTCAACTTATTTAAAATTCTAAATTTTATAAGTTATTACCCACTAAATTAATAGATTTTTCTCTTCTTCTTTAATATTATTTACCTTATTCTTTCTATTCTCATTTTTAAATGTCTGGGCTCTGGTGCCACACTGAATCACAATAATGTTTGCCAGGAGCATTTTCCTCTTCTGATGTGTAGCATAAACACCAGATAAATTCTTTGTCAGGGCAAAGCAGTCGTATAAGAGAGAGAAAACAAAAACGTGAAGGGGAAGCATTTCTACCTGGAAGTCAACAGACTTCCCTCTCTTGGTTATTTAATGCTAGATATGTTATGACAATGTACCCACTGAGAATTAGAGGATCTCACTCTAGTTCGAGGAATTAATCTTGGTCAAATAGTTTAACCTCTTTAAACTTTCTTCATCTTTATTATGAAGAGCTTGAAAAGTGTTTTTGAGTTTTAATGTTCTATGATTCCAAGGTATCCTTTACCCAGATGCACCTGACAAAGAACAGAGTGAATTATCAGTTATCTACTTCTCCATCAACATTGTCACTTAGGGAAGAAGAATGCCCCTGAGCTAACATCTGAGCCAATTCTTCTCTAATTTTTCTCTGTGGGATGCACCACTCCTCAAGAATGGCTTGAGGAGTGGTGTATTAAGTGTCTGGTGGTGCATAGGCATGTGCCCGGAATCAGAACTAGTGAACCCCGGGCCATGAAAGCAGAACACGGGAACTTGACCACTACGCAACTTGGCCAGGCCCCAATATTATTTTTGTTTGAGGAAATGGATGTATGGAAACACTTAACTATGGTTTGTAAATAGATAGTTCATAGGGGAATTTTGTCTGCAAGAATGCAAAGAGAGGATACATAGTTGCAATATGTCTTTGTACGTAAATATCTAGATGGAAACTTAACGTGGCTGCGCCAACGAAGGATATGACAACATGATACAACTAGAACTAATACATCTACACATACAAAGAAGAAAAAAACCCACTATGTATTAGATCAGGATACATAGCATTAGGCTAGACTTGTTCAAAGACATTGAAACACTGACCCCAAATTCTCACTTCCTCCACCCTACAAGGGATCCAGCTTTGGGTCATTCCGGCGACCCAGAAGTCCCAGGTTCAGCTGTTGCCCAACCTGGAGGGGCTCCACAAAGTCCCTTGACTTGTCATCATGAGGTTAAGGGTAGGAGTGTGCTAGACTTCAGACTAGGGGGATAAGTATGGAGACAATGCATCTCAAAAAGTTAGCAGTTGTCCTAGCATCTTTTCAATGCACTAGATGCTGGACTTCCTGGTGGTTCAGAGTCAGGCCGTCATTGGAGCACTTGTGGCTGCACCAGAAGTGAACCAAGACGTGCACCGGAAGTGGACCGAAACCAGCAACAGAAGGTGAACACAGGCTTGCATGTGGGAAGTGGAACATGGCTCCCACCAGGATGAATTGTGTGGCAAGTGGTAGCATCTTAATGTAGAATGTTCTTGTGCCAGCAGTTGGCAGGAAACTGGAGTGGTGGGTTTGATGTAAGGGCTGAGTAGAGGGGATTTTTGAGGACTGGGGGGACCAAATCAACCCATAACACTAGCCTTGTCTCAAGTCAGAAGAAGTTGGTTTCAGTGTGGTAAGTCATAATTTGATGTGGTGGTTGCAAAACCAAGAAGCCCTTGCCTCTGCCAGAGTCTCATGTCTGTGTGCATTGGATGCATTTTGCAATTCCCAACTCAGTAGTCGTGTATACTTTAATATTTTTATCTTAATAATATATTTTACTTGACCCAGTATGTCAAGAAGTATTATGGTCTCAATGTATAATCAATATAAACATTATTATTTAGATGTTCTATATTCACTTTTGTCATACAAATTTTTTTAAATCCATGCATATTTTACACTCATAACATAGCTGAATTTAGACTAACCATATTTTAAATGCTCAATAATGACATATGGCCAGTGGCTACCAGATTGGCTAACAAAATAATTAATAAATATTATGTTTTTGGAGCTGTTTTAGATTTATGGAAAAATTTAGATGAGAGTATAGAGTCCCCGTATACTCTTCCTCCCTGCACACACGCACGGTTTCCATTATTATTAACATCTTGCATTAGCGTAGTATATTAGCTATAATTCAGGAACCAAGATTGATACATTATTATTAACCAAGAACTATAGTTTACGTTAGGGTTCACTCTTTGTCTTGTACATTCTGTGGGTTTTGGGAAATGAATCCTGTGCCCACCGTTACAGTATCTTACAGAATAATCATTTTCCTGCCATAAAAGTGCACTGTGCTCCAGGGCCAGATATATGTATAGATGTGGCCCTTGTCATTGATGTTTGGGGTGATGGGAACATAGGTGTTTTCCAGCATGTATCTGCCACTTTAGGATGAAAAAATAAAGGAATTTCCCACATAGTCCCATATTCTCACAACAGCATAAATAGTGGAGGAAACTAATCCTGAAGGTGTGGAAGTGGATCATCACACCATATTGATTCCTGGGATTAACAAGGTTAAAAGAACTGAGGAAGAGGAAAGGAGGAAGATTTTTAAGAATAAAAAATGTAGCTTTATTTCTGCATTGATCTTGAGCTATGGCTTTGGAATTTTCTGAATTCAGCTTGACTATTGCTTCCCCAGGCAGGGACTCACGTGCTTATGGTGTTTCTGCACTCATGATTGGTGTGCAGTCCTGCACGGGTCACACGTGAAATGTTCAGTGACTGCCCTGGACCCTGGGTGTATGAAGCTGTCCCTCCCTATATTGGACTTTGGAGGGAGAGATGCTGGAACGTTCTTGGCTAAGGCTTGACTGACATGGATACTGTCTGAACCTTTCACCTTACACTTGATATCACATCCTCTGATGCAATTATTTTGAAGCATCACAAATGGCATTCATGTGGATGGCTTGTTGACAAAGGTTTGGGACCCCATCTGCCCAAGAAGAGGTGGTCCCTGGAGCCTTGCTATCCATGGACCTGGATGAAATCATAGTGCCTAACGCTGGAGAGGATGTTCCTCAAACATGTTTTCCAACTGGTGTTTTTCACCTGGACACAGGACCTCAGATGCAGAGCCCCTGGACAGAGAGGGGTCTGGATCTCACCAGGGGAGAGGAAGAGACTGCTGAAAGGAGTCAGAGAGCATTAGAATTGCTTTTCCAGTCCACAAAAACCACATATACACGCGTGTGTGTGTGTGTGTGTGTATGTGTTACTATATGTGACATGTGTCGATATCTTCTTAGGCTGCATGTTCCACCTCTTCTTCTGCTGCGTCACACCTCACACAGAAGCAGGGATTTGCAGAGGCTTCTAAGATGTTCCTTTTGATTTTCTTCTTCCTGTTCCTGCAGTTTCCTCTCTTTGTCTGTCGTTTGGCTTATCCTGACTGCTTTTTCTGAATTGAACCCAGTGCATAAAAGGATGGAAATGTGGTTATTGGTGGGTTTTTCCCCTTGTATACGTATTTCTTACACAGAGGGATCAAGAAGCCTAGCAAGGATGTCACTTTGCAGTGGTAAGTGCCTCTTTATTTATATTCTGCTTGATTATTATGATGAATTATGCCTATGGGATCTGTGGATGGATAGACCAAGGCGCTGTGCATCACCTGTCCTGTCTTTCCCCGGCATCCCCACCTTCCCAGAATTGTCCATTATTATCTCTATCTCTTCCCGCTGACTTGTTGCTTCCTTCAAAGCAGAGAACAGTAGTGTTTTAATATTTTACAGTTTTTTTCCTTTTAGTGTCCAATTTTCAGGGCTAGAAGCTTAGTGAGACAGCACTCTCCACCAACATACTCCATGAACTCTGCCCTTCCTCATGCCTCAGCTGCCGCTGCATAGTGTTCTAACTTCTGCTCTTTTGGGGGGAGAATCTCAGCCTGTACAGAGGAGCCCTTGGGTGGGGGTGATCCTGTGTGCCTGCCCCTCACACATCTTTAGTTGTGACTTATTGTCTTTGTTTTAAGCAAGGGCTCGAGAGCGCTTTTTTGTGGTGTTTATTAGTTATTTTAACAAAAGCATGTTAAGGAAGTGCCCTCCAAAAAGAATGTGTTTTAGAGAAGTGGATCCTGAATTTTATCAAATGCTTTATACACTTCATGAGCATATTGTGTTTTTTTTTCCTGGCAGAACGGTGAGGACATTAAATGTGAGGGTATTAAAAGATTATCTAATTTTCTAATAGTCTGTTTAAGATGATTCCTTGTTCACATTTTCTTTTTGGTCCTGGTAACAGGCTCATGTTAATTTCATAATTAATAGAGATATGCCTTCTTATTCTATATTCTGGAAGAGTTTCCTGGTAGAGTAAATATCTATTCTTAAGTTTTAGAAACAATTCATCTGTAAATACATCTAATCCACCATATATTTGGAATTTTCTTTCTTAAAAACTCTCTTGAAACCATAAAGAACATTTGTAAAATTTTCTATTTTCTATTTGAGCCAGTTTGAGTAATTCCAGTTTCATTTAAAAAGCAGCTTTATCACTGAGATCCCAAAAGGCATCTCCACGTGCAGATGCACAACATTCTCTCTGACTTCGCACCTTGTCCGATTTTCTCACCTAAAGTTGTTGATGTTTGTCTTCCCCAAATAGTTTTTCTTTATCAGACTTGTCTGTATGATGCCTATTTTATTGAGCTTCCCAAAGAATCAGAGTGACTGATTACTTTTCCTCTGGACTTATTTTATACTAGTTTTATACTTTTATTTCTGCTTCTATCTCTCTTTCTAAATTATATTTTTTGTTTTCTTTCTCCGTTCTCCTTTTTTTGAGTTGAGAGTTTAATTCACTTTCATTTTTATTTACTATTCAAGATATTTATTGCACAGATATTTCCTTTCAGAACAGAGAGTTTTCTTCTCTTCTTCCTTTCTCTCTCCTCTCTCTCCAGGTATCCTTGCTAATCAATGGTTTTATTTCCTGTTTCACCAAAGAGTTATTCATAAGAGTGATTATTGGCTTATAAATTGTCTGATTTGTTTAAGATAAGTTGGCAGTTAATGAGCATTTTTGCGTGCAAGTTTGTTAAGAAACTGGATTTCAAATCTGCCTGTTCCTCTGATGAGCTACTGAGTCAGAATTTCTGTGGTTGGCCATGTATCTCTCTTCTGGTGGCTTCAGGAATTGATTACTATGTAGAAATTGCTTGTTGGACGAGGATAGGACCTAATTTTAAAATAATATTATTTCTTTGCTACGGAGTAGGAAGTTTGAGATTTATATGCAGGCGTATGTGTGTGTGTATGCTCCAAAAATAATTAATGATAAATCAAGATTAACAATATATACGATTCCTATATTGACTTTTTTTTGGACAAAGACTGAGAAGTTAGTTGAATACTCTTACTATGGTTGTAGTTAGGTTCACTTTACTTCATATTTTTAAAATCCTTTTTTTAATATATGATTGAACACATACTTTTTGACTGCTAACCACCTTTTAGTCCCTAAATCTTTTGCCTTCAGATATGTGTACCATTATACACATTCATATATAAAAGTTTCATATTAGTTGTGGCTTTACTTTTGTGAGCACGTGTATGGGCTATTACTGACAATCCCCTTTCTTTCAGCATCTACGTTCAGTGTTAGTTTCCTATGTCTTCATGGAATGTAGAGTAACATTCAATATTGAAAAAATGATTTAAGTAACTTCAGTATAGTATAACTGATATACATAGCATTATCTCTGTGGTTCTATTTTTTTGTACTTTGCTTTTTTTCTTTTTTCCTAGTTTTGCTCCATTTAAAGTAATTTCCCTATTAAACTTTTCTCCACTGTGTTGGATATATAGATCATTCTCACATTCTATTTTAGATTTTTTTTTTTTTTGCTGAGGAAAATTGGCCCTGGCCTAACAACCATGCCCATCTTCCTCTACTTTATATGTGACACCGCCAGAGCATGGCTTGATGAGCGGTGCATAGGTCTGCACCAGGGATCCGAACTCATGAACATTAGGCCACCAAAGCAGAGTGTGCAAACTTAACCACTACACCACCAGGAGGGCCCCTATTTCACAATATTTTTAATTTCAGAAATAAGAAGAACCCAGAATCTGAAGTCTTGCCTCACTGACTCATCAATGTTAGATGAAAAATTAATTAGTATTTTACTTCTTTTCTTTTTCTCCAAATCCAATGTTTCTAGGTATAGATTAAGCACTTGGTTCAAGATGGTTTTAAATTTCATGCACATTCTTTAAAGTTGTTTGTATTTTGCATTTTTTATAAATCACATTAACACAAAGTACTTAGACAATTGTTTTACTTTTTCAGTGTTCACTTATTTGGTGTGGTGTTTTTTTTTGAAACCCGTCATCCTCAAGCTTGATTAAGGATCTGAATGATCTGCAGGGCTTGTTAAAACACAGAAGGAGTGCTGGACCCCACCCCAGATATTCTGATTCAGTAGGTTTCGGGTGGGGCTGAAGGACTGGCATCTCCATATTGTGATTGGAAGCTCCCCTGCCTAATATTCCTTATTTTTTTTCATTTCACAGGCAGTAAATTCCGTGTCTCAGTGTAGGGCTGTCCCTCCCCAATCCTTTGATTCTTCACAGGTGTTATGCCACAATAAACTTCTTGTACTCCTAACTCCACCTCAGCAATTGGAGGCCTCAACTGACACGCAAATGTTCTTCATTTTTCCTCAGAAAGGGGTGTTTTATTTTCAGAAAACTGACACAATCTGCAATAAGTTTAATATGGATGCTGCTCTCTGCTCTTTAGAGATTGCAATGTATTTTTACAACACCTGCACCATTCTTCCTTGTTCTCAGCATTTAACGCTCTAATATTGGAAACACATGGGGCTTCTGGACATTCTGGACATCCTCCCTTCTTTAAGTTTAATTGATCATATCACATCTGAACTAAGTTGAACTACATTTCGCCATATCATGGCTTGTCACATGACCATCAGGTATATGTATAGTATGTGTGCATCTCACAGAAACAGAATGTTCCTGGAGTGTGTCTCTCAATGATTCTTCTCCTAAAATTTGATTAAATATGTTCTAAATAGAGGTTTTCAATTAAATGTACCTAATCCATACGTACATTACTGGTCTGTAAAATGTTCTATATCATAAACTTATTTTGTTGAATAGCATGTAAATTATTTCTATGCCCCCAAGCTCACACATTTGATTGTAACATTTATTTTCTTTTCAACTTAAAGAAAGAACTTCTATTAAAAGAAAGAAATCCAAAGGAGTATCCTAAAGAATGAAATACTATGAGTATAGAGGACTAGATACCTTGAAGGAGTTTCCCTCCACATAACAATATCTTCCATAAAATATAATTTTATTGCATTCTTGAGTTCACATGAAGTAAGCCAAGTCTCAAAGGACAGAAGAAGGAAACTGTAAGCGTTAGACAAATTTGGATTTACCCAGTGTTCACAGGTCAGTATGATCCTATAATGAAAGGATTTGTCTTTGTGTCACAAATGACTTGAAGGAAAGAATCCGGGAGTCACAGATTACTTGTGAGTCACACAAAAATGTCACTTAGCTTGGTGTCAATGCACATGACTGTGAGCCGAAACCAGTGACATTCTTTTCTGGAGGAAAGGATCTAAACTAAAGCCTTTCATTCTGTACACATTAAAATCATACAAAAATGAGCTCATAATCAAAGTTCACCAAACAAATAAGGAATACATGTCATTGTCGATAAGTGTCATCAACACATAAGAAAATTAAAAATAAAACAATAGATTTAAACAGTAAAACCTCAAATATGAGATTTATCAACTTCAAGATATAAAATAACTGTGTATAAACTGTTTATAAAAAATGGAACCAGAAAAATTGGAATAACAAAATCAAACAGGAGACTCTAGAAATTATCTGACATATTTGCCAAAGGGCCTTATAGAACTTTAAGAGATGAAAAAGAGTTAAGTGTTGAGTTTCAAAACTCCACAGATAGGTTCTACAACAGAAGAGAGAATACAAAACTAAATTTGAATTCTGAAGGAAACAGAATGCAGCATAGATAGACAAGGAAGTAGAAAACATGAAAGATATGGTAGATATGGAGATGATGCGAGAGAATAAAGAAAAAGGAGAAATATAATACTGTACAACAAAAACAAGTGAGTCATGAGGGTAAAACTGAATGTTAAAGGGTCTATAAATTTCTCAGGAGATGAGAAATTATATCCACTTCAGGCAATGTGGGCTGGTGGTAAAATAGAAGCAGAGAATATAACTCTGACCCAAATAGAGGAGATACAATAGAATATGCAAAACAAGTATAAATCAATAAATTTTAAAGGGAAATAAAATAATAAATCTTGTGGAAAAAATAGAAGGAAAACATAGATAATGGGGGCAAAACAAGGATATCAATGGTCACAACAAATGTAAATGGAATACATTCTCTAGTTAAATACAGATTGTTAAATTTGATGGGACAATGACAAACGTAACTGTATCTTGTTTACAAGACTTGTGAAAACTAAAAAACATGGAAAACTAGAAATTCAAAATAGAATAGGACATATAAACATATGCTAGTAAACTACCAATCAAAAATCAACCCAGGGTAGCTATAATAATATGAGATAAAACAGATGAGGAAAAAACCATCATTGAGAAGTAAGTGGTTAATTCCCAATGGTATATAAGTTCAACTGATCATGAAGATATAGTCGTTGTTGTACTACACACGATGTCATGTGAAGATAATATAGCTTCAACTCGGAAAGGAAGGAGGAGAAGGAAGAGGAGGAGAAGGAGAAGAAGGAGAAGACAGAAGAAACAAAAGGAGGAGGAGGAGGATGAAGTATAGGAGAAGAAGGCAGAAGAAGATGAGAGGTAGAAATAATATATCTTCATAGTGAAGAATTTCAACATTCCTCTGAGACAAAGAATAACACATATCTATTAATAGAGTATTTGAAAAACCAATTAGCAAGTTTGATTTAGTGGATACATATTGAACCCTATACCCAACAAGTGAAGAAAACCTATTCTTCACAAGGACAAGGGGAGCATTAACAAGCAGTGAGCATGAACTAGGGTACTAATCAATCCTCAAATAATAGAACACTTGAAATAAGTACAAGTGACTGCTCTATTTTATTCTTGATGGGGTTACAGATCCCAGGCAATAAAAATACAAAGAATTTTCTTTGGTTTGGAGTTATTTGTGTAGAAAGTCTGTAGAAAAGATGAATATAATATGGGTTATCAGGAATAGGTGCTGCTAAAGATGTTAAGGATTAATTTTAATTTAATATTTGTTTAAATAAGAAATGGTACCAAAACCAGGCAAAGACAGTACAAAGAAAGAAAATTACAGGCCAATATCGCTGATGAACATTGATGCAAAAATCCTCAACAAAATATTGGCAAACTGAATACAACAATACATTAAAAAGATCATACACCATGATAAAGTGGGATTTATACCAGGGACGCAGGGATGGTTCAACATCTGCAAATCAATCAACGTGATACATCACATGAACAAAACAAAGAATAAAAACCACATGATCATCTCAATAGACGCTGAGAAGGCATTTGACAAGATACAACATCCATTTATGATAAAAACTCTCAATAAAATGGGAATAGAAGGAAAGTACCTCAACATAATAAAGGCCATATATGACAAACCCACAGCCAACATCATACTCAATGGGGAAAGCCTGAAAGCCATTCCTCTGAGAACAGGAACGAGGCAGAGCTGCCCACTCTCACGACTCCTGTTCAACATAGTACTGGAGGTTTTGGCCAGAACAATTAGGCAAGAAAAAGGAATAAAAGTAATCCAAATAAGTAACCAGGAAGTGACACTCTCACTATTTGCAGATGACATGATTGTATATATAGAAAACCCTAAAGAATCTGTTGTAAAACTATTAGAAACAATCAACAACTACAGCAAAGTTGCAGGGTACAAAATCAATCTACAAAAATCAGTTGCATTTCTATATGCTAATAATGAACTAACAGAAAGAGAGCTCAAAAAGATAATACCATTTACAATTGCATCAAAAAGAATAAAATACCTAGGAATAAATCTTACCAAGGAGGTGAAGGACCTATACAATGAGAACTACAAGACATTATTGAAAGAAATGCATGATGACATAAAGAAATGGAAAGATATCCCATGCACGTGGATTGGAAGAATAAACATAGTTAAAATGTCTATATTACCTAAAGCAATCTACAGATTCAATGCAATCCCAATCAGAATCCCAATGACATTCTTCACAGAAATAGAAAAAAGAATACTAAAATTTATATGGGGCAACAAAAGACCACGAATAGCTAAAGAAATCCTAAAAAAAAACAACAAAGCAGGAGGCATAACAATCCCTGACTTCAAAACATACTACAAAGCAATAGTAATCAAAACAGCATGGTACTGGTACAAAAACAGACACACAGATCAATGGAACAGAATTGAAAGCCCAGAAATAAAACCACACATATACGGACAGCTAATTTTCGACAAAGGTGCTAAGAACATGCAATAGAGAAAGGAAAGTCTCTTCAATAAATGGTGTTGGGAAAACTGGACAGCCACATGCAAAAGAATGAAAGTGGACCATCTGCTATCGCCATTCACAAAAATTAACTCAAAATGGATCAAAGACCTGAAGGTGAGACCTGAAACTATAAAACTCATAGAATAAAATATAGGCAACACACTATTTGACATTGGTTTTAAAGGAATATTTTCAGATGACATGCCTACCCAGACTAGGGAAACTAAAGAAAAAATAAACAAGTGGGATTTTATCAGATTAAAGAGCTTCTATAAGACAAATGAAACCAGAATCAAGATGAACAGACAACCAACCAGCTGGGAGAGTATTTGCAAAACATACATCTGACAAGGGGTTGATCTCCATAATATATAAAGAACTCACACAACTGAACAGCAAATAAACAAACAACCCGATCAAAAAATGGGCAAAGGAGGGGCCGGCCCGGTGGCGCAAGCGGTTAAGTGCGCGCGCTCCGCTGCGGCGGCCCGGGGTTCGCTGGTTCGGATCCCGGGCGCGCACCGACGCACTGCTTGGTAAGCCATGCTGTGGCGGCGTCCCATATAAAGTGGAGGAGGATGGGCACGGATGTTAGCCCAGGGCCGTCTTCCTCAGCAAAAAAGGAGGAGGATTGGCGGATGTTAGCTCAGGGCTGATCTCCTCACAAAAAAAAAAAAAAAAAAAAAATGGGCAGAGGAAATGAAGAGACCTTTCTCCAAGGAAGATATACAGATGACCAATAAGCACATGAAAAGATGCTCAACATCATTAATCATCAGGGAAATGCAAATGAAAACAACACTAAGATACCACCTTACGCCCGTTAGAATGGCTATAATCACCAAGACAAAAAACAACAAATGTTGGAGAGGATGTGGAGAAACAAGAACCCTCATACACAGCTGGTGGGAATGCAAATGGGTGCAGCCTCTATGGAAAACGGTATGGAGATTCCTCAAAGAATTAAAAATAGAGATGCCTAGGACCCAGCCATCCCACTACTGGGAATCTATCCAACGCACATGAAATCAACAATCCAAAGAGGCTTATGCACCCCTATGTTAATTGCAGCATTATTCATCATAGCCAAGAAGTCGAAGCAACCTAAGTGTCCCTCGACTGACGATTGGATTAAGAAAATGTGGTATATATATACAATGGAATACTACTCAGCCATAAAAAAAGACAAAAGCGTCCCATTTGCAACAACATGGGTAGGCCTGGAGCGTATTATGTTAAGTGAAATAAGCCAGAAAGAGAAAGACAAACACTGTATGATCTCACTCATATGTGGAATATAAACAAACCAACACATGGACAGAGAAAACTGGACTGTGATTACCAGGGCAGAGGGGATGGGGGGAGGGGGGTGGGTGGTCGGAACAAGGGGTGAAGGGAGTCATATATATGGTGATGGACAAACAAAAATGTACAACCCAAAATTTCACAATGTTAGAAACCATTAAAACATCAATAAAAAAAAAAAAAGAAATGGATGAGAAGCTTTTTAAACTTTACAATGCTGTCTCTCTTAGATTCCAAAGTGTTTCTAGTTTTCAGTTCTTCTTGATTCTTTCAATTTTTCCTGCCTGTTGATGATTCCTCGTTCATTGGATCTCTGAAGTTCACCTTAGTTTCCTGGCTTTTGATGGTGGCAGATGCACAGGTTTGAGGGGGTAGAGGCTTAGGCAATTTGATTGACAGCTTTCTGTTGCACCATTCTCAACCTGCACATGTCATGCGTCTACGCTTGTCACGCACATGTCAGTTGCGATTATTCTTCCTCCCCAAGGCTATCCCCAATCTCATGCTAATATTGTTGCTCTTCTAGGAAGGAATTAATGGTGTGCTCATATAAACAAACATTTTGCCTCCTGAACCAAAGAGCAATTTACAAATCTAATCTGAATGTGATCTGTTTTTCCATTCATTGTACTTTCTTTTGTGTACTTAACCAGTTACCTTCATGAGTGTGGAATTCACTAAGAACATTCCACAGCTGGAGTCATGTTATTTTCTTTAGTTATAAATTATAAGGCTTCAGGAGAGCCACCTGTTGCCACGGACCTTCGAGTCAATAGCAAATTCATTTGAATGAAGTTATTGTATTGCATTTGAAGGAAATCATTTTGAGTATTTTCCCTAAGGATCCCTATCCTTCCATGCAGGTTTCAGTACAAGATCTACCAGTATGTTCTGGCCTTGGTTTTTGCCATTGAGGAAATCTAGGGGAATCATCATATTTTGCCCAACATATCTCTGGGATTTGATCTCTATAATGCCCTGCCCAGTGAACGGAGGCCAGTGGAGAGTTCCCTGATTTGATTCTCGGGGTTGGGCAAGGACATCCCTAATTACAACTGCAGGAGAGAGAGCAAGTCTCTAGCGGTCCTTACGGGAACCACATGGGCAATTTCTGCCCAGATTGGAACACTGCTGGATCTGTACAAATTTCCACAGGTAAGACTGGGTGGGATGGGGAGAGATGAAACCATGTCTCCTTTGGTGTCATTCTCAGGTGCCTAAATAGGAGGAGAGGAGAAGACTGGGTTTGTGCATCTCTCAAAGGATATGATCTCAAAGGGCACGTGTACAGGATCTTGGTGGGGTATGACATTTCCTTTCTTTGGAGTAGAGAGAAGGCTGAGGGGGAAGGAGATAAAGCAGTTTCCTGGAAGTCTACTGATCTTATTTTCTAGAAAGCTTTCAGGGAGTGGAAAATGATTAGAAAATGAAATGATCTATTGTCCCCTTCTACCACCTCCAAGTGTTGTTGAACAGTCTTCAGGACTGAGAGTGTGGTTTTTGCCAATCCTCATCTTCATATTGCTTCCAATTGTCTTTTCCTTTTAGCTTACATATGGTCCTTGTGATCTTATCCTGAATGATGAAGAGTAGCTTCCATCTCTCTATCAGATGGCCCCCAGGGACACATCTCTAGCCATTGGCATGGTCTCTTTGCTGCTTCATTTCAGTTGGAGCTGGGTGGGGCTGGTCATCTCAGAAGACAAGAAAGATGTTGAGTTTCTCTCAGACTTGAGAGGAGAGATGGACAAGAATGGAATCTGTGCAGCCTTTGTGGAAATGATCCCTGTCACTGAAAGGTCATATTCCTCAATGACCTGGCCATATGATTTGCAAGTAGAAGAAACAGAAGGGAGTGTGGTTATCATTTAAGGTGATGCCGACTCTCTCGTAAGCTTGAGCTTTTCTACTTGGGAGTATTTAGTGATATGGAAAGTCTGGGTCACGGCATCAGAGTGGGATTTTATCCACAGTGAGAGCGATTTCGTCCTTGACTCATTCCATGGGACTCTCATTTTTTGACACCACCCTAGTGATGTCTCTGGCTTTGAAAATTTTATCCAGAGAGTTAACCCTACCAAATATCCAGAAGACATTTACCTCACTATGTTGTGGTACCCCTTTATTCCTTGCACCGTTTCTGAGCCTGAATGTAAAACACTGGAGAATTGTTCACCCAGTGCCTCCTTGGGATGGCTGCCTTGGCAGATATTTGACACGACCATGACTGAATGGAGTTACAATGTGTACAATGCTGTGTATGCTGTGGCCTGGAGCCTTCATGAGATGCTTCTTCAACGTCCAGAAATTCAGCCAATGGGAAGTGGGGAAGATCTGGTGTTTTCTCCCTGGCAAGTAAAGTCTCTTCCACTTAATAGCATGTACCCTTGTAAAAGTGACTTTCTTATGGGTTTCCATAGGTGTTCAAACCAAGAAGTTAGGATTCTTTCTCCATGAAAAGCAGAGGAGTTTCTGTACTTGTTTCACTCTCTAGGAGGTAAATCTTCCTGGGTAGTAAGTCATCAACAAGAAGGTTCTAGTGGCAACGAGAAAGTGAGCTATGAGTCAAAATCAATGTTTTGTGTTACAAAGGATCCCAACATCCTGCTTGCCTACTGTTTCAATAGGGATTATCCAGCCTTCTCCCATGCAGCTCCTCAATGACAAGAAGAAGAGAACTTGTCCTTTCCGTGCCTATCTGGTGCTGAACATGATGGTAAATACTTTACATAAATGATCTCATTTAATTCTGCAACCACTTTAGGTATTGCTAACATGATTTTGCAGATTGATGGTCTGGGAAAATTCAGAGAGTGCATGAGCGTGGCTAGATTGGACTTTGTACTTGAGATTTGTCTGAATCCTATCACCACTGGTCATCTTGATATTCTTGTCTTTAGGCATTTTCTCTTGAAACCACCTGATATTTTAGAAACATTATGCTATTGTAGTTCTCCATATGCTTTCATTTGCTTTACTTCATTGGATACTTGTAATAAAGTTACATTATGAAGCAAGGATTACAGACAATGAAAGACTGTCCTCAATTCAGGGTTTTTCTCTTTAACACCTGGGCCTACTTCACCGCAGGGTGATGTGTCACTTCTAGCTGCACCACTTTCTGAGGAACATAGAATTTAACAATCCTGCTGGTGACACAGTGAATTTGGCTGAAGGAGGAAAATCAGATTAAGAGTACACTATTCTCAACTCTTGGAATTTTCAGAAGGTCTTAGACTTATGGTGAAAGTAGAAGAATATTCCCAACATGCTCCACGTGGTCAAGAAGTGTCTTTATCTGAGGAGGTGATTGAGTGTGCCAAAGGAATTACTGAGAGGGGTTGATCCCAATCACAATTACTTACACCACACATGAATAACCAAAATCTTGTTGGGGTTTTGTACCCCCTCAGAGCTTCATAAAAGGACACATATGGGAATTTAACAATTCACTTCCAACTGAAGTAATTTTTTCTTTTACCAATAATCCAAGATCGAAGCAAGACTTTCACAGGCAAAAAGACTGCAAGTTGCTGAATGTTCAGAAGGTGGTTAGTAATTTTTAGGAATAATTAAAAAAAATTAAGTTATGTACATGTTTTTTAGAGATAATGTTTTTGCACACTTAGTACACTACAGTATAGTGTAAACATAGCTTCCTTATGTACTAGGAAATCAAAAAATTCGTGTGACTCACTTTATTGCAATATTTGATTCGTTGCGGTGCTCTGGAAACAAACCTACAATACGTCTGAGGTGTATCAGTCTTTTATATCATACAATAAGCATGGCATCCAACCAATGAATTGGATTTAGATATTTCAAGCTTCAGTTTGTTATGGCCCAATACTCTAAAACACTCTAGTTACTTGAAAATTAGGTAAAAGTCACAGCTGTTACCAAGTGTTATCTGATTTTCTCCAGACTCCACACTCTGTATACAGTGAGAGTTGCAGCCCGGGATTCAGGAAGACCCCTCAGGAGAGCAAGTCTGCATGTTGTTTTGGTTGCATTCCTTTCCCAGAGAATGAGATTTCCAATGAGATAGGTGAGGATATGCCTTGCAGCGACTTTCTCCACTTCTATTTTATTTTTTTTTTTGAAGGGAAACATTTGTCCTGAGCTAACATCTGTTGCCAATCTTCCTCTTTTATTATTGCCCCCAAAACCCTAGTACATAGTTGTATATCCTAGTTGTAAATCATTCTAGTTCTTCTATGTGAGCCATCACCACAGCATGGCAATTCACAGAAAGATGGTGTGATTCCATGACCAGGAAACCAACCGGAGCCACCAAAGTGGTGAGCACTGAACTTTCATCACTAGGCTATCAGGGCTGGCTCTCCACCGCTCTTTTGTATGCACCGTTCTCCCAAAGAAACGGAAAAGCTCTGGATGAGGACTGCAGGGTCCAAATGTTTCCTTCCTCCATTTAGTAATTTAACTTTTATAGCCAAAAAAGCCAACTTTTTTATCATTTCCACCCAGAAAGATACACTCACTCTCTACATTGAACTAGCTTGCTTGACTCATTTTAGCATCATTGCAGGCATTATCATCTCAAGGAAACCCTTTTTGACCACTCCACAGAAACCAAACATAAATCTTTCTCATGGAATCTAACACATGGTATCATAAGTCCTTACTTTTCATCTTCTTTAAATCTACATTTAGATCACATTGAACAAATCCTTATTTTTCCAGAGTCTGGTGCTGTTCTTGACACAGAGCTAGAGCTCAGAAAGTTTGTGTTTGATTTAAGGGGTAAGTATTTACATGGTATGCAACGTGCTTAGAGTCCAGCTTCCTTCAATGAGTACATACATCTTTTCTCTGATGTCCTAGAGTTCGCATGTGAGTAGGGGAGACAACATGCAGTGAAGTGAATTCAAGGTGGTGACATAGGGCTGCAATATAGGTACGCAGAGACCCATGGGATGAAATAAGTGATAGTATATATATTTGTGGGGAGGCAACTCTCATGGACTTCTTCATAGAGGCAGTAGCATTAGTATTATGTCAGACTAATGAAGGTGGATTAAATTCTTGGTGGAATTCTTAGAAATGGCAGAAACTGGCAAATTAACCCTGCATTTAATATTCTAGGGAGCTCAGAAAAGGTTCAACATGACTATAACCCAGAAAATGTGGGTTTGGGAGTTGGATCATAAAGTAGAAGAGGGACAGAAAACCAACACTGAAGATTTTTCATACCATAATTAACATCTTGGAATTACTCAGATTTATGATATTAAATGGTGCAATGCTGGAATCCCCTCAATGGTGGCATTATCTTATTTTGAAGCTTAATTTCACAACATCTTTTGTATAATTTCAATTTTTTTGAAATGTACTGAGATTGATGATATAGTCTGGCATATCGTCAATTTGGATAAAGCTTCCACGTGCATATTTGTCGTGTGGTAAGTTTTGGTATATGTTCCATACACACATCTAAAGAACACTACGTCCACTAACTTCAATTCCTACATGCTTGGAGATTAATAAATACACTTGTAAACAACCGATGATTAATGAGTAAACTATCATGGAAATTAGAATGTATTTCCAATTAAAAATACTATTCATCAAATCTTATGTGGTGGAGTTAAAACTATCCTTAGAGAGAAATGTATAATCCTAGATTATATATATTTATATATTATTTTGTATATTTAAATAAAGAAAGGTTGAATTTCTAAGTTGTAAGCATTCATGACAAGCTAGAAAAAGAGCAGAAAATTAAACATAAGGAAAATAGAAAACACAAAATGATAAATATTAGAGGAAGTGTTAACAAAATAAAAGACAAACATCAAAAGGATAAATAAAAATAAATTAGATTCTAATAAATGACAAATATACTCAATAAAATCCTAGTACTAGTGTTCAACAAAAGTGAAAATTTGCAACAAAAACATACCAAGGCTGAAAAGGAGTAATCTGTGCAGATAATATGGAAAATTTTTAACATGAAGAAAACATAAATAACATAATGTTGATACAATGAAAATTTAGAGGAAACTCACAAATTTCCAGGCAAATAAAAGTTACCAAACCGTCTCACGAAAAAATGAAAAATCTGAATATTGCCATACCTATTAGAGAAATTGAGACCATACTTTAAAACATTTCTACAAAATTTTATTGTAAGCTATTTATTTGATACAAACCTGATGAATCTGCCCAAATATTCAAGAAAAAAATAATATACATCTACTCAAACTCTTCCAGAGAATAGGAAAAACAGAAAATTTTTGACTCACTATGAGAGACTAGCTTAACATTGGTACCAAAATCTAACAAATTCATTGCAGGAAAGGAAATTACAGGCCACTCTCTTTCTTTGATTAAATTCATTTATCCTAAAAAAAAAATCAAATCAAATCAATGTTCCAAATCTAGCTATATTCTATAAGAAGGACATATCATGACCAAATTAGGTTCATGCAATGTAATTCAGTACACTAATCTCTGAAAAAAGACAAATAATAATCGCAATAACTGTAAGAAAAACTAGTAAAATTAAACACCTATTCATATGTTAAAACAAACAACAACAACAGAACAACCCTTACAAAATCAGAAACAGATTGAAACTCTCTTACTCCCATACACAGTAGTCACAGAATGGACATTTAAGGTGCAGTGTTGAAAGGAAGGATAAGAGAAGAAAGTTCAACATCACTTCCTCTATTAGACGTTACACTGGAGGTCCTGCCTGATACAATATAGGCAGGAAAATAAATAAAAGGAATAATTTACTTCAAAGGAAGACGTAAAATTGATGTTATCTTCAGATGATATTATGGTATAAATGTAAAATCCATGTAAATTAATGTATTAATTGAGCTTAGTGGTGGCTGAATACAAGGTTAATATAGAAAATTTTGCTTCCATCTACCCGTCATAACGCATCCAAAATTTAAATTTTAAAAAATGACATTTACAACATCTTAAAGTATGAAGTACCTAGAAATAACTTTAATGAGACTTTCAAAAGATTTCTGTCCAAAAATTTGTAGAACAGCATTTAGAAAAATAGAGGAAGACTGAAAGAAGTGGAGGGATAAACCAAGTTCGTGACTGAACAGACTCAAAAGTCAACAGATACCAAAATTGTCCAAATTAATCTACAGCTTCCACAAAATTGCAGCTAAAATGCTGACCCGTTCTGTGGAAATTACAATTGACACAATTCTTATGGAAATGATAAAGGAAAAACTTAACTAAGAAAATCTTGAAGAAAAGAATAGAGTGGGAGTACTTACTCTACCTGACATCAAGTATTATAGCATCACAATAGAGGAGGTTCATCAAGAGGATAAACAAGAAAATCAACGGAACGAAATGGTAAGTTCAGATACAAGCTGCTCATATAGGGACTCATGTATAGACGTCTGATTTACAAGGAAACACTGAGGAGGAGTGGGTAAATGAAAGACTTTTCAATAAAGCATGTTGGGTAAATTGGCTGTCTTCATGGAGAAGACAATGACTCGCCAACCCGAACTCACACCATCCACAGAAATCATCAGGCAGATTGTAGTTCTAAACATGAAAAGTTAGAAAATTTAAGGTGACTTAAAGAGGAAGGAGCAATGCCCCTGTAGAAGTAAAAACATGTATTTATACCTGCAGGGATGAGTGGGCACGGAACACTTTCAGAACCACAGGAAGATTTGGGAATCTTAAAAATCAGAGCAGAGGTAGTGGAAGTAGGAAAGACCAAGGTTAGACAGTCTTTTTTGGTCTTCCTAAGAGTTTGTCGGATTTTTAATGGAGGCTAAACATGATCCCACTTACATGTAGAAGTATCACTTGTGATGCAGGACAAGGGCAGGGAACCAGAGAAAAAAGATCTTATGATAACATAGGAGAGAAGTGACGAAAATCTTAACAGAAGTGGTGGAAGTGAAATCAAGAGGAAATGTACTGGAGATCATTTTAGATGGTAGAAAGGGTCTCATTTTGAAACTCCCTAGGAGTGAGGTCTATGACTTTGTAATTTCTGTTTCCCTAGAACGTAGCATATTATCTGCCTCATGGAGGTTTTCCAATAACTGCTTGCTCATTGAATGAGTAAATCTAGGCCATAGCTTACAGGGGTATAGCTCAGAGAGACAGGGAGCACTTTTGGTTTTCTGCTGAGAAAAAAGTGCTTTCATGATTATGCAAGAAAAATACTGAGAAGCATAATAGCTTTGTTTACTTTACCATAAAGAAGATGGGCACTATTAACTGGGAATGGTTCTCTGCAGAGTATTGTCTTATTGGGTGCATGGAGCAACAAAGGAAGACAGTTTTTAAACTTACCCAATGCCTTCTTTGTGGGCATGCAAATAAGAGAGAGTGACTGAACCTGGGCTGAGGACACTTTGCATCTCTCCCCAGACGTGGATCATTGTGTGAAGTGTCCAGATCATCAGTAGGCCAAAAGAGGGCAAGATCGTTGCCTCCAAAATGTTGTGATCTTTCTGGCTTATGAGGACCCCTTGGGGATGGCCCTGGCCTGCACAGCTCTGTGCTTCTCTGTCCTCACAGCTGTGGTCCTGGGGGTCTTTGTGAAGCACCAAGACACTCCCATAGTCAAGGCCAATGATCAGACTCTCAGCTACATCCTGCTCATCTCCCTCACCCTCTGATTCCTATGCTCCTTACTCTTCATTAGTCGTCCCAACCAGCCACCTGCCTTCTTCAACAAATCACATTTGGAGTTGTATTTACTGTGGCTGTTTCCAGTGTCTTGGCCAAAAATATGATTGTGGTTGTGGCCTTCAAGGTCACTGCACCAGGGAGAAGGATGAGGCAGTGGTTGGTGTCAGGGGCACCTAACTTCATCATTCCCATCTGCTACTTTATCCAGCTGAGTCTCTGTGGAATCTGGCTGGGAACCTCTTCTCCCTTCATTGACACAGATGCACACTCTGAACACGGCCACATCTTCATTGTGTGCAACAAGGGCTCGGTCACTGCCTTCTACTGTGTCCTGGGACACCTGGGCTTCTTGGTCCTGGGCAGCTTCACTGTGGCTTTCCTGGCCTGGAACCAGCCTGACACCTTTAATGAAGCCAAGTTCATGACGTTCAGCATGCTGGTGGTCTGCAGTATCTGGGTCACCTTCCTCCCCGTCTACCACAGCACCAACGCCAAGGGCATGGTGGCCGTGGTGGTCTACTCCATCTTGGCCTCAAGTGTGGGGCTATTAGGCTGCATCTTTGCTCCCAAGTGCTACGTTATTTTCCTAAGGCCAGAGAGAAACACATCAAAAGTGTTAAGGAATAAAACACATTCAGGGAGAAAATAATCGAAATGTAAATTTTTTTCATAGGTCACAAGAACTCGCATACACTTGACAACAAAACTACCACATTTTTCCAGACCCACTTTAAGTATCAACTAAACTTACCTTACATCTCCAGTTAACTATTTGCTTTACGTTTCTTTTGGCTTTGTACAATCTTCCTCGGACATTCAAATGAACAAATACAAAAACATTCATACTAATACTCCTCTAAAATTATGTGTGAGAGATTGCGAAAATGGCCACACATTAGTCCTCTCCCTCTATCTGTTTGGTCATAGCATCCCACGTTGACTCTGGGTAGACTTGGCCTTGTAACTTGCTTTGGCCAATGGGACATTAGCAAATGACATGAGCAAAGGCTTGAAATACACTTGCTCATTGTTGGTACTTGTCCTTCTCTGGCTGTCCTTGGGAAGCTTGAGGCCATCAATATGTGAATGAGTCTAGATAGACTGCACATCTCCATCACTCCAAGTGACTTCAAGTCAACAATCAGACATGTGAGTAAGGCCATACTAGACTATCCAATCTCAGCTGAGCCACCAATTGGTCAAGATAAAAATAACTGCCCAGTTAACTCACAGAATCTTGAGAAAAAATAAACTATTCTTATTTGAAGACACCAAATTTTCAGATGGTTTTTTATACAGCAGAAGCTAACTGATACCTTATGCTACCATTTATATATGTCCTCTCATTATTTGTGTAATTATCACAGATTTCTATTTCTTTAACCAATGTCGTAGACTAGAATATCCTTCTCTAGATTAAGTCTCTGAAAGAAAATCAGAGACCATATCACCTTCCATTTTACTTTTTCTCCTTCCTCTATTCAACCAGACATCTTTAAGCATATATATTAAGAATATCTTCACTAATTTTAAGATTATGGATATTCTTCTATATTGTCATCCACCACTGTTATACATGGGGGATTTTTACTTTTAATTGTAGCCCTATAATCCATTTGGAATGATTTACTTGTGAATAATGTTAGTTGATGGTCCAGTGTTTTATTTTACAAATGGATATCATTTAGTCTATAAAACAAATACAGCATCATTTTAAAAGTTGATTTGAAGCATATGGAATCTGAATAATGTTTGGAAAAACTGAGATCTTTAAAACACTTTCAGTCACAGTATAGCATATCTCTCCATTTAATCAGAGCTTTTACATGCTTTGTATCTCTTTATAATCTTCTTCATATAACTAATGTGCAGTTCCAATTATTTTAACTACTTATCTTAAAGAATTCATTGCTCTTGTGAATGGAATGATTATTTACATGTTTAAATGAATTCTTGCTCATGTAACAGTATTTTTGATGTTTCATATAGGAATCTAGCTTCCTTTCACATTATTCCACTTATTTATCAGTTCTAAACTTTTAAGTTATGTTCCACTAAAGTAATAGATTTTATCTTCTTCTCTAGTATTATTTACCTCTTATACTTTTGATTCTCATTTTTTTCATGACTGTGCTCTCCAGTGCCACACTGAATCATACCAGTGTTTGCCAGGAGAATTTTCCTCTTCTTAAGTGTAGTGTAAACATCAGATAATTTCCTTGTCAGGGCAGAGCAGGCTTCGAAGAGACAGAAAGTGAAAACGTGAAGGAGAATCATTGCTAGCTGGAAATCAACAGACTTGCTTATCTTGGCTGTTTGGAGCTGGAGATGTTATTACAATGAGGCCAGCTGAGAATCAGAGGATCTCTCTCCAGTCCCAAGAATTAGTCTTGGTCAAATCTCTCAACTTCTTTTGACCTCATTTTCTTCACATGTAACATGAAGAGTTGGACGAGTCTTTTTGAGTTCTGAAATCCATTGACTCCTAGATACCCTTCACCCACATGCCCTTGACAAAGACCAGAGAGAATTTTTAGTTGTCTTTCTCTGCATCAACATTATTATCCATATCACGACTTAAAGACATACCAAATGTCTACTTTTGCATGACACCGATACAACAGGTTCCATACCAAATCACTGTTCATTGGGATAACAAATCTATAGTTAATTGTTTAGAGGTAAGTATAGAGATGGGCCCTGCTGGAACCAGCAATCAATGGGCCAAAAAGTCTTGCTTTATTTTACAGTGAGGCTGTGGAAACATTCCTTAATACACCAGAATTCTTCTGGACTTACATGTAGGAAACAAATCGGAGCCTTGAATCCATGATTACGAGCTAATAAGGATATGATTTTTAAAATTTTGTTAGTGATGCCATTTGCCTGGTATGGGGCTGTTCTCTGGTGAGTAAAGAGCAGGTGTATTCAAGGCCACTTTCATTCATTTAATAAATATTTACTCAGTGCCTACCCTTGCTTCAAGATAGCAGTGATCTACCTTAAGAGCATTTGTATTCTAGTAGTGTGACTCAGACCATAAACAAAAAGAGAATCTTGAGGTGATCAATAAAGTTACATATACGTCAACCTTTTTTCATTCTGGACTATTTTTCACCCTTTCCCTTCTTTGACTGTTTCCCAGAACTCTAAGCATGGACTTGAAAATACAGAAAGCATGGGTCCCAAGTTTCTTCTCGCAACACCCCTGTTTCAAAGACATAGTGTTTATCATCTGAGAGTATGTCTCTTTAAGACTAAGTTCCTATGAATCAACATTATTTCATCACTTTCTTGAGAGGACGGATGATATTATGAAGGGGAAACAAAATATCATATAGGATTTATACACGAAATGATCTTTCCACTCTAATTGTGTTATTTAATGTGGTGTGATTTGGGGCAAGTCAGTTACTCCTTCAGAGACAGTGTTAATAATACACTGAAAAGTATTCTATAGAGATTAAATGAAACAAAGTATGAGAAACTGCTTTGTAAATTGCAAAGCAATCTATTTCAGCTTACTTTTTCTAATAATATTTTCATTTATACAATCCTTTTTGACTCTATGCAACCTACCTAGACTGAGTTTTATCATTTATTCAACAATAAAATGGGTCAAAATGGTTGAATATTAGAAATTTCATATGGTTCAACTTAATAGGCCATCACAATATTTAATTTGGTTATAATTACAGCTAAATTTTTTATGTTGCCTTACCATGTGCCAGGCACTCTAAGCATCTGACATGTATTCCCTCATTTAATCCTCACAACGATGCTATGAAGACAATACTATTAACCCCTATTGTATGGATGAGGAATATTAGAGGTTATATAATTGACCAAGGTCACACAGCTGGTACCCAGGCAGTCTACTTCCAAAAGCTCTTTTAGGGATACATTAGACGTCATGGTGCTTACACTGTAAAAGGATCACCCTGGTTCCTGGTTGGCGAATGGACCAGAGGGGACTAAGCAAGAAAACACATGGCTACTGAAATGATCTGGTCAAGCAATTCTGAATACAGAATTTCCTCCATTTTTAAGGCTGAATAATATTCCATTGTATGGATACCCCAGATTTTCTTCATCCTTTCACCCACGGATTCACAATTAGGTAGTTTCCATTTCTTGGCTATTGTGAATAATATTGCAGTGCATTTTGTCAAACGATTTCCTGGCACTTAGTGAGTTTGAAAAAATTCTTCTTATACACATTAGTTACTGTAATGAACTACCTTTCCAAATGTTTAAAGTTTAAATATTTGTCATTCTACAGAAACACCTTGCCTAATCATGATTTGTGTTGTTATCAGTTCGTGAATGATCTAAGATTTTTGTACAAAAATTTGGTATAATGCCTTTTTCGCATGTATTCAGGAACTTTAGTAATATGGGTAGTCCCTGATACTTGATTTTTAGTAGAGATTTCTAGTAAGCCTTTAGGATAGGAAGTATCTTCCTTGATGTGAGGCAGAGAGCAGAAAAATAATAAAGTGATTGCTATATTTAATTATATTAAAAGAAAACTGTCGTTTTGCTAAATTGTTTCTACACATCCTTTGCTTATTTGTAATAATGGCAAATATCATTTTATTAATGAAAAGAAAATTCAGTAAACAATTTTAACATAAAACAAGATCTATTGAGAACTTATATGAAAATTTTAGCAATATGCTGTCACCAATTTCCTCATCTGCAAAATGGAGATAGATAATACCATCTTCCTTATGGGTTGCTGTGAAAATACTCAAGAGTAATGTATGTAAAATGCTTATCACCCTGTCGGTGGGAAAGTGATGTCCTATTCATTTTTCCACAGGGATGATGACAGCTTTTTTTATGCTTGAAGTCTGTAGTTTTCAAAATACGTTCTACTGTTGTAAAGTGAATCCTTTTTACAAACACTTTGTAGAGTTAGATGATCCCTATGGAATACAAATTCAGGCTCCTGTGTGTGTGTGTGTATGTGTGTCTATACACACATCTCTCAAATAATACTTTAAGCCTTATAACGAAAAGCTACCTTCCCCGCTCTTGACTCTGGTTCCAAAAACAACTTCTTTAATTTTCTGGTTGAAAATCTGTATTTCTAAATTAGCTACTCATACAGCTTTTTCATTTTTCAGCTTTTGAGTATTTATAGTTTCTTCTTTCTCTGAAAAATCCAGCATGAAGTGTACTTACATATGTTAAAAACATAATTCCGGGGCCGGCCCGGTGGCGCAAGCGGTTAAGTGCGCGTGCTCCGCTGCGGAGGCCCGGGGTTCGCTGGTTCGGATCCCGGGCGCGCACAGACGCGCTGCTTGGTGAGTCATGCTGTGGCGGCGTCCCATATAAAGTGGAGGAAGATAGGCACAGATGTTAGCCCAGGGCCGTCTTCCTCAGCAAAAAGAGGAGGATTGGCGGATGTTAGCTCAGGGCTGATCTCCTCACAAAAAAAAAAAAAAAAAAACAAAACATAATTCCCCTTTCCCAATATAACTATTTAATGAATTAGGATAAATCAAAATTCAATGTCTACTGTTTTATGACATAAGTGTTTACCATTTTATAGCATATGAATCTTATCCAGAGATGTGCTACGTCAGATTGTATGAATACATTTTCTTTCTCACTTTTTCCTTTGACCGTTTAAATGGTAAAATTCTCTTGTTTCTTTGTTGTCTTCCTATGGATTCATCACTGGTTCATCTCCTTCCACCAGAAACTTAAATCTCTTCTCAGTAACTTCTGATGCATGAGACAATTCATGGGCTTCAGGTTTTGCTTGGGGACATCCCTCTTGGTCTTGAACATATATACAGGCCCACATATACACAGTATGTCTGGAAGGATAGAGGAGAAAAGGATGTTTATCTCTGTGAAAAAGGACTGGGGGACAGTGGTAGAGGGAGAATATTTTACTGACTTTGCACCACTCTTTGAAGTTTTCCTATACGTGCATCTTCGACGTATTGGCCTCCCTCCTCCCAGATTTTTAAAATTAAAATAGCGTTATATCCTTATCTACTGGCTTGGGACTGCAAGTTGTAGAGAAATGTGAATATATGATCCAATTTTTAAACGAAATTAAGAACAACAAACAAGCACAAAAATTTAGAATTCTAAATATAGGCACATCATTCTATTAGGCTGTATAAACGTGGGGAAAGGATTGAAGAACAGCTGTTCAACATCCAGCTACCTGTGCAGTCTAGGTGTCCACGGAAAGCCCCGCCTCCAGCTCGGCACGTGGAGCTGATTTCCTCCCCCTGTGAAGTCTGCCTGACTTATTCCAGCCCAACCCCGGCCTCTTCCCGCCCCTGGAACTGGTCTCCGCCCACAACTTTCGGGCCTGGCTCCGCCCACAGCCTGGCCCACGCCCACAGCCTGGTCCTGGATCATTGCCCCTCCCATACCCTTGTTTCATCCACAGAACCGCCCCCTGGGCCTGGTGTCACTCACACCCTTGTCCCCACCCACAGCCCACGGTTAGAACTGGTTCCCGCACACAGCCACGCCCCTAGATTTTGTCCCTGTCCCTGGTGCTCACCCAGCCCGCTTTCCAGCTTGACACTCACTCTAGAAGCTAGACACCTCCCCCGAGGCCGGGGTGCCAGGCCCGACCAGCCCGCCGCCTCAACTGCAGCCCCCAAACTTTCGTCCTCCTCGAATGCCCGCCCGAGACAGGAAGCGGAAGTGCTGGCGGGGCCTTGGATGGATGGGGCGTGTTTGCGCGGTGTGTCCCGTCTTGTGGGCTCCAACCGGATTCCCGTGGACTTTCACCCTCAGGGGCGGGGCGCGGTGAGTGGCGGGCAGTCCCGGCTGGGTAGGGGTCCAGGGAGGGGCCTGGTCCTTGGGCAGCCCCGTCAGGGCCCGGCGTCCCTCCATCCCCACACAGCCCCCGTTTCACCTGGGCTGTTTGCTCAGGGCCCCCGAGGCTGCTGTTCCTCCTGGCTTCGGATGCCGCCATCCTCTCCTCAGACTCCTCGTCACCGTCCTCCTTTTGATTTTGTCCCCAGGGGGCTTTAGCTGCTTTTGGAGGCGGTGTTTGGGTTGTTACTAATGGGGGCGCTCCTGGCGTTTAGAGGGGGAGGCAGGAATGCTGCTCACTGTCCTCCAGGGCCCAGGGCGGCCCGACAGAGAATTATCCGGCCCCAAATGTCAGTTGTGCCAAGGTTGGGAAATCTGCTCCAGGCCTGAAAATCTCCCGAGCCCTGAATGACGTGTGGAAAATGTTGACAGGTCAGCGAGTCACAAAGTCCCTAAATGACAAGCTTGTTTAAAGGGTCCAGAGTCACCAAAAAGTCTCTGTCCAGCCAAGTGAGTTGAGCGACTCAAGTGCACACAGCACGAAGCTGCTTTCTCCCATCTTGGGCAGCAGGTGGCTGGATAGGAATCAGGAAAATCCAGTCACAGCCAACACTTACAATTAAATCAGTAAACACAAAAAAAAGAAAAGTGAATGGGGTGGCCTTTCCATCCAACACCCTATAAAAGGCCTCAAAAGCTTGTATGCGCCTTATTTTCCCCCCTCAGACACAAAAAGCATCCGTGGAGCTCAAGTTTGAGGTGAAAACAGGCTCAGGGTCCACCCGTCCTCGTTGATCCATGGATTTCTGTGTGACCAGGTGCGTACCCTGTGGACTTGGTACCAAGAGGTTCCGGCAGCCTCCGCTGTGCCGAAGACCTGCCAGTGGGCTTTCCTGTGCTCGGGTTGTCACCACATGGTGTCACTGAGAGTGAGGGTATCTTGAGAAAAATTATTGATGTTTGTTGGATGGAAAGATGGTAAGCTGTGGTGGTTCTGTGTGGTAAATATTTCAGTAAGTACAGTTACATGCAAATAAGAACACATGAAACAAATGTAAATTACTGCAAATGTGTATTATAGTAGAAAATATAGATTTACTTGCATAATACTCAAAAGTCAGAATTTATATATAATATAAATACAGAAATGTTTTGCGTGTGTATGTAGTATTAGAAGACATCCCAGGAAATATTAGCAGGGATACTCAGCAACATTCCTACGACCCATTCAATTTGACTTCTAAAGTCCTATAAATCCTCCACAAAAATTTGAAATAAAGGAGCATTCAGGGAAAAAGATGATTGGAACTTTGTATTAATAACAAATTTAAAATTGAATTTACCAGTAGCCAGATTTATTTTGAGCATTTTTTTCTTTATGACATTTCAAATCATTTGGAGGAATACTAAGCAACACTGTAGATTGAAGGGAAGGGCACTAGTCTCCAAAAAGACTGTCCTCACCACCTTGCCTTCTAAAGGGAATTAACTTTGTTTCTTGAATCTTTTCTGGAAGAACAGTCTGGTGATTCATGTTGCAGAGAATCTTGTTAAATGATGTTGTATTTAGTTGTTGGCCTCTACTAATTGTGTTTGTGTGTGTGTGTGTGTGTGCCTTTTTCATTCTAGCTTTCCTGTAACGTTCTTGAGGGGAATATGTGCTTGTCATGCAATAGATAGTCTTTGAGTGTATAATTTATGGTGACCCACCATCCTCGTTTATTCAGAACGAATGGGTTTTCCAGGATACAGGATGTTTAGTGTTCAAACCAGGGCAGTCCTAGACAAACCAGGATGTTTCCTCATCTCATAAGCCAGGCCCTGGACCACATGCATGGGTTCCTGGAGAACCAGAGAGACCTTGTCCCACCTCCATGGAATTTATATTGTATTTGGGAATTTGGATTTTAGACAGTTAATGATGAGAGTGATGTGGGAGTTTGGCTCAAGGGGACTCAACCTGAGGGGGCAGGGAAGCCCTCCTGAGAAGGACTGATATTTAGCTTGAGAGCTAGAGTTGGGACTGGATTTAGCTGGTCTGAAGGGTAGACTGGAGTGGGGGTGTGGGAGTATGTTCAAGAGAGCGTTTCAGGCAGAGGGACCCACATGAGGACATCCCTGAAGCAGAGAGCCTGTTGTGTCCATGAACTGAGAAGAGGGATGGATGAGCGGAGTCAACACAGGGGGAGAGGTGTGAGCCAGACCAGCGAGGGGGACAGGCTGGATCAGGTCAGGCGTGACTTGGGACTCTGTTCTAAGACAAGTGGGAACACTCTGGAGAGATGCGAACAGATGGCTGATGTGATTGGCGTTTGGTCTAAGCACTTTGGTTAAAATGTACCTGAGGGTTAAGATTGAATACTTATGAGGCAGGAGGTGTTGGGAAGAAGATTACGAGTGAGATGATTGTTCCCTAGGTCTCGGTGATGGCTGTGGAGTAGGAAAGAAATAGAAAGAAAAGACCTTGGAGTGTAGAACCGAGAGAATGTAACGGTACTTTCTTGCCTGCATGTGTCAGATGGCGCAGGGCACTGACTTTTCTCCTCGCTGCTGTCCGTGTAGACCTGCAGGCGTCCCCTCACCCAGGTCTGTGTGTTCACCCCACTTGGCCACTCACAGGCCCCCTTCCGCATCCTAAAGGAAGTCAGGTCTTACTTGTGAGGGGGTTGTCTCAGACGGGAGACATCGAGGAGAGCCCCTCCACACATCAGAGCAGCCCATTCAGCCTCTCCCTCAGCTTCCTCCCTTCCACTCTCCCACTTTCCACACCCAGAAGGACACCTGCTCAGTATTGCACAGCCCCATGTTCTTCCTCCACCAGGCTTGAGAAGGGTGGGGCAGCCAGCGGGGTGGACACCGTCTGCACCTTCCACTCTGAGCCCCGCAGGTCCCGGGCTGGACAGAGAGCAACTCTACTGGGAGCTGAGCCATGAGAACCTGGGCGACACCCACCTTGTTTTTCTCACCCTGGACCGGGACAGCTTCTACATCAGTGATGAGGGGCTGGGCTACAGCCATGCTCTCTCTGCCAGTCAAAGTTCTGTGTTGCCTCCGTTGCTCTAAAGTGAGTTTTGATCCATCTCTCTCTCCTTCTGGTCAGGGTTCAGTCTTCTCATCACGGTGTGACCGCTGGGTTCAGCCAGCTTCCACCTCGTTGACACCTCCCTGAACACCCTTCCCCTCTTCCTTTCTGCTTTTCCCTCTGCTTTTCCCTCAAACGTCCCTACATCCTCCCTCACCCTTAATCCTTTATGTTCACCCCAACCCTCGCTCAGCTCCTCTCGCCTTCTCTCCCCAGGTTATACCTATGGAGCCGCAGCCCCGACTACACCAGTGAGTATTCCTGGCCCTGATGTCCTGGGTCTCATCGCATTTGGGGTTGGGGAGCACTTGTTCTCCTTCACCCGCTGTGCTTGGTGAGGGAAGGACCTGGAAGGGTCCTAACTCATCCCTTCTCTCTCTCTTGGGTTCTGGTGGAGATTCCCAGCCCAGGGTGAGAAAGCCTTAGACACAGACATGTTCTCCACCACATTCTGACCCCACATGGTTTTCACTTTTATTCTCCTGAAGCCCCGCCCTTGGTCCTCCTTTTCCAGGTATCATATCCGTCTGTCCAGTTTTCTGTCCGTCCATCTCTCTTTCCTCTGTGTTCAGTCTCTCTTATTCACCCATCTCACTCTCTCATCCACAGGCTTGCTCATCCCTCTACTCACACAGGGACCCATCCCCTCACTCTCATTTATGCTTCACCTGTGAATGGTGGTCCTGGGACAGCCACTGCTGGAGCATGGGTGAACCTGGAAGCTCCTCCCACTCTGTCCCTCCCTGATGACAGCCCTCTCCACAGCTCCCTAGCCGGCCACCACATCCCTGCATACTTGATCAACACCTGTGCCACCAGAAGCCACCACAGGTATCTGGGGGTGCCTTTTCCTTCGCAAGAGAAGCTCTCCAGCCCCTACCAGCCAGTTGTGATCCAGGAGCTGGGAAGACAGGGTGTGAAATTCTGGTTTTAGGACAATCATGCTGATCACAAATATTATACCAATGATTCAGTCCTAAGGTCAGGCCTCAGAGAGCCCCTAGTCTTGTGAATTAACACACCATTATAACACAATGTGGGAGGATTCAGGGAGTGGCACCTGGCATAATTTGGAAGGGAAGAGCTTGCTAGTGAAAGGTTCACCTGAATGGAGTCTTTAAGAATGAGTAGGATGGACCCTGGCAAATAGAGGATGAAGAGTTTTCCTGGCAGAGGGGAATCCATGAGCAAAGACTCCAGCCAGAAACAACATGCCATATGGGGAGAATTGAAACGAATTTGGGTTGAGTGAAGCATGAAGTTTAAGTCGCAGTAGATGGATAAAATGAGACTGAAATATCAGCAGGAGCCAGATTGAGTAGAGCCTTGAGTGCCAGGTCAAGAATGTTGAACTAAACACTGAAGGCCATAGGGAGCCATGGGTGGTACTAGAGCAGTGGTGGCCCTAGTGAGTTATTCATTTCAGAAAGATTCTTGTAGTAGTCCATGTAGAACATCCTTTAGACAGAGCATCCACTGTGCCTGCTGGGGTGTTGGTCTGGGTGAAGGAAGTTAAGATTTGAGTTGGGACAGGGATGGAGTGTATCTGAGGACGAGTGTGCAAGGTGAATGGGTGTTACAGGGAGTGAGGAGGAGCTGAGCAGATATGCTGGTTCTGACTTGGGTGACCACACGGGTTGGTGGTGGTGCCACTGTGAGAGAAGACGACAGATGATAATGAATGCAGGACTCTGGTGTGGTCTCAGGTCAGCTCTCAGTGATGGCCATCGCTCTTCCTCTCGTCTTGCAGCTTTGGGGCACAACCTGAAGACCCTCACAGTCAATGTCACCATCTCCACCTTCTGGTATTCATCAGACAGGAGCAACAGCTCAGCCACGTTCAACTCCACTGAGAGTGTCCTGCAGAGCCTGGTGAGACCCTGGTCCCAGCAGCTCCTGGTGGGTTAAATCCCACCCAGCCCCTCCCCCAACCCCTGTCCCTCCTGCTCATCCTCCTCCTCCTTCCTCCCCAGCTGGATCCTTGTTCAAGAAGAGAAGCCTGGGCTCCTTCTCCTTGAGTGTCAGACTGGTCTCCCTCAGGTAAGGCCCTCCCTTGAGCACTTGCCCCTAATGACCACTTTTGTGACCACCCCTCTCTCAGTTTCCTCACTCACCTCCCATTTCCTCCTTCCTGTTATGGCCCAAACCCCAGAGGATTCAGGACCTCTCTCTTGATTCGCCACGTCCCTCTCTCCCCAGGACTGAGAAGGATGGGGCAGCCACCAGTGTGGACGTTGTCTGCACCCACCACCCTGACCCCGTCGGCCACCATGCCTCTGTGCTTGGAGCTGAGAGTCTCCACCTGTCTGCTATTCCTCTCAGTGTCTCCAGGCTCTGCACCCTGGAGTTTATGCATGCAGAGAGAGCACCAGTTACATTTCCGCAGCATCAGCTGGAACCTCAGCAACCCGGAGCTCACATCCTCGGAGTACACCGCCCTGCAGAGAGACACCCAGGACCAGGTGGGGTCTCCCCTCTCCCGTCTCTCCTTGCCCTGAGAGCACCCTCATTCCTCTGCTTGACTTACATCTGTTACATTATTGTTTCAATTCTTCACTTTCCCTGCTTGTCTGGGTTCTCTCACTTTCCAGAGGTGATGTCCTAGCTGCCTTCCCCATTTCTCACGTAGGTAAACTGAAGCTCAGAAAGGGGAGTATTTTGCCTAAGGTCACACAATGTGTTAGGGGCAGAGCCAGGATTTGAAGTCAGGTCTCCCTTGCCCCAAGGTCTGTGATCTTTCACTGGCTCCAGTGGCCCCCTGCGTCCACAGGAGACATCCGTCTCAGCCACTCTCCCTCCCATTTGTTCTAGGTCACCAAGCTCTACAGAGGCAGCCAGCTGTGAGACATATTCCACTCCTGCCTGGTCACCGACTTGATGTAGGTTGAGGAGATTGGAAGCATTGGTTGAGCTGATGGCTGATGGCTCTGAGCTCCCGTGACACATCCTTGATCTGGAAGTCACTTACATGGTGCCCATTCTGCCCCACATCCCTGTCAGCTAATCCTACCATCTCCATCCATAGGTTTTCGGTGGTTGAGAAAAGCATTAACATTTGAGGCCACCAACCTCCAGCATCCTCCTCCTCCTCCTCTTCTGGAGACTTTCAACAAATATCAGCAGTCTAACTGTGCTCTCCAATAGTGAAGCCACTAACCACATGGGGCAATTTAAATTTTTTATACACCGTTGGGATACGATTCACATATTGTGTGTGGGGGTGGTTGTATTTTTTAGGTTTTTGTATATACAATGTCTTCTCCTCTGCAAAACTAATAGTTTTACCTCTTCCGTTCCAATCTGGGTTTCTTTTATTCCTTTTTCTTGCCTAATTGCCTTCATTAGAACCTGTAGTACCTGTTATTAACATATGAGATGAAGGAAGACATCTTTGTCTTGTCCCTGTCTTAGGGGGAAATTTTCAGTCTTTCACATTGAACATGGTGTTAGCCTTGGGTTTTTCATTGATGCTATTTATAAGTTGAGAAAGTTTTTTTCTATTCCTAATTTGTTGAGTGTTTTCTTTTTTAGGCATGAAGGGCATTGTATTTTGTGAAATTCTTTTCTATATATATGGTTGAAAATACGTGGTATTGGTCCTTAGTCTAGTAATATGGTGTATTATATAATCAAGTTTTCAGATATTAAGACAACCCTTCAACTAGAGGTGAGAGATTAAGATGTTCTCAAGTCTGTCCTGGGCCTGCCACATCCCTGAGCCTTTGTGGTCTTCTAGATGTCCGCAAATACACTGCAGCTTTCAAAGCCCCCCGTGGACATCTCATTCCTCCAATTTTTCCTCCAAGGTTTTGGCTCGCCTCTTACCCGCCTCAGCTGGAATCACTCCCTCAGGCCACTACAATAGAAAACAATTAGCGCTGATTGTATTTACCAAGTACCTGGGGACCTACATTCCACCCTGGGCAAGCTCTGAGTCAAGTAAGGACAAGCCCTTAACATGGGGCTTTTTCAGGGAGCTGCCAGGCAGGTCAGCTAGTGACAGTTCGACGGGGATGGTTCTTTTTAGAACTCTAAACCCATTATGGCTGCTTGGCTGATGGTTGTCTCAGCTACCATGGTTCTAAGACTGATGGTTTTCAAAGTTATGGAGGATATTGTGAGAGCAGGATGGGAATAGCGAAAGTTATAGTGCCGCAAAATTTGCTACCTTTATCAAGATTCCACCGTGTGTCTTCACTAAACCCTCCTCAAAATCTCACAGGCCTTTGATTAATTTCTAGGCTTCTGAAAAGTTGATTTTGACCATTTTTACCAGTGTTCTCATTGTTTTTATGCATTTTCAGAAGTCCTTACTCCAAAGTTTCAAAAATGTTCTCCCTGTGGTTATTTACTTATATATTACGTACTTGAAATTAAATTACATGAGAAATTCAGTTCCTCACTCACACACACTAGCCACATTTTAAGTGCTCGATACCAACATGGGGCTAATAATGAGTGTATTTGGGAGTGCAGACAAATGTTTACATTACTGCAGAAAGTTCTTTTGGACAGGACCCAGAAGCAGGGTATCTAAAATCAGGGTAGAATTCCAGACACCCTTGTTCATCCTTTGTGCCCTTCCAGGTCTGTCCCCCACAGTAACTACACTGGAGTGGACTCCCTGTGTACCTTGCCACCTTGGCACAGAGACTGGACAGAGTTGCCATCTATGAGGATTCCTGTGGCTGACCCAGAATGGTACCCAGCTGCAGAACTTGACCCTGGACAGGAAGAGTGTCCTTGGGGATGGTCAGGCTCCCTGGTCATTGGGAAAGGAAGTGAGGCATTTCTGGGGACTCTGGATACCTGGGGCTGAGAGAGCATTGAACTTTCTCAGGCTGGCAGGTGGTGGCACAGTCCCCCAGTCTTTCCCCACCATTGAGAGAGAGAAAAGGACACCAGTGTAATATAGGTGGCCCTCACCTTCTCCTAGACATCTCTGTGACCTCAAACTAGTCACCGCCCCTCTCTGGACATTAGTTTCCTTATCTCTGCACTGAAAGCCACTGGGCCAGATGGTCAGTGAGGGCCTCCAGCTGTGTGTGAAGCAGACTTGCAGGTTTGGGGGTGGATCTGTTTCCTGATCCACAGGCTATAGTTTGCCAAGTCCCACTCTAGATGAGCACCAATGCTCTAGAACTTTCTGCAGTGGTGGAATGTTCTATATCTGTGCTGTCCAGTGCATAGCCACATGTGACTGTTGAGTGCTCGAAGGATGATATTGTGACTCGTCTATATTGTTACTGATTTTTAATGTTACTGAGGTACTAGAATTTTTACTTTATTTAACTAAAGTTAATTTTAATTCAAAAAGAGACTTGTTGCTGCTGCATATGAGACAGCACACCTCTAAGTGGTTGTCTGGATAGAGGTACACATAGGGGGACCTGCACCCCTCCACTCATTCCCACTGGATGCTGTGTGTCTTACTCTCCTGGAGTTTATGTTATAGCTGGCAATAACAAGAATAGAGAATTGAAACTTATCAATTATTTGATGTGAACGAACTCATACTTGCAGGCGGAAATCAGAAAAGACTTCGTGCAGGAAATTACATTGTAGGTTAATCCTAGAAAATGAATATTAAGCAAATAGATAAAGGAGAAGGGGATGATGTGTTCCTAGGCACGGAAGAACACTTTTCAGTGTGAATTTACAAATTTAGAGAGATCCCATAGGCTTGCCAACAGTGATGACCTATTCTCCCCATGGCTGTCGTAAGAAAGTCCATTCAAATTAACTCATCTGTGCCCAGATGTATGAATTTGGTTTAATTAATTACACTTTTGTTCTGTGATAATGGCCTTGGATTTTGTAGCAAAGTGTGCCCACTTTTTAGAGATGGAACTAAAATGGGGTGAAACATCATGATGTCTACTTGACTTTAATATTTCATTGAATACGTGGGATGAATCAAGTGTGGCAAGTGTTAATAATTTATACATTGATGAAATATTGTTTTAATTGGATGGAATATACATTGGTAAATCTAGATGATGGATGTTTATGAGACTGTTCCCTTTATTTTTCTGTGTGTCTAAAAAGTTATATTAAAAAGAGTGAAACACACTCACATGCATTCTCCATTTTATTCACTTCCAGAATATACTCCCAACAGAGATGACACCTTGATTGTGAAGCCTGGTAAGCCTGCAGGAAGCCCCAGCCCAGGGTATGAGGCGAGTATCTTGATCCTGTGCCTCATCCAAGAGAACCAGGTGAACAGGTTTTTGGATGATGAGGAAAGTTGACCAAACCTTGTCAAGGATGGTTGAGGCACAGTGGGGTCAGCAGGAGTCCTCGGGCGATGACAGGAGGTGGTTCACCCCACCACTTGTCTCCCCAAACCTCCTTTTCTGGGCCCTCATCCTCATCTTCTTGGTGGGACTCCTGGTGCTTATACAGGCCTGACCTGCTGTCTCCTGGTTAGACATGACGTGCTGCTTGTCTTCTTACTATTGGGTTGCAAGAGCTCTTTATATATTATAAATACACGTCCTTTTCTAGGGATATGTTTTGCAGATGTTTTCTCCCAGTCTGTGCGTGTCTTGCTTTCTCCTTCACAACATGCGTTATTGGGGAAATCCAAGTGACAGTCATCATGAGATTCCACCACACTTGAGAATGTCTATAATTAAAAAGACTGACTATAGCAAGTGTTGTTGAAGATGTCAAGTCACTGAAACTCTCATCGAGTGCTGGTGAAAAATAGCTTGGATGTGTCTTTAATAATTACATACGTCTGCCCAGCCATTCCTCTCCTAGGAATCCATCCAAGGGAAATAAACCCATATGTCTATACACAGACTTGTACACACGTGTTGATAACAACCTATTTATAGTAGACAAAAACGGAAAACAACACAAATGTCCATCTACTGGTGAACGGATATGCAAAGTGTGGTATATCCCCACCTTGGAATACTATTCAACCATAAAATAGACTGAATTATTTTTTCTTTTTTAATTATTTTATTGAAATTATAAAGGGTTTTAACATTGTGTAATTTCAGGTGTTCATTATTATTTGTGACTTTCTGTATAGACTGCATCGTGCTCAGCACCAGTAGTCTAACGTTTATCCATCACCATGCATATGTGGCCATTTAACTCTTTCACTCAACACCCAGCCCCCTTCCCCTCTGGAAACCACTAATCTGTTCTCTTTATTCTTGTGTATGGTTATCTTCTACATATGAGTGAAATCATCCATATTTGCCTTTGTCTGGCTTATTTCATTTAACATCATACCCTCAAGGTCCATCCAGGTTGTTGCAAACAGGACGATCTTGTCTTTTTTTTCTGGCTGAGTAGTGTTCCATTGTATATAATGCATACCACATCTTCTTTATCCATTCATCTGTAGCAGGGCACTTGGGTTACTTCCATGTCTTGGCTATTGTGAATAATGCTGCAGTGAACGCAGGGGTGCATAAATCTCTTTGAATTGTTGATTTCAATTTCTTCGGATAAATACCCAGTAGCTGGAAGGTATGGTATTTCTATTTTTGTTTTTTTGAGAAATCTCCATACTGTTTTCCCTGGTGGCTGCACCAGTTTGCACTCCCACCAGCAGTGTGTGAGGGTGCGCTTTTCTCCTTATCCTCTCCAACATTTGTTATTTTTTGTCTTGGGAATTATGGCCATTCTGACAGGTGTAAGGTGAACTCTCATTGTAGGTTTGACTTGACTATCCCTAATAATTAGCGATGTTATACATCTTTTCATGTGTCTGATGGCCTTCCATATATCTTCTTTGGAAAAATGTCTGTTCATATCCTCAGCCCATTTTTAGATTGGATTGTCTGGTTTTTTTTGTTGTTGGGTTGTATGTGTTGTTTATATATTTTGGAGATTAACCCCTTGTCAGATATATGATTTGCAAATATTTTCTCCCTGTTGGTGGGTTGTCTTTTCGTGTTTTTTTTTTTTTTACTTGTGAGGAAGATCAGCCCTGAACTAACATCCGAGCTAATCCTCCTCTTTTTTTCTGAGGAAGACCGGCTCTGAGCCAACATCTATTGCCAATCCTCCTCTTTGTTTTTTCCCCCAAAGTCCCAGTTGATAGTTGTATGTCATAGTCGCACATCCTTCTAGTTGCTGTATATGGGACGCGGCCTCAGCATGGCCGAACAAGCGGTGTGTCTGTGCGCGTCTGGGATCCAAACCTGGGCCGCCAGTAGCGGTTCGTGTGCACTTAACCACTAAGCCACGGGGCCGGCACTGGCTTTTCGTTTTGTTCATCATTTCCTTTGCCTTGCAGAAGCCTTTTAGTCTCATGTAGTCCCATTTGTATATTTTTTCTTTTCTTTCTCTTGCCTGAGTAGACATGGTATTGGGAAGGGTGCAGCAAAGACCAATGACAAAGACTGTACTGCGTATATTTTCTTCTAGGAGTTTTATGGTTTCAACTGTTAGATTCAAGTTTTTTATACATTTCGAGTTAATTTTTGTGTATGGTGGAAGATAACGATCTACTTTCATTCTTTTGCATGTGTCTGTCCCGTTTTCCCAACAGCTTTTATTGAAGAGACTTTCCTTTCTCCATTGTATGATCTTGGCTCCTTTGTGAGAGATTAACTGACTACAGATGTGTGGATTTCTTTCTGGGCCTTCAGTTCTGTTCCATTCATCTATGAGTCTGCTTTTGTGCCAGTACCATGCCATTTTGATTACTATAGCTATGTAATACATTTTCAAGTTAGGATTGTGATGCCTCCAGCTTTGTTCTTTCTTCTCAGGATTGCTTTGGCTATTGGAGGCCTTTTGTTATTCCATATATATTTTAGGATTCTGTGTGTTCTATTTCTATGAAGAATGTCATTGGGATTCTGATAGGGATCATATTGGATCTGTAGATTACTTTAGGTAATATGGACATTTTAACTGTCTTTATTCTTCCAATCCATGTGCATGGAATATCTTCCCATTACTTCTGATCATCATTGATTTCTTTCTATAATGTCTTATAGTTTTCAGTGTATAGGTCTTTAACCTCTTTGGTTAAATTTATCCCTAGAAACATTTTGCTTTTTGTTGCAGTTGTAAATGAGATTGTATTCTTGAGTTCTCTTTCTGTTAGTTCATTATTAGAGTATAGAAATTCAACTGATTGGGGTAAGTTGATTTTGTACGCTGCAACTTTGCTGTAATTGTTGATTATTTCTAATAGTTTTCTGATGGATTCTTTAGTGATTTCTATATTTACAATCATGTCATCTGCAAACAGCAAGAGATTCCTTTCTTCCTTTCCAATTTGGATTCCTTTTTTTCTTTTTCGAGCCTAATTGCTCTGGCCAAAACCTCCAGTAGTATGTTGAATGGGAGTGGCGAGAGTGAGCACCTTTGTCTTCTTCCTGTTCTCAGAGGAATGGCTTTAAGTTTTTCACCATTAAGTATGATGTTGGCTGTGGGTTTGTGATATATGACCTTTGTTGTGTTGAGGTACTTTCCTTATATACCCATTTTATTGAGAGTTTTTATCATAAATGGATGTTGGATCTTGTCAAATCCTTTCTCTGCATTTGTGGAGAGGATTATGTGATTTTTATTCCTCATTTTATTAATGTGGAATATCACATTGATTTGCGGATGTTGAACCAACCCTACATCCCTGGTATAAATTCCACTTGATCATCTTATATGATCCTTTTAATATATTGCTGTGTTCGATTTGCTGATATTTAGCTGAAGATTTTTGCATCTGTGTTCATCAGTGATATTGGCCTATAATATTCCTTTTTTGTGCTATCCTTGCCTGCTTTTGCTGTCAGGGTGATGTTGGCCTCATAGAATGAATTAAGAAGTGTTCCATCTTCTTCAACTGTTTCGAATAGTTTGAGAAGCATAGGTATTAAATCTTGTTTGAATATTGTGGAGAATTCTCCATAAAAGCCATCTGGTCCAAGACTTTTGTTTTTTGGGAGTTTTTTGATGACAATTTCGATGTCTTTACTTGTTATTGGTCTGTTCATTTATTCTATTTCTTGTTGAGTCAGCTTTGGGAGGTTGTATGAATTCATCTATTTCTTTTAGTTTATCCAATTTGGTGGCATGTAAGTTGTTCAGTGTATTCTCTTACTGTCCTTTGGATTTCAGTGGTATCTGTTGTAATTTCTCCTCTTTCATTTCTAATTTTATGTATTTGAGCCTTCTCTCTTCTTTTCTTAGTAAGTCTTGCTAAGGGTCTGTCAATTTTGTTTCAGTCTTCTCAAAGAACCAGCTCTTTGTTTCATTGATCCTTTCTAATGTTTTTTTTAGTCTCTATTTCATTTATTTCTGCTCTAATTTTTATTATTTCCCTCATTCTGCTGACTTGGGGCTTCATTTGTTCTTCCTTTTCTGGTTCTATTAGGTGTAGTTTAAGGTTACTTATTTGGTATTTTTCTTGTTTGTTGAGGTGCGCTTGTATTGCTATGAATTTCCTTCTTAGAACTGCTTTTGCTGCATCCCATAAGAGCTGTTTTGTTGTCTTTTCATTTTCATTTGTCTTCAGATATTTTTTTGATTTCTCCTTTCATTTGTTCATTGATCCAATGTTTCTTCAGTCGTGTGTTCTTTAGTCTCCACATATTTGTGACTTCCCCATCTTTTTTCTTGTAGTTGGTTTCTAGTGTCATAGCATTGTGGTCAGAAAAGAAGCTTGATATGATTTCAATCTTAAATTTATTCAGGCTTGCCTTGTTTCACAACATATGGTCTATCGTTGAGAATGTTCCATGTGCACTTAAGAAGAATGTGTATTCTGCTGTTTTGGGAGGGTATGCTCTCTCTATATCGATTAAGATCATCTGATCATATGTTTCATTCAATTCCACTATTGTTGCCTTTCTCTGCATGATCTATCCATGGATGTAAGTGGGGTGTTCAGGTCCCCTGTTATTATTGTGTTGCTGTTAATTTCTCCCTTTATGTCTATTAATAGTTGCTTTATATTCTTTTGTGCTTCTGTGTTAGGTGCATACATCTTTATAAGTGTTATGTCCTCTTGGTGGAAAGTCCCCTTTATCATTATATACTGCCCCTCTTTGTCTCTCATAGTCTTTTTTATCTTGAAGTCTGCTTTGTCTGATATAAGTATGGAAACACCTACTTTCTTTTATTTGCCATTTGCTTGCAGTATTGTCTCCCATCCATTCATTCTGAGCCTGTTTGTTTTTTGTGCTCAGATGTGTTTCCTGGAGGCAGCGTATTGTTGGGTCTTGTTTTCTAATCCACGCCACCACTCTGTGTCTGTTGATTGGAGAATTCAATCGATTTACATTTAGAGTGATTATTGATACATGAGGGCTTAATCCCACCTAATCTATATTTCCATTGTTTCTCTTCCTTTGTGTTTCTGACTACCATTTCATTTTGGGGGTTTTCTGTGGAGGTTTTCTCTTTTTTTATGATCTATGGCTCTGGTCTGATTTTTTGTTTGCTGGTTATTGTGAGGTTTGTATGAAGATCTCATAGATGAGATAGTCCATCTTCTGATAGCCTCTTATCTCCATTAGTCTAAGCAGGTTCCATCTCTTTCCTCTTCTCCTTCTGAGTTATTGTTGTCACAAGTTATTCATTTTTGAGTTGTGCATTTGTGACTAAGTTGAATTGTTTATAGTTACTTTTGATGCTTTCCTTCCCTTCTTCTTTTAAGTTATAATAAGTATTTGCTACCCTGTTGTGAAACAGAGCTGTAGCTTTCTGATTTTCTCTGTCTATTTATCACTCTGGTCAAAGATTTGTAGACATTTTCCTTCTTTGTGTTTTAGGTATGAGGGCATTCTTGATCATTGCTTGTATGGGAGCTCTAGTGGCCATGAAATCCCTCAGCCTTTGTTTATCTGGGAAAACTTCTATTTCTCCATTGTATCATAAGGATCATTTCACTGGATACAGTATTCTTGGCTGAAAGTTTTTGTCTTTCAGTGTTTTTAATATATCATTCCATTCTTTCCTTGCCTGTAAAGTTTCTGCCAAGAAATATGCTGAAAGCATGATAGGGGTTCCTATGTACGTTATTTTCTTCTATCTTGCTTCCCTTAATATTTTTTCTTTGTCATTGGCTTTTGCCAATTTTACTATTATATACCTTGGAGCAGGTCTTATAGCATTGATGTAATTAGGCGTTCTCTTGGCTTCATGTACTTGTAGGTCCAGTTCTTCCCCAGGTTTGGGAAGTTCTCAGCTATTATTTCTTTGAACAAGCTCTCTACTCCTTTCTCTCTCTTTTCTCCCTCTGGAATACGTATAATTCTTATGTTGCTTTTATTATTGAGTCATATATTTCTCCAAGAATTCCTTTATTTTTTAAAAATCTGAGTGCTCTCTCCTCGTCCACTGGAAGCATTTCTATATTTCTATCCTCTAAATCACTAATTCTTTCATCTATAATATCAGCTCTATTTTTTAAGGATTCTAGATTCTTTTTTATCTCATTAATTTTGTTCTTCACATCCAGAATTTCTGCTTGTTTTTTTTTAATAGTTTCAGTCTCTTTAATGAAGTATTCATTTTCCTCATTAATTTTATTCCTGAGTTCATCGAACTGTCTGAACATTCTTGTAACTTGGTGAGTTTCTTTATGACAGTGATTTTGAATTTTCTGTCATTTAGATTGTAAATTTCTGTGACTTCAAGGTTCATTTCTGGAGATTTGTCATTTCCTTCTGCTCTGAATTGTTAGTGTAGTTTCTTATGGTTTTTGATGAACTAATCTTTTGCCTGTGTGTTTGTGGTAGTATCAGGTCACAGATTCCACCTGCTGCCACTGTGGGGGAAGCATGAGCTGTGTCTCTGATCCCACCCCATATGCTGGAAGTTGTGTGGGTACTGTGGCTGTTCCCACCCGCTGGGAAAGCATTCACAATGGGCTCAGAGCTGCCGCTACACAGAGACACGTACTCAGTTGTGAGACGGCAGCACTACTATGGGTATTTGTACCATCTCGGAAAGCATTTGCATGTGCACGTATATCTGCTGCTGCCTTTTCTTATGCTCATGCCAGCCTCTGTGCTTGGCGTGTGGGGTTTCTTCATGGGTTCTGAGCATTCCCAAATCATTGGGACTGCAGTGACATGGTGGGCTTTCCAACCACCCAGGAAAGCATTCATGTGCAGGTCCAGGGTTGCAGCCAACCCCTCCCAGAGTTGCACCAAGATGCATTCCTACTTTTGCGGATGCAGCAGTACTATTGGCTCTCACGCCAACCTGGGAAGCACTCGGGCGTGTGTACAGTGCTGCCACGGAAGGGTTGAGGATAGGAATGAATTCATAGTACATGCAATGACAAGCATAAATCTCAAAATAATTATGCTGATTGAAAGAAGCCAGTAAAAAATGAGTACATAGTATATGATCCCATTTATAAAAACTCTTGGAAAATACAGGAAAATCTATAGGGACATATACCGGATCACTGGTTGCCTGGGAATGAGAATGTGTTTGCAAACGGCAGGGAAGGACGAATTAAAATGAGCATGAGGAAATTTGGGCTGGATGGGTGTTCCTTTTCCTGATTGTGGTGATGGTTCAATATGTTATAATCAAAATGTATCAAATTGTTCACTTTAAATGTATGCAGTATACTGTATGTCGTTAATACCTCAATTATGCTAGAACATGTAGAGGAAAGAGAGGGAGAGAGAGCCAAAAGAGGGAAAAGGGGAGGAAAAGAGGACTGAGGGTCAAAATTAAGTGGAAAAAAGGAAGAAGGAGACATAGGAGGCATCGGGTCTCTGTGGCTTTGGCATCTCCTTCCCCTGGAGTCTCTCATACTGGGCAGCTGACTGGACCATTCTGATGCGCTCTCCTCACCTCATAAGTCACTGTCTGTCAGCGGAAGAAGGAGGAAAACTATGAGGTCCACTGATGACGCCTGGGCTATTACCTGCCTCATGACGACCTACGGAAGCTGCGATGACTAGATCTGACTAGGTCTGATGTCCCGTTTTCCCAGCTGGTGTCTAGAGGAACTTGCCTGGAACACAACGAACCTACATTGGACGGACACAGGCTCCGAGCCTTTCTAGACTTGGCCCCTAACTGGCTTACAGGGGACTATGCTGAAAGATTTCACCTTCCTTAAGTCCTGAAAATGACTGAATTTCTGTCCTGTGGTGTCACACCAGTTCATCCCTCAGGGATACCAGAATTGGTGAAACCAGCAAAGATATTGCCATCGTGTAATATCGAATCCTCACTTCAGTGCAAGGTTTCCCTTCTTAGGAAACTTTGAAACATCCCTCCCCTTGACTCTGTGCAGCCATCACACCCCTCTCAGTTCCTCCATATTCCTCCCCCACTGAAGCCCTGGCAGTCTCAGTTTCCCCTTTTCTGCTTCATTCTCTGAAGCTCAGATTCACCAGGACTTCCAGATCAATCTCCCTCGATGGCTCCTCTCCCCACTCATGGGTCCTCCATGATGGGAAACAGGCCAAGTTGGGAGGAGTGGGTGAGACATGACTCTGCAGTCACCTAGGGCCTTGGGAGCTGAAATGACTAGCTGTCTGGGAAACCTGAATCCCAGAGAAAAACCAAGGCTCTGGGAAGAGAGTATCTGCTCTGGATGTAAAAGTGAATAAAACTCGGGGGGAGAAAACTGAGGGAACAGAAAGAGTCTTTTTCATCTTTCTCTGTACAGAGTCCAATTAGCCTCACAGCAGAGACTCCCCAACAAGCAGTCTAGAGCATCCCAGGCATGAGGCAGGCTGCGCTGTTCTGCCGTGGGTCTGTGGGAACAGATTACATTATCTGTACACACTGTGCAGACGACCACAGCTGAAGATATCGAGGGGCTGAGAATTAAATTCACAGTCGTGACACTCTCTCATACTTTTTGTGTGTGAGCTTCACATTCTCAATCTTAAGCAGTGATTCTCTGAGAATGCACACTTGAAGATTATAATGATTAACAATATTATTAATCATTACATACATTATACGTTATACACTGTACATTATAATTATAAATTAATATTTAATTATTATTATACATTAATATATTATTATATATTACATTATTATAATAATATCATTATAATGATTAATAATAGTTATCATTATTGACTAATTTCTGCTAAGCAACATGACTGGCAAGCTCTGCGTGTATTATCTCAGTTACAGTCACTATTTTTAGGGTTTTATTCCCATTTTAAGCTAAAGATATTGAGGCTCAGATATATTAAATAACTTGACAAAGAAGGAAAATAATTACAACAAAGCTTAAATAAACAGCTATTCAAAATATGTGTCAAAGAAAGTAAGACGTTATCTGACCTACAAACAGACTCAAAGTTGACCTCCCACAGGCCCGCAGTGAAAGAAGCGGTAAAAATGTACATCAGGAAGAAGAAAAGTGAACCCAGGAAAAGATAACAGGAGTCACGAGGAAAGGAAAAAACAGTCTGTCTAATTTAGTATTAGTTTTAAAACAAGACATTAAAAATACATTAGAACCAAAATTCCAGATGATTACCACATGGAAGTATAAAGGAGAGAAGACTTAGCTAAAAAATAACTCATTTTTTAGGGAAGATATAAATACTAAGACACTCTATTATTGTTTAACACATTGCTCTCAGAAACTGATAAATCTGTGGGACAAAAGTAAGTTATGAAAAAGAGGATTCGAACAGTGCAACATACTCGATCAGGCAAATAGACAAATCCCAACACACTGGCTTATTGTGAGACTTGTGATGCTGAAAACAGTCGTTCTCCTGACAGCATGATACCGCAATGGCATATCAATTTTCATGAATGAAGTTTCCAACACATATAAATCTAAAAAAAGGGACAATCCAGTATTTCATTATGTGCGGCTGTGATTCAACATGCAACAAATACCAGAAACATAGAGACCCAGAAGTAGGTGTCTTTTTTGAGAAGACAGATATAACAGCTCTTTAGTGAAATATTATGTTGGAATCTATTGGAATATTACACAAAAAGGACAATCCATTTGGACTAGGTATGTTTTCTCTGTGACTGTGAGGGCAAAACTCGAAAGAATCCCCTGACTGTGATAACTCTCTGTTGATCTTAAAATACAAATGCATAACACTTAGGAAAGGAAAATGAGAGAACAAAATGAGAAAGAAAGATCTCCTTTCTCTCCTCACCTGAAACTCAATCTCTCACCTCAGAAGGATCACTGTCTGTATCTTCTCTGTCATGCAAAGGAATCAAAGAAAAGAAAACTATTGGTACATATTAAAGTTTCAAGAGCTCAAAGCAAGAAGACATCAGGACCCCTGCAGAGGCATTAATGTAGTGTGAGCTCCATGTCATCTGCACCGTTTTGTCTTTTCTTCATCGTGTTTGTCGGGATGTCTTTCTTGGCCACTCACTCTCCCTGCCTCGCTAGCAAGTCTGTCTGCATGAGTGCTATCGCCAGTCTCTCTCTTGCTGTCTTCACTTTCTCGTCCTGTTTCCTGATATCCTCCTCAGTCACCAGAATTTGTTTGCAAAGGAGCTGTGGGACGTACAGAGCAGCTCCTAGGATAGTCTGTGCTTAATCTGAAGACCAGGCAGGGGTGGGCATGGTACTGGAATTCAGACCACCTGCGAGCACACCTGGCAGTGATGCACCTGTGCAACTAAGTGCAAGATTCAGCAGGGCTTTGGCAAGGTCCAAAGGACTTAACAGTTCTCTTGCACTCTGCAGACCTGAAAAACTTGCAGTCTCTTCTTTCAGCAGATTTGTTCGGGCTGCTCCAAGGTTTCCTCCCTTTGATGACATCTGACCTCATTGCCAGGATAGGATGAGATTCTAGTAACTGGCCTCTTGAATATGTAACTGGACATCCTCAAAGGGATGGAGATTCTCAAACCAGGCTTTTGGTTGGATTGGTTTCCACAATCATGTCGCTTCCTCTGTGATGATTTGATCATCATACTTCTTTTCCTCTTACCCTATAAAAATAAATTGTGAATGTGGATCAGAGTGATAAAAAAAGCCTGTCTTCCCAGGACAATTATGTCAGATGCCTTGTACTTCTACCCTCCCTCTCTCCCTGTGGGGATTAATCTGACCTGTGTCCTGGGACATCATCAACGAGATTTGAGTCAATAACAGAAAGCTCGAGGTCAAAACTCAGGACTACTGCATGTCATTTCTTCTCCCCCATCTTGTTAGACACTTATGTGTACGACTTTATTCTCATTTTGTCCTTGTCACTCTCAACAACAAAATCCCTGGTGCTTCCTGTCAGGACACACTTTCCCAAGTCCTTTTCTAAATCCCAAATCATACCATTCTTCTGTACTATATGACTATTCATTTGATTAGCCCATTGACCAGTTGGTGTTCATAGCTCCATTAGAGCTTTAATCAGTAGTGAAATTATCATCCACTCCACTCCTAGTGACTGTTATTTGACAACTGTGAACATTAAATCTCAGTACAGAGAATATGTTTGAAAAAACTCAACTTACAAATGGAGATTGTGCTGTAAGTGGGAAGTACACACTGGATTTATTAAACCCAGGAAAAAGATGTAAATTCTTTCATTATGAAGTTTTGTGTAGAGTGCACCCACATTGATGATATCTTGGTTATAGTGGGTTAAAATATACTTTTAAAATTAGTTTCACCTGTCGGATTTCATTTTTTAAAATGTGGCTATTAAGAAAAAAATTAAATTCTATAATATAGAGTGCTTAATGTTACTATTGGACAGTGCCGTTGAAGGCATCAGTGAAAATAAAGTCCAGAGACAGTGGTTAGGGACATTTTTTCCCTAGAATATGAGTCTACACTGACCCACACTGCAAGATGCAGCAAAAACTGTCATACACACACACAGACACACGCACACACTGACAGAATGAAAAAAACCTCTTCCTAGAGTCCCACCTCTTCTCCCATGGCATGAGGTTGCACTCCTACTTAGTCCTAAGTGGACTAATCTCAAGAAAGAAGGCAGAAGTCAAGGTAATTTACCAACTAGGAAGATCTAAAACCAGAGAATACAGCTCAAGATATGTGGTGAATTTCCTGTGCTGGTTTCTGTTATAAATTCAATATGTTAGGGAGACTTTTCCAAGGAGGGTTGTTTTAAAACTCACTTTTTCTTTACTATGTAAAAATAGACAGGTTATGTAAAGAATAATTACTCTAGCCAATCAATGAAAAGGAGATGATAGAACACGAATACCCTTATTATAAGTCACTACTGGATTAGAGAGTCAGGGAACAGCTGACATTGGGTTAATTTGGCCTTAATCAGGCTGATTCTGATTTCATGACCATCATATTCATTGTATTATGCCAGAACCTACGAAACTTCCCACCCCCTCCTACTATTTAACCACCAAGGCCCACCAACCAGACCAGTCCTTTCTGACACATCCCCTGCCTCCATCCCTTCTGACAACACCTGGAGGATTTTCCCCAAATCCCACTCTGTCCCTGAGCTCTTCTACCTGCCCCAGGGCCAGGGAATCATTTTCTCCAAGGCTCAGGCTCTGCGTGTGCCCAGCTCTGGGGATGGCACTTCTCCCTCGAGTGAAGACAAGGATCAGAGCATAAACCCTGTGAGCTGCAGCAATTGGACAAAGACTGGGGTTTGCTGACAGAAAAGAACCTTTAGTGTGCACGGTTACCAGGGTCCAAGAAGCCCCAGTGATTCCTCGAGAGAATGTGATGCAGGACAGAGCAGGAATGTCTGCCTGTGCTTCGGCTTGGGAATGCCTGTAGGATGACATAGGTGACATTGGTAATGCATTCGCCAATGTTGTTCATTCATTTATTCATCGTATGCCATGGAGTGCTTTCTGTGTACATCCAGACAACAGGCTCACCCTCTGGGGCTCACAGGCAGTGTCAGAAGATTTTCTAAAATATAGGTACAGCACTGGTAATACGCTAGGTGTTCCAAGCATTTTTCAAACATTAACTCCTTTAATACTCTCCATAAACCTACAAAATAGGTATGCTGATCATATTGCCAACAGACAGATGAAGAAACTGAGGCACCAATCAGGTAAAGAACTCAGTCAATACAAATATCTAATAAGAGATTGAGCTGGAATTTGGACGTGAGGAGTTAGCTCCATAGTCTGTGCTCTTAACCATGACATTTACTCTCTAAAGACTTCACATCATGAAAAAATTTGATCGGTTATCCATTTTCTTTGTGCATTGAGTAGCCACACTATTTTATCTGTGTCTGAAAAATAGAATACCTGCGTAGAAACTACTGCACATACACACTCAAATTACATCTACCGGTGTCTCCAGTCCCTGAAAATCAATACAGAGATCATTTCAGAATGTTTCTTGCCCAGGTTGGGAGGACTCTGAGGGAATCTCAGTGTTGTTATAAGAAGCTGAGGACAGGCTGGGAGTGGGTCTCAGGGGAAAGGTGTCCTCAGGAGTCACCATTGAATGACAACATTGATGGGAGGGTCTCAGCAGTGACTGAATTCAGGATCTGGTGGTGTTTTAACCCGGTGCTTATCTTCTGGCTGTGGGTTTATGGTGATGCAGCACAGGGAGAGGGGCTGGTTCCCTGTGTTCTTGGGGAAACCAGACCCATGAAAGAGAGGGAATGACGGTTTCCTTAAACAATGGACTCGTGGTGGGAAAAACTCGGCTTGGAAGAGACAGTCCTGTGCCTGGTATAACCAGAAGGAGTTGCCTCTGCTTCAGCAAAAGTAGACAGCCCTTCCTCATGCACTCATTTTATCTCAATGGGAGGAAGGAGGAGGAAATCATGTAATGCTCTTCTGGATGTGAGATCTGTGATGGTAGAGACTGTGCTGGGAGGTTCTGAAAGGCTGCCCTGAGGCATTTCAGACCTTTGCTGTGACCAGAATGATAAGTGTAAGCACCCCTGCCTATGTCTGGGAAGAGTTAGTGTGTCAAGGAGAATGCTCCCTGTTGCAGAAACTCACAGAAATAAGCGAGTTTGACCAGGGAAGGTCAGAAATGTGACCAGTGTGGCTGGAGGGAGCCTGAAAAGAGAGAGAAGGGGAGAGAGGAGGGTGATCAGGCTGGATCCTGGGACATGGCAGACTGTTACTTTCTGTTCCTCTGTGACATTACTCCAAAACCTGCCACCTATAAAGTACAAATATTTATCATCTCACAATTTCTGGGAGCCAAGCATCAGGCATGGCTTAGCTGGGTGCCTCTGCCTCAAAGTCTCTGTGAAGCAGGGGCTGTGGTCTCCACAGGGCTCCAATGGGGGAAGATTTCCACCAAAGATCACTCACATGGGTTTTGTCAGGATCCATTTGGACTGAGAGTCTGAGCTCATGTCTGTCTGTTGGCTGGACACTCCCTCAGTTCTCTCCTATGGAGCCTCTACATAGTGCAACTGACAACATCAACACTTGCATTCCCAGTTCTGGTGATTTGATAGAGAGCGATAGTAAGAGTGAGAGAGAGAGAGAGATGGAAACAGAAGGAGGGAGGTAAGTAGGGAACCCAAGTAATTCAGTAAGTGGGAAGTGACAGACGTTTTGTAATTAAAACTTGGAAATGACATCCCATCACCTTGGCTGTGTTCTGTTGTTCAGAAGCCAGATACTGACCACTTAGTGGTGACACAAGGATGTGCACTCCAGGAGGCAAGGAGCATTGGGAACATTGTGGAGGCTGCCACCACATAGGCCAACATGAGGCTCTTGGGACTGATTCTGAGTAAAACGGGACCGTGGAAGGGTTAATGCCTGTGGATCACAATGTCTGAATTTCCTCTAATTTCAACCCCTTCAGGACGCAGACCTGAAAATGAGGCTCAGAGTGGCAGTGTCTTACCAAAGATCAAACATCTGGGACCCAGAGAAGTTCTGACTGCTATTCTATGTGATGTCCTACTCCTTGTACTTCCTCCATCTCTAATTGTCTGCATTAGACACATGTGACACCAGCCCACAGGTGTTGTACGTATTATCGCATATACACCTGATGAGGTCCCTAGGAAGCTGTTTTTAGTGCAATCCTCATTGTGCAGCTTGGGAGACTAGGGAGATCTTGAGAGGCACAGCAGCTTTTCCAGGACACAGAACTGGTAGGAAAAAAGAGGTCTGACCTCAGCTCTGTCTCCTCAAAGCTGGGACCTGGATCCACTCCCAAGGAGCTGTGGGGAGGGTGGTGATGGGTATTTGTGTACAGTGATGGAGATGACATGGTCAAGGAGGGAGAGCAGCCAACAGCCTAGTGGGGGATTAGGGTGGGTCTCATTGAAGGAAGGGGTCAAGTAATAGAACGTTGAAGAAGTGACCTCACGTCCTTGGTGACAGCCCCCAACAGAACTTAGAACTCTGGTTACCAGGCACCCACATTTTAATCACAGCCTCCTGTCATGTTCATTTGAGTGGAGACACTCGACACAGCATGATGTTCTCATGTTGTCCCGTGACTTTCCGAGGCTCTGGCCCCCGGAAAGCCCAGAATGGGAGCATGTTAATTCACTTTAGACATCGGCTCAGCCCTCACCTCGAATGTGTGTGGCCTTTTGGCAGGAGAAACAATCAGGTAACAGTTTAGGCCAGGGCAGGCCACTCTAGGTCAGGCCAGAACTGTGATCCCAAAAGGACAGCCCCACACTCCTTGACCCTCATTGTGTGTTTTTGGGTGGGAGGTGGAGTTAGGGAAGTTGGGGATGAGGAGGATCCAGGCTGGGCAGGAGCAGGAAGCTAGATGGTGTGATTCGGGCAGTGTGTCATGTTTGTACTCAAGATCTTGGCTGCAGGAGAGGAAGGTGAGTGCTGGGGACTAAGCTCCTCCATCCGCATGTGAATGCCAGGACCTCAAGGTGCCTCTCATTCCTTCCCTGGTGGAGTCTGTGCTGATGCCGCTCTGTGCCTGATCTGTGTTGGGGTTTCCCACTGTGGCAAAGTCCAGGCAGACCCCTGATCCCCCTTGGCCTGACTACTGTGTACTGTCACTGCAGAGCTGCACCCAGGAGATGGTCACGGAGCTGGTGGATGCTTTCCAGTTTGCCATCTCCCTGGAGTGGACACAGGTGCACCAGTCCATCAATGACCAGGGCTGGTCTGATGTGAGTGTGGGTGCAGAGGGTTCTTCACACCCAGGGCCCTGAGATGATCAATGCAGTACTAGAATCCAGACTCAAATCTGAGATTCCGCTGGGAACAGCTGCCCCGAATTTTCTCACTAGAGTGCCCCACAGTACCACTCTCAAAGGAATCTGGACCTCCACCCCTCTCCACAAGTTTCACAGGAGGATAGAAAGTCACCTCAGTCCTCCTGGTGGTTCACCATTGTGTCACTGACTGTATGTCCCTCCTCCTCTCCCCCAGTGTGAGCATGAGTCCACTGTGAATTTAAATGAGGCCTGCAGGATGCGTGCCTTCCAGGCGGCATGATGGAGAAGCTGACAGAGTCCATGGCACCAACTTTACTGAGTAGGAACATCTCCAGCTTCACCACCTTCATGGTCAACTAATCAGCCTCAGACACATCCCACCGGGTCCTGGACCAGCTGTTTACTAGGTGAGTAACCACTCCCTCCTCAGCACAGTGGTAACTCTGCCCTCTGCCAGCTGTGTACCTTGGGCAAATCCTCGCATCTCACGGAGCCTCAGTTTGCTCTTCTGAAAAGTGGGGGGGGGGGATAAATTTCATGGTGCTCATGTAGGGACTAATGGGATCAGCAATGGCAGGTGCTTACCTGGTGCCTGGATTTGCAGAGAGGGCTGTAGACATGCTGTGGTTTTCATGATTATTATTTCTCTCTTTGTCACGAAAAGTAGTCTGCCTCATCCTTTTCTGGGATGTGGCCTTTCTGAGTTTGGAAAAGCACATGGAAACCACCCTGTCAAGGAGGTGGAGATTCTGTCCAGCTGGTCTTGGTCGTTTTCCTTGTGGTAGCCAATCAGGGATCTCTTGTGGTAGCAGAGGGGCCCCAGTACCACTAAGGTGTCTGGGACGGTTCTGGTTGGACTTCACTCATGCAACCATGTAGATTAAGCACCTACTACATGCGGGACTTTTGGAGACACTTAGTAAAGCTCAGTGAATAAAGGAGATACAATGGCTGGGCCTCAATTGTCGTCTGAGAGTCAGACAGTCACATTGGACATCATTCGCAGGTCCTGTCCTCCATCGTACATCCTAAGTGGTGCCCTGATAGCCTCCTTTACATCTAGAGGCATCTTTCCTTATTCCAGCCAGGAGGGCAGAGCACAGGACCATCGGAAAACGTGAGAGGTCTTTGGGTCCCGAAGAAGGGCTTCCTGTCTCTACAGAACAATGTGTGGAGGGAGAGATGGGGGCTGTGGCTGGGGCGGGCCTTTCAGAACCCACATCTCATGCATCTTTTTTTTTTTTTTTTTTTTTGTGAGGAGATCAGCCCTGAGCTAACATCCGCCAATCCTCCTCCTTTTTTGCTGAGGAAGACGGCCCTGGGCTAACATCGGTGCCCATCTTCCTCCACTTTATATGGGACGCCGCCACAGCATGGCTTACCAAGCAGTGAGTCAGTGCGCGCCCGGGATCCGAATCAGCGAACCCCGGGCCGCCGCAGCGGAGCGCGCGCACTTAACCACTTGCGCCACCGGGCCGGCCCCCTCATGCATCTTTTGATTTCCATGGGAAGGCCGAGGTCTGGTGGCTTCCAATCCAAGAGGACAGGACTTAAAGAGCTTGGATGGGTGTCAGGACCCCTGGGAATCAGAGGGGTGGCTTGGCTGAGTTGTCCCCAAGAGACCCATTCCCACCACAGACCCATCAAAATCTGCCTCCCCACACCCACCTCTTCTGAAATCAACCTCCAGGCCCAAGATAGGAGATGTGTGAGCAACCTGCTCACAAATCTGCCTCAGTGCTCACTCCAGTTGTACAAGTGCATGGAGGGCTGGGCTGGGCTGTGTCCCAGCCCTTTGGGAGAAGAGTGTCAGCAAGAAGAGAGTCACTACAGAGTCTGTGTTCAACCTGTTGTATAAGCAGACCTGCCACTGCCAGGATAGCCTCACAGGGACCACTGCTGTCGTGGGGCTCTCCCTTGGATGGGAAGGGGCAGGCATAGGGGCCCAGTCCCAAACCAGTTGCCTTGGGGGAGAAGTGTGGAGGGAAAGGCCAGGCCTCTGACTCTGTTGCCCACTTGCCTCCCCCAGTGCCATCTCTTCTCTGGTATGAACCTGCCTGGACCCAGGGCAGGATTTCTGGGAGCCCCTCCACTATCCCTGCTTCACGGTGAAGCTGGCCTCTCTGCATGTCAGCTTGCCTGGCTCAGGGCTGCAGGGCCACGTGTACCTTCTCCAGGTCCAGCTGGAGCATCCACGGCTCATTGAGGCAGAGCTGGAAGGTGAGGTGACAGTAGTCTTGGAAGAAAACTTGCTGAGTGTTCAGAGGCTTTGTTCCCTTCAAGACAGTGGGGTCTTTCCTGTCTTTGACAGGCACAGGGGAAGTCAGCTACCTGAGTGACATTGTTTCTTTCTCTTGCTGCAGTACCATCTCAAGAGCTCCCCCCAGCTCCAGAGCCAGAGCAAGGGCCAGCTCCACGGCTAGATCCAGCTCCAGCTGTAGTTCCACCACCTGTGCCAGAGCTGGAGCCAGTGTCACCTCCATCAGTCACTCCAGGGCCAGAGCCACCACCAACATCAGCTCCAGCCCCAGTGCCAGCTCCTGAGCAGGAGTCAGATGGACCATTGGCTCCAGGGAGAATCCTCCTTCCACCTGGAGTGATAACAGCAGAGCCAGATCCAGCCCCAGAACCCACCTGCCCCTGAGACGTGACCACCAAGAACCTTCTGAGGGAGGAGAATCCTGACTTCTTGGAGTTCCCTCCCTGGCTGGTGGCAGAGCAGTTGACACTGATGGATGTGGTGAGCAGTGGGGCTTTCAGGGCAGGTGGGGCCGGCCTTCCCTGTGCCATGAGCTGCCCCAGACCTGCCATTTCCTGATCCAGAATCCCATGATCTCGGTCCAGCTTCCCTGCTTACCCTCATGTAACCTGAGCAGCCTTCTTAACTCCCAAGCCTTTGCTGTCCTCATGTGAACAGTAGAGATGGACACTGAGAGCAGCTGCCATGCAGAGTGGCTGTACAGATGGATGAGGTGGAGCAGAGAGGAAGTTGGGCATAGTCTGTGCTTTGGTGAGGGAAAGGAGCACACTGAAGTGCTGTCTCGTCCTTGGGTAGTTCACTCATTTGCCCAGGAGGCCTCAACAGGTTCAGCAATTATTAGGCACCTCATGTGTACATGACTACATGGCAGACAAACCAAGCCCGTGGTTGTTGCTCCCTTGGGGGAATGTGCATCTGAAAGAGGAGTCAGACCCCAGGATGATCAGAATGGTTGGAAGATGTCCCTAGAGATGGTCAAGCAGGAGCCGAGTTCTGGTACTTGGACGAAGTGAGACTGGGCGGTGAGCAAATGTCATATCCCTGGGCCACAGTATCGGGTCCTGGGTCATCCTGTGCTGGGTACCCTCAGGGGACACAGGCAACACCCAGGAACTCCCACAAGTCTCAGGCCGCATTCTCAGCATCCTGAGCTCCAGCTCTCATCACTGACCCGGCCTGGGACTGGGGGCTGCGGACGCTGAGCTGGGCTGTGGCAGGGCTGGGTGACACTCCCTGTCCTCCCCAGGAGCTCTTCAAGAAAGTGATGTCCCACGACTTCCTGGACTCCATCTGTTCCCAGTGGGAAAATAGGGCCAATGAGCACCTTGCACCCACTATCCATGCCACCATGACCCACTTTAGCAGAGTGGTCAAATATGTCATCACCACCTGCCTCGGGGACCCGAGCATGACGGCCCAGGACAGGGCCAGGGTGGTGGAGCTCTGGATCCAGGTGGCCAAGGTAAGATGTGGGAGTCCCTGGGAACCCCTCTCTGGAGTCGTGGTAACCGTTCCTTCTCCTTACTCAGTTCTCAGGATTGAAGTCTGTGGTCTGAGCCTTCACACAATCCTTAGGCCCCTCCTGCCAGGGCCTCGATGACCTGACTCCTGGTCCCAGTGGTAGGAAGCTCACCCCATCCTGGGCTCCTTCCTTGGCTTGAGCTAAAATCCTCCTCCCTGGGAGTGTTCCTCCTCAGGGTCCAGCTGTGCTCTTCCCGGGTTTCCTGAGCCTCTGTCTCATCCAGGACAGGAGACGTCCATGAGGGAACAGAAGCCAGAGGAAGCAGGGCTCCAGCTCCCCCTCACAACACATTCTCTTCCCTTCCCCAGAATTGCCAAGGCCTGAGGATCCTGTCTTCACTCCATGCCATCCTCTGGGCAATGCAGAGCCCCTCCATTCAGCGTTTAAAAAAGACATGGAGACGGGTGTCCAGGTGGGTAGACCTCTCTCCATGAGAGGCACCACCTGTGTGGACCAGACACCCCCCACAGGGCTGCCATTGCCCTTCAGTAAGCTGGGACCTCCTGGGAGACAATGAACCCTGGGGACAGGGTCTGACCTGGTTGGGAGGCATGGAGTCTTTCTGGAAACTTAGGCCAGTGGTTCTGCTTCAAGAATCAGTTTCCCGAAGTGCCAGACCCTGGCTTGAACCAAATTGAAGATTTTCAAGTGTTTGCTTTGCAGCAACAGAACTCTCTGTCTACCTGAAATCAAAACTCTTTAAAACAGGTTTGTTCAGTAGATAAGAGATTGAAGGCCCCAGGTGGCAACAGGAGAGCCCCCTCCCCAGTCCCAGAGACCTCTGGGCTCAGAGGACACATTGAAAACGTTCATCCAGGCCGTCTGTATAATTCTGCATTTTCAAACAAAAGAGATTTACCTTTAAACCACCCCACAGTGTTTCATTCCTTTTTTCCCTCCTCAGGAGGAACTGCAAAAAATTTAAAACCTTGTGCAGAATGGACCAGTGGGAGAGGAGGAAACTGCTCACGGAGGTGAGTGGAGGCTCGAGATCTGGAAGGAGGGAAGGTAAAGGGGGAGGAGGGACCAGGCAGGGTGTTCTTTGGTAATTTTTTCACTTAAGGTTACCTGAGAAATAACGGTGTGTCTTGTCAAGATTGACAGGAAGCGGGGGGTGTGAGCTGCAGGGGCAGGTGGGGACTGTTTGGGGTAGGAAGCCTTTGTCATGGCGTAGAGTGGTGTTGGTTGGACTGTTCCAGGAGGTGAGGAGCTGGCAGAATGAGCAGATTTCTGGCTTCCATGCGGGCCCATCAGCTGGCCCTCTTCCTCCAAGCTGGTGGGTGGATGGAGTGGGTGGGGGTTCCTTTCTTCCTAAAGCAGCCCAGTCTGTCCTCAGGAAGCCAGGCCCCTGCTGCTCCTTCGGTCTTCACTGCACCTCGCAGGGAAGAGCACCCTGCCTGCCCCAGGGACGTGCACTGTGTGGTCACACAGGCCAGGTGGACACACGGGCTGCCCAGGCTTGGAATGTATGGTGGATCTGGGACAGAACTGTGTGCTCTCTGGGACTCTGCACTCTATCCCGATAGTGGTCATTGCTGAAAACCCAGTGAGAGTCTACCCCGGTGCCTTGTTGACAAGGATACTCCCCAGATGGCCATGAGAATTATCGGGAAACCTACAGATTCTGAATGGACCTTCCTGACAGGACATTAGAAGTTTCCAAGTAAAAAAGGATGCAAATGTCACCATTACACAGCACCCTGGTCACCCCCTACACTGTCACTCAGATGTGGCAGAAGGGGGTCCCCTTCCTGAGTGAATGAAGGAGGAGTTCTGTGCAGGGACAATCCTGAGAGGATTGTAGGGAGCTGAGGCATTTGGCATGGCCTCAGGTCCAGCCTGGAGTCAGAAAATCCCAGGGGCTGGGACAGGCAGAAGCCACTTGGATATGCCCCCTGAGACACCTTTTGCCTCCCCATCCATGCCTCAGCCTGACTAAGCACCTAGACACACCCCGAGAGTGCAAAGGACAGGATCTTGTTCAGAGGTGTGTCTGGAGGAGGAGTGAAGGCCGGGGGACAGGGCCTCTGGCTGGGAGGGGGAGCGGTCTTTCCTCTGTGGGCCCCTGAGCACGTCACCGCCCCTCTGTGGGCCTCGGTCTCCTCATCTGGGAAATGGAGGGAGATGATCTGTGGTACAGGCCTCACAGGGGTGATGAGGTACAAGGGGGAGAGGAATGTGGAAGAGCTTTGTGCTCCTCTTCCTTGAGGGGCGAGGGGAGAGTTCTGGTGACAGTCAGATGACAGTGAGTCCTCAGGGAACCCTGAGAGGCATGGGGAGTCCTTCTCACACTTTCCTGATGAAGAGAGAGGCTTAGGGGTCTGGGAAGGCCTGAGGGCACAGAGGAGAGAGTGTTGGAGCTGGGATTGACTAGAATCAGAGCACTCTAGAATGGGAGGAGCCATAGACACCAGATGTCCAGGGTCCAAGATCAGGGGCCTGGGAGACACGGGGAAGGGTGCATGGCCTCTGGAGCCTGTCCTTGAACCTGCAGGATGTGACCTCTGTGAGGCCCATCCTGGAGATGGACCCCCAGGGAGCCCAGGAGAGGTAGCAGCAGGTGAGGGGGCCTGAGGGGGAGGGTCCAGGTGTCAGAGGAGGGGGTCTCCTCCCTCACGGCTGGAGGCCTCCCCAAGAGAGGGGTCCCTCCTCCTCCAGCCCAGCTCCTAGAGCCCCAGAGCTTGAAATGCCTGCCCTGGAAGTGATCAGGTAGAGGCCTGGAATGGCTGGGCCGAGGGTGGATTTGTGGGGGTGTGGCAGGGACCGCACAACCTGGGATTTGCCAAAAGCCGCCCCTGGTAGCTGATGGGGGACGTTGGGTGGTCCTGGAGGGGGCAACTGTGGGGAGGCTGCTGAGGGTCCTAGGCTGATCTCTGTGGGAGTCTGTGGTGGGCAGGAGGATGGAGTGAAGTGACTTGTGGTAGGGTCTCTTTATTAACTCATCCCTTTCACTAAGATTAAAATAAACAGGGGCAGTGACTTTTTAAGTTAAATTCTGGATCATGGGTTTTAGTACATAACTTGGCTTATTATAGGTGCTCTATAAATGGGAGGATCAAATAACTTTCCCTCCAAACTGGGACATGTTGAAGAATGAAAGGGATGGTATTAATCATTATGGCAGGACAACAGGGATGAAACGAGATTTATGACTTCACTGTTAAAATGTATCTGAGGGGCTGGCCTGATAGCTCAAGCAATAAAGTGAGTGCGCTCTGCTGAGGCAGCCCAGGGTTCACCGGTTCGGATCCCGGGGTGCGCCATCGCACCTCTTGTCAAGTCATGCTGTGGCGGCATCTCATATGAAATAGAGGAAGGTGGGCATGGATGTTAGCCCTCAGCAAAAAAAAGAGAGGATTGGCAGATGTTAGCTCAGGGACGATCTTCCTCACACACACAGAAAAAAAGAGTATCTGAAGACAGAAATGAGAGATTGTAAAGGAAAGGTGCACTGATTAGGTTTACAATTCAAATAGATTATTGTGGCTAGAGTCTTAAAATGAATTACAGACAGAAAGGATTTGCAATATTAGTGATAATTTATTGCAGTATACCACAAACCATGTTATATCCTTGTATAACTTCAGTCGAGTGAATTTGTTTGAAAATTTTAGAAAGTATTTATTGGAGTTTGAATAATTTCTTTCAATAAATATATTGAGTATCTTCTAAGGGCACAGCAGTGAGTGAATACGGCAGTGTAAAACATTACAGTCCACATTAGTCTTCACTTCATGGAGTATCCAATACAGTGAGAAAATCACTATGAGAGAAATAGATGATAATACACGTACAATTAAAAATTTTAAAAATTAACAGAGACAATGTGACATTAATTTTGATGGCTGGATCAGGAAATGCCGCTCTGTGGAAATAGAATTTGTAGGAAATCTGAAAGGTGCTCAAGCATTATTCAAAAATGGAGAATTTTTAGGTGAATTCAGGAGGGAGGACGGATGGTTCATTGATGTACAAGTGTGGAGTGGCAGGGTGTCCAGAATGACACTCAGGTGTAGACAGGATATCAGTACAAACAAGTGAGATTAGGGGACCCTGAGATATGGGTGATTATTGGGAGAACTGGTTTGTTCAACTTGGGACCTGCTAACTGCAAGCTGAGTCATCGAGTTATCACTGATGTGGTGAGTGGGCAGATGGGTATTTGGGTCTCAGGGTTGAAGCCAGATCTGTGCTGACTCTATGGGCATTTCTAGTTCATTACTGGTATTTGAAGCCAGGGAAATGGATGCGATGGCCTAGAAGAGGGTGTGGAAGTGGAACAAATGTGAGAGCAGGATTGACTTCTAAGAAGCGTCAATTGTGTTAAGTCAGATGGTGTAGCCCAGATTAACAGGGAGGAGTAGGAGGAGAGAGGAAGAGTCAGGGGAGGAAAAATGGTTATTTACAGTGGATAGGACTGTGTGATGGGAATATGGCATGTGTGAGTTATTTACTTATGAACAGGACAGTATTTGAGTGAAGATGGGACTTAGGTGTGCAAGTGAAGTGAGCATTAAATTGCTGAGAGGAACGTGATTTCATTAGAGATGAGGCACTAAATTACTATGCTCTGGGCACACGACCATCTAGTTTTCATAGTCCTCTCTGCCCTTGACTCATATCATCTTGATGTCCAAGGATCTAGTTCTCAGTGTGTGGTGCCTGTGCCAGCAGCATCAGCATCATCAGGGAACAATGAGAAGTGCAAATTCTTAGACCTCCCCAAGGATCCTTGGGTTGAGGTCCAGCAATCTGTGTTTTAACAACTCTCCAGATGATTGTGATGCACAGGGCAGTTTGAGAGATATTTCTCCAGGATACAGGAGGATGGAAGATCCAAATGAGGTGAGAACATTCTCCATGGCTGGCAGTCTGCATCCCCCATTTCATTCAGATTTCACATTTCATTTTGTTTTCAAAGGGGAAGCTCAAAAGAAATATGATGCTGCAGACTTCAGAGAAGAAAAGACAGGTCCATTTAACCAAGAGCAAGTGGAGACATCGTGAAAGGTCTGTACTTCCTATAAGACTCACCAGGTGCATTTTCAAGAGACCAGTTACAAGGATAACTTTCCACCCTGGCAATGAGGTCAGGTACAGTCAACGGGAGGAGACCTTGCAGAACCCTCAGTAAGTCTGTGCATACAGGAGACTGCAGGGACTCCGGGCCTGCTGCAGTGAAGGAGAAATTTTAAGTACTTTCTATATCACAAATACCTTAAATATAATTGCACCAGTGGTCCAGGTGAATCCCTGGGCTGTGTTGGTGCTGGGTCTCTAAATCCCAGCCTCAACCCCAGTGCCACACAGTCTTCAGACTGGGCAGAGGTGATCCCAGGAGTGGGTCTCAGTCTCCCCCAACCACTCTACACACAGCCCGTAACTTATGTAGACATCTGGAGACAGAGTCACAAAGTGAAAAAAGCAAAGGAAAGACTGACTGAGGCCCTGAGGGCAGACAGGTTTGACAGGGAGGCAGAGAGAGCAAGGAGCCAAGAACGATGTTCTGGGACCTGATGGAAAATAGGAGAAGGTCATGCTGAAGAAGCCAAGAATTGTGGCCCTGGGGAAGTGGTTCCCCATGAACAGTCCCCAGTTTCACTCGCCTCATTTAATGTCAACCCCTCTTCTTGCTATGGACCGTGATGCTTTGTCATTTTATAATTGTACTTTATTAAACTCTTTTGAGAGACATAAATGTGAAGGGTCGACAGTTGTGTGGGTGAAAGTTCGGGTTTCATGTGACAGGAAAGAAGATCTTTACTTGTCCTTGTATACTGCAATTTCTGCTTACCATGATTCTTATTCACTTGTATATTAAAGGTAATTTGGCCTAAGGGATCATTTAGTATTTTTAGTTATATTTTTTTAGAATTCTTGCAATCAGGAAAAGATGATACCTATTGTAAAGAGCTTTAACATTGTTTAACGTTAAATTAATTTGATTCCATAAAAGTCTTACTTTACTAAGCTTGCTTTTATATCTCATTCTAACATAAGGTGTATCCTTATCTTTGCCAAATGCTAACTCGAATACAAGCCATTTTCATATAAGTTAACTAGCCCTTAGTCTACCTGTTACAGCCTTATCTGTTACCTAAAATAACCTCGGTGATTTTTTTCAAATAGAGTTTACCTTAGATTCTTAACAAGGAAAATGTTGTTTGGGAGCATTTTGCACTGAGTGAATCTTGGCAGCAGGCTCCCTGCCTTCACCTTGACACTAGGTCCTGAGTCAACGATACTTGTCCACCTGCTCACAGAGTAGGTCACACCATAATTATTCAATAAACATGTGATGAACAATATTTGGTGGAAAAATGGGTCAAGTTACAGAAGTCAGATGGTAGGACTCTTTTACTAGGTCAGGATGGAAAAGAACTGATGTGGTTTTGGAAGGATCTGGAATTTTCTGGACTTTCTTGAAGAGCTTTGATAGAGCAGTCTTAGCAGTCATGGGGAAGGAAGCCTATTTCAGAAGTTCATAGTGATTGAGAAACAGAAGTGCAGAGAGTGAGTGGAGGTGGACAGCTGTGCCTTGTGCCTCCTGACAATGGCATCTGGATTTGACACAACGATGGCTCCCTCCTGGAGCCCACAGCTTTGGTGTGGGGCTGACTTCTCCCTAGGATTAGGCTGTTCTAATTCCTCAGTGTGAGCTAATCTGCATATTCCAAACCCTTTGATGTCCTGGGACAGGGGGTGTCAAATGGCCCTCTCTGGTCCAATAGGATCCAGGTACAGGACCCTTTATCTAACAGGAGGTAGAGCTGGGTATACATGGGGTTCTTACCTGCCAGACCTGGAGTTCTGGGGAGTGGAGCTGAGAGAGGTCACAGTGTAGGAGCCACTGACAGGGTCTGAGGCCACCTGGGAGGACATCAGAGTAGGGATGGGTTTGGCAGACGGTCAGGACAAGACCTGTCCCCTCATTTGTATGCTGCATCTCAGTGGCTGAACACAATCCACTCTTCAAGTCTCATTACCATGAGCTAATTTCTTCCCTCATTGCATGTTTTCTTCCCTCTTATATTCTGTTAAATTATTTTAAGTTAACATTAGTTGGGTTTTCTTTCCCATACCTTTAATTTATTCCTGATGAATTCTTAGATGTAGACCACGATTTCAATGAGTTACATTGAAAAACGAAGGTGTTCATATGTGATAATTGCGGACATGAGAAATTTAAATGATGACATCGGGCGTGGTCCATGATCTTCAGGACATCCATATGATAAGCCACGTGATAATCAGAATTTTTAAGACAAGGTACGATTAGGATATGATGGTTTGAGTGAGAAAAAAGGGGAACCCTACAATTGATTCAGTTTATCAACAGCAGAGAATCCTTCCTCACTTCTTCCAGCTCCTGGTGGTACACGCTTCCCTGTCTTGTGGCAGCAGATCTCCAAACTATGCCTACGTTTTTCACGTGATCCTCTTCCCTCCATGTCTCTGTGTCGTCTCTTCTTCTTATAAGGACACCAGTCATTGAATGGGGGTCCCACCCTAAATCCAGGATGAGTTCATCTGCGGATCTTTAATCACATCTGCAAAGACCCTGTTTGCAAATAAAGTCATATTCTGAGGTTCTGGGTGAACTTGAATCTTTGGGAGATGTTATTCAACCGACTACATCCTCTACCCTCAAGTTGAGGTTGGGAGCTGGGTCAGGCAGATATGAATTGTAACAATATCAGAGGAGTTGTTTTCAATAACAATATTGGAGGAGTTGTTTTCCTCAAAAGTACTTGATTCAACATAATAAACTTAAAAATAACTTTTTTTGAAATCGTGTTGGTGATTCTTAAATTCATATGGAAGAGAAAGTCTATGAAATGAAAGAAGAATTTTTGAGAACCAACCACCAAACAAAATAAACATGAAGGAGAATAAGGACAAAGTGACATATCAAAACATTTCCCCAGTTCCGTTAACAACAAAGGCAAATTAATGTGCTCACAGAATCATTCTCTCCACTGAAGCAACCGTTCAGTTGAACAAAACTGACAGAATCAAGTGTTTCAGAACTCTGAATTATAATAAAAAACTTACAGCATCCAAAGGAGTGATTAATGAAGGAAAACGTAGCTGAATTTGGGTAAGAAAGCACTGTGGTGTTTTTGGTTAATGCCTACCTGTTGCCAAACCGTGGTACAGCGGAGGATGTGAGAGGATGGGAGCCAAGATTCCTCACATGGCTCCCTCGTGACAGATGACAAATAATAACATACTTCTTCAAATAGGGTGATTGTGTGACTGGGTGGTGGTGATCTGTCTTTTGGGTCCCTGAGGGACCAGTGCAGAAGGTGACAGGTATTTCTCCCCCTCAGGCAGGAGGGACATTCCAGGTGGTGTCATTGTCTGATGAAAGATTTAAAGGTCTATGTTACTGGTAGATGTCTGGGTAAGGGATGATGACTGGGTCAGGAGAGATACATAAAAATCTGGAAAGGAGGCATCTGAGTAGGAAGTTTATTGGGGAATCAAGGCTTAGAACGGCCACTGCATCTACCAGGGAAGCCGGAATGCAATGTGCATGCCCAGGATGGACGGATGCTCAGAGAAGAACTGAGAAGACCTGAGCTTGCACCTCTGGCAGATCTGTTGGTTCCATGTAGGTAGGGGGTAAAGTCTAAGGAAGAGTTACAGGGGGCCCAGCTGCAAAGACTGGAGATATTTTGGGGCCGGCCCAGTGGCGCAAGCAGTTAAGTGCACGCGCTCTGCTTTGGCTGCTCAGGGTTCGCAGTTTTGGATCCCGGGTGCACACCAATGCATCGCTTGTCAAGCCATGCTGTGATGGCGTCCCATATAAAGTAGAGGAAGATGGGCATGGATGTTAGCCCAGGGTCAGTCTTCCTCAGCAAAAAAAAAAAAAAAAGAGGAGGATTGGCAATGGATATTATCTCAGGGCTGATCTTCCTCACAAAAAAAAAAAAAAGACTAGAGATATTTTAAGTTTTTCTTTTGTTAAAATGTGTTCTTTTGGATCCTTGTATTTAAAGAAATCTCTGTCAGGTCACTTGCTGATTGTTAAGACAACTGAAAAGAGATTTCAGTGACCACACACATCAAAGAATATAGTCTTTGCAAAAATAGTTTGAAAAGTCACTAAACAAAAGGATGATTGCAGCTCATAAAAAGCCACAACAGCAAAACCTGGAGAGAGAGAAGAATCTGATTCTCACAAGGACCACATTCTAATACACAAAATGTCCAGGAATCACTACAAAATTACAAATGATGTGAAGCTGGAGGAAAGTATAGCCGGTTCATATGAATAAAATGGAAACTGACATAAGTTTTTCCTGAGGACGCCCAGGCATTGGACTCATGAGACAAAGACTTTAAAACAACTCTCTTATATACGCTCAAAGGGCTAATGGAAAGTAGGGACAAAGGACCAACGAAAATAAAGAGAATGATGTCTCAATTCACAGAGAATATCAATAAATAGAAATTGTAAAAAGATCCAAATAGAAATAATTGAGTATTACCCATCACTTCCTTCTCCCACCCCCAAACTTAAACAACCACAAATTTAATTCCTGTCTGTACAGATTTGCCCATATTTGACATTCGATGTAAATGGGATCGTATAATAAGTGGTCGTCTTTGACTAGATGCTTTCAATTAGCAGATGGTCTTCAAGGTGCATCCATGGTGTAGCACGTGTCCTTCATATCTTTATAGCTGAAGAACATACAATGTACAGAGATACAGATCACATTGTGTTTATACATTCATCAGATAATGATATTTGGGTTGCTCTGGTCCACCATTTGCTGGTCCCACTCTCACGTTCAGTGGCCCAACATCAATGTCTCCCATCACCCTTCGTATTCACTGCCATCCAGTCAGCTTAGGTCTGCTTAGGCACCAGGTCTCCTCAATGTAAACACTGGTGGAGCCTTTAGCAAGGGCCCTAAAAGGCAGAGGTTTGGACCAGTAGTGGCCACCTCGGTGAAGACTGTCAAGTCCAATACACGCTTTCCAGCTGCAGCAACTTTAACATAAACAATTAGAGTGGAAATTCCCAAGGTTGCTGACACATGTGGTCTCCAGTGATTCCTCTTAACAAACTTCAAGTACAGGGCCTCCTAGTAGACATCTGTCATCCTTCTTGGTTTCTCAGCCACTGAACCCCTATCCTGGGTTTGTTGGCTTCCCTCACTTTGTGATCCTGGGGGAAGACAACACCAGCTTCCTGATTTAAAAGCAGAAAATGCCAGATACGTCCATTTGCAGCCTCCACACTGCAGCCAGGGTAACAGTTCTGTGGATCAGAAGCATCCACACAGACTCTGAACCAGGAGGTGGGAGCAACGCTCTGATGACGATGGATTTGTACAACAGCTAATAGAAGCAGCCTCAGCGGGGGTCCAGCCCATCCCAGTCCTCCCAGAGGCTCCATGAGCGATTACTCTAGCAATCCTCTGCTGGACACAATCAAGAGCCCTGAATGAGAGCCTGGCATTGGTGTTGGAAGTGGGGAGATGGTCAGGAGGGGCCCACAGTTCGCATTCCAGTCTTGGTCTAGGATGGGGGCCTCTTCCCAGACCTCTGGTCAGCCAGCGTGGTAACTGCCCCCCCAGCGGCCTTCCGCACAGGCTGGGGCTGCGGGCTCATTGCGGGTCAGACTCTGCACCTCCAGAGTCAGTCCCCGCATTGGACATCAGCTCCAGACTCCACGCAGCTATCACGTCCGGAGGATCCAGACGTGGGGACACCCGCGTCCTCGTCGTGGGCGGAGGACACGCCGCTGTCCGGCCAGACTGCCCTGCGCTGTGGGCAGCAGCGGGGCTGGAGGAGCAGGGAGGAGGGCAGCGGGGACCGGGTCGACGACCCTCCAGCGGTGCGCTTGGAGCAGTTCGGGCGCGTGGGAGGCTCCGGGCTCCCATCCAGCGCGGTCGCCTTCATTCTCCGCTGTCCTCGCCTCCGCTTCCTCCTGCGGCGCCGCCAGCCTGTCCTCTCTCCGCCGCCCACGACCTCTCAGCTATTCCCAGCGGCCCCTGGGCTCGGCTCTCTCCGCCACCTCTCGCCGCTTTTCGGGTGGGCTTGGCTCCTCCAACCAGGCTTAGGACCCTTCCGCCTGGCCTCTGCTGTGTCTTCACATCTTAGGCTCTTTCCGTTTCTCTTCAGTTCTTTCCGCCCGCCTCTGCTCCCTCCACCTCTCCCTGCCACTCCTCGGCTCAGCGGTTCCGGTTACTCTCTCTCTGTCTGGTTTCGGCTTTCTCTGAGTTCACTGCCACAGTTCAGCTCTTTCCCGCCAAGTCCTGGGCTCAGCTGGGTTCTCTCTGACTGTCAAGTTCCTAGTGTCTGGGGGCGGAGGTTGTTCAAATTCACCCCCTCTTCACTGTGGTATGAGAGTGCCACTTTCTCTACATCCTAATAGATCAACATATTAAACAAACAGTAAATGTTCCTAATCTGATAAATAAAAACAAGAATCTTGGTGTTTTACTTCGTATTTTTCCTTTGGTGGGTGAAGCTGAGAATCATCTATTATACTGAGAACATTCTGTGTTTCCTGTGAACTGTTCTTCGTAATTGGTCCATTTCTCCAATGGATTCTTGTTCGTTTTTGGTTGGTAAGTGTTCCTTAATGTTAATAAATTAGATTTTTGTGATGAGTTGCCAACATTCTCCTCTTTTCTTTTTTTTTGTCTTTGCCTCTAGTCAGTGCTGCCATGCAACGACTGCCATGCAGATTTTTTAAAGGAAATCAAACATGTTAACTTCGTTTCTTGTTTTATGTTATACTTTTAAAAGACCATCTTTTCTCTGAGATTCTATATAAAATACTTATCCCTTGGTTTTTTCTAGGACTTTCACAGCTTTAATATTTATACTAAATCCATGATAATCCTTATTCCACAGAACAACTGGGGGTTCCAACATAATTTTTTTGTTAACAATTATTTTTTTCTTTCCTGCCTTAGAACATCACCTGCACCCACTTTATTAGGAAAAATGTTCAGGCATGGAGATAATTTGAAAGAGTTAAACAGTCAAGTTATGGACAGAATTCTGTCCCCTCAACAGTCATGTGTTGAACCGCTAATCTCTAGTACCTCTTATTGTGAATTTATTTGGATGCTGTGACTTAATAGAAAGTAACTGAGATAAAATAGGGCCATTAGGGTGGACACTAATCCAATCTTATCACTGTCCTTATAAGAGGAGATTAGGACATATAGACCAAGAGACGCCAGGGGCATGCATGCACAGAGGGATGACCACGTGAAGAGGCGGCAAGAGGATGGTCATCTGGAAGACAACGAGAGAGGACTCAGGAGATACCAATCCTGCAGGCACCTTGATCTTGGACTTCCAGCCTCCAGAATTATGAGAAAGAAAGTTTCTGCTGTTTAAGCCACCCGGTCTGTGGTACTTTCCTATGGCAGCCCTAATGAAGACAGCCCACACCTACATTCCATCAGTTATCATTTACTATATTTACTTTGCCACCTCCATCTATTTATCACCCAAGAATCCATCTCTGTTTAATGCATTTTCAAGTAGGTTGCAGACAGCAGTATACTTAACTCCTAAACATGCTAGCATACATAGTCATTAAAGTTCAAAATTTGACTGAGGCTGGAAGAGCTTCCCAGGTGGCTCACTGAATGGTGAGCAATTGGTGCTGACAAGTTGGTTCCTGTCCACGTGGACCTCTCCACAGGGCTACTTGAGCATCCTCATGGCATGGTGGATGGCTTCCCCTAGAGAGGGAGCAATCTAAGAGACCAAGGAGGAAGCTTCAGTGTGTTTTAGGATGTAGCCTCAGATGTGAGACACTGTCATTTCTGCAACACTGTATTGATCATTTGGGTTCATGACAATTCACGGCAAATCGGATGTGAGAGGAGACTTCACAGGGCCTAAATACAGGTACAAAGTAGCATAGGTGGCTATCTTGGCTGCTAGCCTACACACCGACCTTTCCTCCAGGCGACCTATCCTCATCAGCCCAGAATTCCTTTTCTTCTGCTCCAGCTCACCCCTGAGAACCTGGTTTGATTGGAGCTATTTGGGCCCTCTGGAATTCATGGCTGTGTTTGGGACAACATGGAAAGTCTCATCTTTCCCTCTGCTCTTGCTCCTCTCCCCTCTCTATCCTTCTCAGCCTCTCCCCCAGCTCCAGCCTTCCTTGGCTCCTAGTGACTCTTCTAGCAGTAAAGGATATTCTAATGGTCAGCAGGATGTGCAACAGATAAGAGGGGTTTGCTGGAGTAGGAAATGGTGGGGGAAAGTCTGCTTCCTGGGCTCCTGTCACCTTCTGTAGAAGGGGAGCTTGGGGGTGTTTGGTGGCTTGTAAGGACAACTTCTGTGTTCCTTATTCTGAGACTGAGTCCTCAACATTCCCCAGGGCAGGGGATATTAGATGGGGCGCCATCTCTCCACTACAGTTGGGGACAGAGACATATACCTAACAAGAGGATGCTTACGAGCTGGCAGTTGGGGCTGAGAATGATCCTTGTTTTTGAGATTAGGGAGCAATCACCACAGGGGCCGTCGTCTCATGTTGATAGGGACTTGAGGGTCTTGCATTGTGGGTTCCTCTTATTTGTGTTGAGTGCTGCTTGCTGATGCTTCTATAGACTCTTATTTTGTGATAATGGGAAGAGATGGAGTTTTCTGAGGATATGTTTGACACTTACATTGGAGAGCCTGGTGTGTTGCCTAGGGAGACTCTGGTCATTTCTTTTCTGGGCAGGGACACTGGGTTACTCTTCACTGGGTATACTCATATCTAGTCTGAGGAGTAAAGAGGCAAGCTGGGGTTTGTGTTGGTTAAAATGATGTGGTATTTGTTGGGGCTCCCTTCTTCTTGGTGTATAGGGGGTTGTAAGTTGCTTTTTGGGGTTTCCCACATCTCTAATCTTGCAGGAATATAGGAGATCACTTCCTGAAGCTTCCATCATTTGATGCAGTCCTCATGATGTTGGGGATAACTGGGAGGTATGAGAGTGCGGTTCCTGTTGTCTCTGGTGCTTGGACGCTGGAGGACCACTGCTTGTATGGGGCTCACACTTCTCAAGTGTTGGGGTGACATGGAGCGGTCACTAGATGGAGGGCCAATGTGTCTAATTCAGGGAGAGGATTAGGATAATTGCATGAGATTCGACTTATCTTTAGTCAGGGGGCTCTGGAGAGGTCTTTATAGAACTCCTTTCTTCTAGTGTTGGGGGAGATCAGAAGTCTCTCTTTCTGGGTCTGCCCTTGTCGGTATTGTTGGCATAGACTGGGTGAGTCACTGGGCTGTGGCTTCCCATTTTCTAGTGTTGAGGAGCAGGTAAGAGTGTGACTTATGGGGCTGCTGTCATTTCTAGAATTAGAAGTTACTAGGGGGTTCTTGCTGGAGTCTCATAATTTCTAGTTTTGAGGAGATGGAGGTCTTGCTTGCTCAGACCCCAGCATTTGTGTTTGTAGATGACAGATGTTATCGGAGTTTCGCTTGCCTCTAGTTTTGGAAGGAACTGGTGGTATCTCGCTAGGGCTTCTGTCACATCTGCTTTTGGATGCAGATTGTGAGCACCATTTGCTGGGGTTCCATAATCTCTCGTCTTGGGGGGTGGAGTGGGGATTCCCTTGGAAGGGATTCCATCATCGCTAGTTTTCGGGTATCAGTTCAACGTCTTTTTAAACGCATTTTATTTTGAAAATGTTTAGACTTACGTAAAAGTTGTAAAAGTATACAGGATTGTTTTAGTAAGTCAATATTCATTATAAAAACTTACATTTTGTTTCCTGCCAATGATCATTCCTAACATTATGTGTCTTTGGGTGTAATTGTTTTCCTTCAGCCTGAAAACTCTCTTTAGAGTTTCTTGAATTTCAGTTCTGCTGTTGTTTAATTGTTTTAGCTACATTTGTTTCCTGCCGATCATCATTCCTAACGTTATGTGCCTTTGCGTGTAATTGTTTTCCTTCAGCCTGAAAACTCTCTTTAGATTTTCTTGAATATCAGTTCAGCTGTTGTTTAATTGTTTTAGCTTGTTTTTTTAAACCCCCTTTGGAAAATATCTTTAAATTGTCTGCATTTTTGAAGTATATTTTTCTTAAGTCAAAGAATGTTAAATTGGCAGGTTTTTTTTCCCTCCCATTCAACTGTGAGATGTCATTCATGTCTTCTTGCTTCCACAGTTTCTTTTGAAAAGTTACCAGACTTCTTATTGCTCTTTTGAAGGAAACGTGTCCTTTTCCTTTGGTTGTTTTAAGATTTCTAGTTTGTCTTTCACTTTCTACAATTGTCCATCTTTCTTTCATTCATAGTTATTTTGAAATCCTTGTCTGCTAACTCCGGTATCTGGATTGTCTCTGGGTCTGCTTCTACTGATTATATGTTCATAATTGAGAGCATTTTCATGCTGCTCTGCATGTCTATTAATCTTTTATTGTGTGCTGGATCTTGTGAACAATACCTTGTAGAAGCTCTTAATCATGTTTCCTTCCTCTAAAGATTAGGTTTCCAGTACGAATGGATCACGCTGAGCCTCTGAAGGAGAACCTAAAATGACTTATTTATTTCAGTTTTGCACTGACTCCTGAGATGTAGATCTTACTCTTAGTGTGTGGCACTGACTCTCAGGCTGTGACATTTCTAGGGTCATAATTGAAAGCCAGGATTTTTTTTTTTTTATCAAGGTCATTCCACTCCAGATGACTCCAAAAGCCAACCTTCAACTCCTGGCATATGTGATCTTAGAAATTTCTGTACAATATTCAGTTTTCAGTGGCTTTTCTCTTCTAAGTCTCATAGATTCATTCCCTGCACATGCACAAGTCCGGTGCTATTCAAAGAGCTGAGGGGGATTTTTAAGCACATTTTAGGGGCTTCTTTTTGTGAATTTATTTTCCACTAGAATATCCTTCAGTGATATTTCAGGATCAGGTTGTATTTCCTTTACCGTAGCCCTGGAATCCACTATTCCTCCAGAGAGCCCTGGTTTCTTCCTTTTTCTTTAGAATAGTATCTTAGAAACCAATTTCTGGGTGGTTGATATGTATTGTCATTATTACTGGAGTGTCGTTCTTCTAGGTCTTCTGAGCTGAGAGACCTTGGAAGGATATGAATCTATACTATCCTCTACATGCACACATTATCTCTCTCTTTTTATCTACCCATCCATCCCTGAAAAGCCGGAATTGATAACAGTAGCTCTTATTCCAACCAAACGTCTCAGTTGGAGTGTAATAAGAGCTAACCTTCTCTCTTTCCTTGGTTATAACATCTTTCTTTGACTGTGATACACTGGCTCTCATTGTCTACAATATATTTACTTAGTTTTTCAGATCTAGTATATGCATAAACTAATTTCAGAATTGCTAACCCATACCATTCTGAGAAACATTATGTATGAACTAGAATACATGATTTCTGGTCACTTCTTTTGATCCAGGCTTACAGGATCTGGTAAAACATAGTTTTCCAAAGTAAATTTGGTTTCCTTTTCATAGCCTTCATTGTGGCTGTGTTATTCCTTTTCCACAACATTTAGATTCATTTGTTATAGATTGTTTTCCATTTTATGTTCCCTTCACTACCTGGTGGATTAATTTTTTTAACCTACAGTAATATCCACTCTGAGGTGTACAGTTCTATGGGTCTTGGCAAATGCATAGAGTCATGTGTCCATCAACATAGTCATGATCGAACATGATACACACATGAACAGTCTTGATAGGACAATTCCATCACTCCCAAATTCCTTTCTGCTGCCCTTTTGTAGACATCCCCCTTTCTTACTCTTTGCCCCAGGAAACATTGATTTGTTGTCCTTCACTACAATTTAGCTTTTCCCCAAATGGCGTACTATGGAATATACAATAAATGGCTTTTTGTCTCTGGCTTCTTTCACTTAGGAAAATGAATCTGATTTAAATTGAGGTATATATTAAATATAGCACAACACATAGATCTTAGGTGTAGAACTTAATGCATTTTGACAAATGCATACACCTATGTAACCTACACTCCTTTCAAGATATAGAACGTTCTCCTCACCCCATAAAATTCCTCCATGTCCCTTCTCGGTCAATCCTTGCTCCTGCCTCACCCCTTCTCCACAATCTGAGGTTAGATGAAACCACTGTTCTGATTATTTTTCCTATCACAGATTATTTTTTGACTGTTCTTTGAACTCATAGAAATAGAATCATACAATATTTACTCTTTTTTGTGTGTGGCTCATTTTTCTCAGTATAATCCTACAATGGATTTAAATTAATTCACAATAAAGATGTAATATATAATGTTTCCTATATACTGGGAGTCTCATAAATGCTTTACATATCGTAGCTGATTGAATATTTAATACAAGTCTGTGAAGTAGGCACTCTTATGGTTCGCATTATACAGATGAAGAAACTTTGGCATAAAAAGTTTGTTACTTGCTTGAGGTAACCATCTGTAAAGAAGAGAACTGAGATTGGCAGAAGAAGAGATTGAACTATGATAAGTTAAAAATGGACACAAGAGTTTATCCCAGTGGGAGCTCTGGAGCTGAGGTGGTCCTTCAGGGCTTTCTCAAATTGAGACAAAGGAATTGGGCCTTTGTATTCCCCCGTGAACCAATCATTGGAAGTGGGCTGCCATTGGGAGTGGTCATAATCTTAGGTGTGGCACTTTCCTTTGGCCCAAGGAAATTCCCGGTGAGGTTGGCAGGATGAGCCCTTAGAAGACTTTCTGCAGCTACAAAAGCGAATGACAGTCCTGAAAGAAGAATCTAGAAAATATACCACTGTCTCCTTTATGGTCCACCACTTATGCCACTCAGAGACACTGGGCTCAAATCCGGGCTCTACCACTTGCTAGCCAGAGAGCTCAGGCAAGTGACATGCCAGTTTTCTCATATCTAAAGTGGGGATGATACTAGTACATACTTCTTAAGTTTATATTTAGTACTCCCTAAGTTAATATTCATAAGGCATTTGGAAGAGTGCCTGGTCTATCAGAAGAAATGTTTGATCATTTATTAATGTACTGAAATACTTTGCTATGAAAAAATAAGGCCGCATTACATAAAGGAACAATTGACAAGAAAAGACCTAATCCTGTATGTACTTATTTACATTACATCCAAATATATAAAGAAAAAATGACAGAATGACAAAAAAGAATTTGTTGATCTATACCCGTAGTAGAAGACTTCAATACACCTCTATCACTAAATAAGTTTGAGGGAAAAATCTGAATGTAATAATATATCCAAAAGCAAAATTAGCTTGAGTTACTGGTCCTGTACTCTATAACCAAACGTAAGAGAATACACGTTGCTTTCAAAGAAACTTGGAGCATTTATAAAATGCTACTCTGATTCATAGTGACTTTGAGGGGAGCGCTGAGCCAATATATATTGATTTATTAATTTAATAGCAGATGAGAGGCTAAAAATTTCAGAAAATAAAACATACCCAAAACTGAAGCAGAAAGAAAAGCAAATAGAAATTACAGAATAAAGAACATTAGAGACATGTGTCATACAATGACAAGGGCTGGATCAACAACATTTACTACTGTGAAATAGAATTAAATCTAATGAGAGATGTGCAAAGTCTCTCCAAATAAAAGTACCAAATGCTTCTGAGAAATTAAAGAAAATATAAATAAATGGAGAGAAATACCAACATCATGCATTGCTAGGATCACTTATTTAAGGACATTGTCTCTCATTGATTTATAGATTCCACATAATCTCAATCAAAATCTTGGCAGGATGATAGGTAGAAACTGATAATCTGATGATAAAATTTATTAGGAAATGAAGAGGATCAAGAATTTTCAAGGTGTTTTTTAAGGAAGAAGTATTTTAGAGGATATACACTGCCAGATATCAAGACTTACCATAAAGCTACAGTAATTAACACTGCCTGGTATTGTGATATAAAATATGGAACTGAGCATAGAGTCCATAAACAGACATGGTGACATATGGAACTCTGATTTATGTCAAAGACACCACTGCAGAGAATTAGACAGAGGACAGTCTTTTCAATTAGTAGTGCTCCACTAGTTGGATGTCTTTATTCAAAAATGAATCTTAACTCCTACTTCGCAACGTACATAAAAATCAATTCACAGTGGATTTTAGATCTAAAAGTAGAAGGTAAAACAACAAAACTTTAGAATATAGCAAATATATTCATTGTTTGAAGTGGAATAAAAATACTCTTAAATGGAGCGAACACAGGATGCATGTAAAAAAATATCAAGCATTTAAAGGTGAATAAAATAAAGAGACTACAGTACAGGAGATCAGGAGAAAGTTATACATGAGATAGGAAAAATATGGAGAACTTAGAAAAATGAAAACACTTAAGAAGTAGTGTCCTAAAGATAGAGCAGTCAGCCGGGTCAAATGATGCTGTGTGGTGAAGTAAAATAAGGGTAAAAAATGACCACTGATTTGGGCCTCATAGAAGCTGCTGATGTCCTTGAGAAGAGCAGATTGAGTGACATACTTGGACAGACCTGATTGAAGTGGGTTGAAAAGATTGGGAATTGAGGAAGAGGAATATTTGAATACTAACAGTCCTTGCAAATGTTTGCCTTGAAGATTAGCAGAGAAATGGCAAAAGATCTGTTAAGAGAGACTTTGGGTTTAGGAGAGACTGGCTTTAAATGGAAGATACTGGAACATGTAGTAACTAAGTGCTGGAGTCCTGGCATAGGACGTAGGTCTAAGGAATAGGTTAGGTGTAAATATATGTGATTTTAGACTTTATCTCATGACAAACTGATATGAACTGGAAAATGGATATCTATTCCCTGAACTGGGCATGAGACCAGTTCTTCAGACAATGGTCAAATAGACCTAAGGGTGAGGTTGGCGATATAGGCTGTAAAGTACCCTTGAGGGTTACCCAAGGCATGGTCAATGACCTCCTCCTTGGGTATCACAGGAATCATGCTGGGCTGTTTTTGCTGATTGCAATACCAGCTCTTTCTGATACTGTGTTTTGCTGGATGCAACACCTCTCAGTCAATTGCAAGAAACAGAATGTTTGCCTGGGAAAGGAAAAATCTAATCATCTCAGAATGGGGTAGTTCCCAGATCCTTGATGACCCGCAGCCCTGATGACATCTCTGGCACCTGCAGTGGAAGATGTTACCCAAACAGATTTTTCACCTTTGTCCTTACCAGGGCAGAGAGTGCCAGGTGCAGAGCCCCAGGGCCAGGGGGACCCTAGAGCTCCTTTCTGACACCAGTGACCAGTTAGGCCTGGACTGGGGGAGTGACAGAGAGAAGAGACCAGAAACAATTCTGATCCACAGTGACATTGAGGGAAGATCTGAGCCAGTATATATCGCTTCTGAAAATGCCCTAGTTCTGATCAATAACAGATCTTCTTTCCATGGTCTTGAATGGCAGAGCACTTTTAGACACGTGTACCCTGCACAGGAGTAAAATTTCTCTGCAGAGGGCTACACTGCAGGTCTCCTTCCAGCTCTGCTCCCCGAGTCACAACTGACTAGAGGCCTTGCCTCAAGCTGCTGAGTCAGCTGAGATGTTCTTTCTGCTTCTTCTGCCCCTCCTTGAGAAATTTCCACATTCCATGTGCATGATGAGTTATTTGGACGTCTTTGATTACATAAGGCCCAGTGTCTACAAGGAAGGGAACTTGATGGTCAGTGGGTTTTCCCCCTTCTATACATTGACTCAGGAATCAGAAATGCAACAGAAATTTCTTTGTGATTCTTCCAAGCAAAGATGTCACATTTTACCTGTAAGTTCATGTGTGTGTGTGAATCCCTCTGACAGTTATGAAAGTTGAATATAAAAGCTGTGTTGAGAATCTCCCATAAACTGTGAATCATCAGCTCCTTTCTTTTCCTTTAATAATTATTTGTGGCTTCCTTTCTTTTTCCCTTCTGGAATATTTCCTTCCAAACAGAAGACAGAAATAAGCATCTTTTATTTTCACCTACCTTGAAATAATCTCCATTAGTGATTAATTTCTGAAAGCCTAAAGGATACAAGTTGCAGGCAAAAACACCAAGATCCCACTGCAGTGACCCACATGCCATCCTGCTCCTGACCCATAATGTGGGAGGGGAGAGAATCCTTAGGCAAACCATATATTGGCTAGAAGTTAGAGCTAAGAGCAAGTTTCATCAAAATATATAGATTATTCAAAAACGAACTTTTTATTGAGATGATACTCATTTTTCTTCAAAATGCATTTACTCAGTATCCTTTATGGTCTAAAATAATTTGGAGTATTCTCTGAAAAAGGTGTTTTTTTCCAGTTTTAATGAGATGTAATTGACGTTCATCACTGTATAAATTTAAAGTGTACAGCATAAGGGTTTGACATATATATTTGGTAAAATGATGACCACAATAAGTTTAGTTAGCATCTATCATCTCATATAAATATAATAAAAAGAAAAAGCAAAAAATGCAAAGAATATTTTTTCCTTGTGATGAGAACTCAGGTTTTATCTCTTAACATATTTCATATCATACAGTGTTGTTAACTATAGTCATGGTGTACATTAGATCCCTAGTATTTATCAAAGATCAAGTATTTATCATATATATATAATATGTATATAATATATTATATATATATAATTATTTTATAGATGTCCTTTTATTAATTGTTAGCCTAATGATACTGTGGGCAGAGAATGCACTGTGTATAATTTCAATGTTCAAAGGCTTACTTGATGGCCCAGTGCATTGTCAAATGTATTTATATTCTTTGGTGTTCATAATATACTAGTGTTATTTACATTTTTATGTAAATATCTGTTAAGCTTAACTCTTCCATAACTTTGCATATTTTTTATTGTCTTTAATCTGACCAGAGGATGTGTTAATACTCCAAATCTGGTTGTACATATATGTACTTATGTACATGGGTCTATAACTAATAGCTTTATTTTACTTTGGGGGGCTATATATATTGACTGTTAGCACTCGATCTTTTCTTCCTTTCACCACATATGGTCATCACATATATCACATATGACATATGGTCACCACCTTTGACATTTCACATGTTTTTGCTTTGAACTCGGATTTTATCAGATATTTACAAGGATACCCATGCTTTGTTTTGGTTCATATTTAAACGGAATATCATTTCTATCTACTTTAATCTCTTCTATGTTTTGCTTCAAGTATTGGAAAGCATGTAGTTGGGTCCTGTGATAGGTGGAATGTGCCCCCAAAGGTGACCAAGTCCAAATCCTTCAAATCTGTGAATATGCTGCCTAACATAGAAAGGAGACTTTGTAAATGTGATAAAGTCAAGGTTCTTGAGATGAGGAGATAATTCTGAATTATCTGGATGGGTCCAATATAATCACAAGTGTCCTTACATGTAAAAGGGTAAGTCAAGAAAGTCAGAGTCAGAGAAGGAGTTATGACAATGAAAACAAAGATTGAAGTGATACGAGGCTATTACCTAGGAAAGTGGGCAGACTCTAGAAGCCAGAATGTGCAAGGAAATAGGACCCTTCCCTAGAACCTCCAGGAGTAATGGAGTTCTGCTGACACCTTGATCTTCACCAGTGAGACTCATTTTAGATTTCTGACCTACCAAAGTACAAGATAATAGATTTGTGTTGTTTTAAGCCTCTAAATCTGTGGTAGATTCTCAGAGTAGCAATAGGAAATGAATACAAGTCCTCTTTTAATCCAATCTGAGTGTCTCTGGGTGACTCAGAATTACAGTATCACATTTTGTTTTTTAAAGCTATATACACCAGTGAAAATATTTTAATATTAGAGCAACAAAAGTCTATGTTCTATTGTGCAATCTTCTGGAATTGTGTGTTGTACCTTCTCAATTAAATTGTTTGAAAATTAACATTGGATTGAACTTAGATGTGCAAGAGCGGAATCAACCCAAAGATAAGCTCTAAAGCTCACTGCCTATGATGGTTTTCTAATCTGTAAAGAAATAGATGAAAAGCTGCAAGTTTACACTGCTCCTTGGACTCTGAATTGTTTTTACTCTTTTAGAAAAACATAGAGTCATAAATTGCCTTTCTCTTTGTTTTCTCCCTAAGACTATCTCCTTATTTATTATGATGCAGTTTCCCTGCTTCTGGTAGTATGTGTTTCCTAAGTCTGTGAGGCAGGCAGTTTTAGAAAGGTATATTGCAAATGTTTTGATGACACCATTCTATTTTCGACTTGCCCTTCCTCCAAGCTTTTCTTCTGCACATCCCTGTCCTACCTAGTTTCTTTGTATGGATCGTGAACTTTTTCTTCATCCTATTATACCAGCACTTGGCCATGATGAAACTCATGTTGCTGTCACTGCATGAAGTAGTGCTTGACTTGTAAACAAATATGTAAATTGGTCTTTTCCCCTTAAGCACCCTTCCAAGTAACTCATTTTAGGACATTGGTCTATGTCTTTTGAGTGCAGAGCAGTAGTGCTGGATCTTCCAAGGCTTTGTGAACACCTGTGCATGTGCTTTGGAATCCAAAGTCATGAAGAGACAGTAATTGCTCTGGAATGAACCAGTTGCTTGAGTCAAAATGCCATGCTTTTCCTCCTTGTTTTCCCACAAGACTTACTCCTGAAGTGCATGACTTGGTCTTTATTTCTAATACTATTGCCTTGATACAGGTCAAACTACAAAAACTATCGTTATGTCCTGGTCTTTGTTTTTGCCTTCAAGGAGATCAACAGGAGTCCCCAGCTGCTCCCCAACCTGTCTCTGGATTTCCATGTCTACAATTCCTTCCACAATGAAGTCAGCACGTTGGAGAGCACCATGAGGTGATCATTAGGAGGGGGCTAGAAGATCCCTAATTACACCTGCCAGGCACAGATCAAGATTGTGGCTGTCACTGCAGTAAGCACACTAGCATTCTCTGCTCAGATAGGGACGCTGTTGGAGCTCTACAAATACCACAGGTATGAGCATGGTGGGGGGATGGATCTGGAGGGACAGAAGTTTTCCTCCTTGGTGAAATTCTTTGGCCAGTCAAGTGGAAAAGAAGAAAGTGGGTTTTCATGTCTCCCTAATAGGAAAACACCTGCCACAGATAGTTCTTGATATGGTGGACACATTATTTTGGTGTGTGAAGCTGAGAAGAGATGAAGTAGCCAGAGGCTAGCATCATTGGCTAAAGCAGATCACAGTAGCTTCTGGAAATGTGGTTGCCCAAATTCTCTCAAAGGAATGGAAGCTAGATATTCTCAAATAACCACACCTTAGTTATTTATCTTACAGTTAGTAAAATTTTGTATGTAAATATGTACTTAAAAGCATTTTACATTCGTCAACTGCTTTACAAATTACTCACAAATTTAATCCTAATAAAATAAATGAAAAGGAACCATTATTATGGGAATCTTTAGAGACATAGAAACTAAGATGGATAGAGGTTATATAACCTTCTCAAGATGGTTAAGTTAGTCATATTACAGTCAGCATTTGAACCCAGGCAGCCTGGCTTCAAATCCAAGCTTCCCCTCAATCACTTCTACCATCAGATAATATTGCTTCATATTCACAGTGTTAGCACCAAGAATATAAGTTTAGCTACCTGATCATATGACTTTTGCTGAAATTCTGTTTATTTTGCTTCCAGAGACTCAATATGGAGCATTTTTTCTCTTTTGATTCAGATAACCTATGGAGATTATGATCCTGTACTGAAAGGTAAGGACTAGTTTTCCTGTCTATCACATGGCTTCCAAGGACATACATTTAGTCTTCAGAAGGGCTTCATTGTTGATACATTTTGGCTGGACTTGGGTGGGAATCTTAGTGTCAGTTGATATAAAAAGTGAGCAGTTCCTCTGGGAACTTAGATGAGAGGTGACTATGAAGGGTCCCTGCCTGCGACTAAGATACCTGTGACCAAGAGGACGTACACTTCAAAAGATTGGACCTACATGGCCAGAATCATAGGCTCATCAGCCAATATGTTTACCATGTATGGTGACACAAGTATATTAATAAGTGTGAGCATTGCAGGAAACTACTACTTAACCACTTAGAAGGTGTACATCACTACATCACGATGGAATGATTCTTTTTTTCCACTTCACCACTTTTTAGATACTTACCATGGATGTCTTTCAGTTGCACACCAGAACTTTGAGATATCTGGATTTAAACACTCTCTACGGACAGTTAGCCCCTGTAAATACCCAGAAGACTTTTTCTTTACCAAGTTATGGCTTGAAATTTTCAACTGCTCATTTGTAGGTACTGAATGTGAAAAATTTTGGAGTGTCCGCTCAATGCCTCCCTGGTGTCTCTGCCAAAGGACAAATTAGACACGACCATGTCTGGATCCAGCTACTACATCTATTATGCTGTGGATGTGGTGGCCTGAGCCCTCCATGAAATGCTTTATATGAAAGCAGAAGTGGTGTCCATAGTTGATGCAGGCCAGCTTATGTTTCTCCCTTAGCAGGTAAAACTTCTCCCTTAAATATGATTACCATTATTGTTTTTTTAGGATCAGAGTGTTATTTTATTTGGGTATAGAATTGTGATTGTGACATTGTCACAGATCAGCAGTCACTTGAGCATAATGAATTGTTGTTCTTTCTTACAGGTTGCATGTAAATCTCTAATGATTGTAGGGTCTAATTGGCAACAGTGTCAACTCTTTTAACTAGAAATAATCAATTAAAAAGTTTCACTGTGAGAGGTAAGATTTTAAGATAAGACTTAATGAAAATTCATCCTAGGGAATTTAAAAATTCAGTGATTTGCAAACTGTAGTTCTGGCCCTATTCCATGATACTTAAATGTCTCTGGGGAAAGACAATTTATTTGAACGTCCTGCATTTTTCTAGAAAGGCTAATGATAGCTAAATAAATATCTCCACATTGAAATTTAAAATGACTTTTGGAAGCAAGGAGTTTGATCCCCTTTTTACAGATGAGAACCCCAATACTTTTAAATATGTTTTAATTTCCCCAAGTCCTTATCAATTCTACTTAGAGGAACTTAGACTTTCATAAATCCAAAATCTATGAATAATGTGTCTTGAAACTCTTGCTTTCAGGTACAAGGAAGTGAATCTCATGTTAGATCTAAATACACGCCTTTATTCTGAATATAAATTTATTTATGTGTATATATAACCATATATATAGTTATGTATTATATAAATATTAGTTATACATTTACATATAAATTATATCAATTAATGCATGAATATTCTTTACTAGGAGCTTTCATCTCTTCTCTCTCATTTAATAAAATATTTTGTTCAAAGGTAGTAAGAAGCAAGATGTCTTTCTTTCTTATCTCTTCTTGAGTTCAAGGAAATTCCTAAAGCAAACCTCATTGCTCTGGGTGCAACTCAGGTTTAGCCCTACAACACTCCCTGGACATGGAATCTTCAAGAATGGTTTAAACAAATCACCATGTGCTCTCTGAGGGCAGACAAGGATGCCTTCTTCCTTAAGCATGCAGAAGAGTAAACACACCCTAAATTGAACTTATTCCTAGGATGACTAATATAGAGGGGAAAAAATCTAATTGCTGGGCAACTGAGTATCCCCACCAGTTTGTATCTGGGTTTTCTGCCTCCAATTTCCATGCTAATTTCATTTCCCAAATTAGTCTCCCTTTCAGTTCCACCCATGCCTAAAAAACACCCAATTTAAAAACAGCACTGGAGAGTGACGTCAGCGTCATGGCAGAGTGAGATTTCCCCTAAACTCCTCCCCCGACAAGATACAACTAAAGAACAGTCACAGACCAACAACAGAATCCTAGACAGTGAAAAGCAAGATCAGAAAGATCCACACTGCCACACTTCTGAGAGTGGACCGTGCTGGGCCCTGCGAGGAAGTGGGGAGAGGTAAGGAAATCTCCTCTCCCTCCTCATCAGATCAGCAATCCCGGTCCTCGGGGCTCCCAGAGAGGGGGGAGGGGCGGCCCTCTGCTGGGAAACCATAGCTCTTCGGGCTTTCTCAGCCAATGGGAAACTCCCACACTTAGGAATCAGAACTGCTATGGGGTACCATCAACATCTGAGCAGCCCAGAGAGTGGATAACGAGGGGTGAATGAGAAACCCCCTATGCCAGGGACCCAGTGGGCAAAAGAGAGAGCCCCCCCTCCCCGCAAACCGGACCCTGCAGCCCAGCAGACCAGACCACACCAACCGACCTGTGGATCACAGGGAACAGCCACAGCAGAACGCAGGGGAATCAGATTACACAGCCCTTTACCCCCACAGTGGCGTGGTGGAAATTACAACCAGATATTTCCAGGATGAGGAAAAACAAAGCCAATACAAGAACCGCAATTCAATGATAAGTAAAATCACCACACCATAAGGAAAATGACAAGCACCCAGAAACCAACCATGATGACACAGAAATTCATATCCTAAACGACAGAGATTTCAAAATAGCTATCATAAAAACACTCAATGAAATACAAGACAACACAGACAAACAATTCAATGAGATTAGGAGTTTCTTCACAAAAGAGATTGAAATCATAAAGAAAAACCAATCAGTGCTAATGGAGATGAAGAACACATTGGAGGAGATAAAGGAGAATCTGGAGTGTTTGAAGAACAGAGCTGACAATATGGAAGAAAGAATTAGCATTATAGAGGATAGGAATACAGATATGCTCCAGATGCAAGAGGAGAAAGAACTAAGACTGAAAGGAAATGAAGAAAGTCTCCGAGAAATATCTGACTCTATTAGTAAATGTATCATAAGAATTATAGGTATTCCTGAGGGAGAAGAGAGGGAAAGAGGAACAGAGAGCCTATTCAAGGAAATAATAGCTGAGAATTTCCCAAATCTGGGGAAGGAGCAGGAAATACAAGCAAGCAAATCCAACAGATCACCTAAATACATCAACAGGCAAAGGCCCACTCCGCGACACCTAGTGGTAAGCCTGGCCAAAGTCAATGACAAAGAAACAATATTAAGGACAGCTAGATAAGAACAAAAAATAACGTACAAAGGAACTTCCATCAGGCTCTCAGCGGATTTCTCAACAGAATCTTTACAGGCTAAGAGAGACAGGAATGATATATTCAAAATACTGAAAGAGAAAATCTTTCAGCCAAGAATACTCTATCCAGCAAAAATATTCTTCAAATATGATGGAGAAATAGTAAATCTCCCAGATAAACAAAAGCTAAGGGAGTTCATGGCCACGAGACCCCCACTACAAGAAATACTCAAGAAGGCCCTCAGACCTGAAAAAAAGAAGAAAAAGGGAATACAAAGCTTGGAGCAAGGAGAAATATACATAGACAAACTCAGAAAAATAGTAGGTCTTTAAAGGAATGGGTTAGCAACCACTTAAAAAACAAAATCCAAGATGAAAGGAAGGAATTCACCAAAAATAAATTTAACCTCATCACTGTAAACACACACCCACAACACAAGATAAAATAAGGTATAACAAGAATGACTTAGAAGAGGAAGAGGAAAGTGATTGAATTGACTTAATATAAGGAAAGAGGAGGCCATCAGATAATGGACTATCTCATACACAAGATTTTTTACACGAACCTCAAAGTAACCACTAAACAAATAATCAAAACAAAATCACATATGATAAACAAAGAGAAAACTAGAAGAGTCATAAGACAGAACAACCAAACTGAAATGGCAGTCCGAAACAAATGGGACAAGAAACAAAAGAAATACAAAAGAACCGGAAAATAAGTGACAAAACCGCAACATTAAGCCCTTATATATCAATAATTACCCTAAATGTAAATGGATTGAACTCTCCAATCAAAAGATACAGTGGCAGGATGGATTAAAAAGCAAGACACAATAATATGCTGCCTCCAGGAAACACATCTCAGCTATAAAGACAAGCACATCCTCAGAGTGAAAGGATGAAAGACCATACTTCAAGCTAATGACAAACAAAAGAAAGCAGATGCTGCCATACTCATATCAGGCAAAGTAGACTTCAAGATAAAACAGGTTAAGAGAGACAAAGAAGGGCAATATATAATGATAAAAGGGACACTCCACCAAGAAGACATATCACTTATAAAAGTATATGCACCCAACCTAGGAGCACCAAGGTACATAAAGCAACTACTAACAAACTTAAAAGGAGACATTAACAACAACACGATAATAACAGGGGATCTTAATACCCCACTTACATCAATGGATAGATCATCCAGACAAAAAGTCAATAAAGAAATAGTAGACTTAAAGGAAAAACTGGATGAGATGGACCTAGACATATACAGAGCACTCCATCCAAAAACAGCTGACTGCATACTCTTCTCAAGTGTGCATGGAACATTCTCAAGGATAGACCATATTTTGGGAAACAAAGCGAGCCTCAATAAATTTAAGAAGTTTAAAATCATAACAAGCATCTTTTCAGACCATAATGCTATGAAACTGGAAATGAACCATGAAAATAAAAACTGGGAAAGTGACAAAAATGTGGAGATGAAACAACATGCTACTGAACAACCAATGGCTCATTGATGAAATTAAAGGAGAAATCAAAAAGTACCTGGAAACACACAAAAATAAAAATATGGCATACCAAACCATATAGGATGCCGCAAAAGTGTTCCTGAAAGGGAAACTCATAGTGATCCAAGCCAACATTAATAAACAAAAGAAAGCCCAAATAAGCATCCTTAAATTACACCTAACAGAACTAGAAAAAGAAGAACAAACAAAGAAATAATAAAAGTCAGAGCAGAAATAAATGAAATGGAGACCAATAAAAAACAGTAGAAAGGATTAATGACTCAAAGAGTTGATTCTTTGAGAAGATAAACAAAATCAACAAACCCTTAGCCAGGTTTACTAAGAAAAAAAGGGAAAAGGCTCAAGTAAATAAAATTAGAAATGAAAGAGGAGAAATTACAATGGATACCATGGAAATACAGAGGATTATAAGAGAATACTATGAGAAATTATATGCCAACAAATTGGACCATCTAGAAGAAATGGATAAATTCTTAGACTCATACAAGCTCCCAAAAGTAAACCAAGAAGAAATGGAGAATCTGAATAGACCAATCACAAGAAAGGGATTGAAATAGTAATCAAAAACCTCCCAAAAAATAAAAGTCCAGGACCAGATGGCTTCTCTGGTGAATAGTACCAAACAGTCAAAGAAGAATGAATGCCCATCCTTCTCAAATTATTCCAAAAAAATAGAGGAAGATGGAACACTTCTTAAATCATTCTACGAGGCCAACATCACCCTGATATCAAAGCCAGACAAAGACTATACAAAGAAAGAAAATTACAGGCCAATACTGCTGATGAACATAGATGCAAAAATCCTCAACAAAATATTGGCACACTGAATACAGGACTACATTAAAAAGATCATACACCATGATCAAGTGGGATTTATACCAGGGACGCAGGGATGGTCCAACATACGCAAATCAATCAACGAGATACATCACATCAACAAAACAAAGAATAAAAACCACATGGTCATCTCAATAGATGCATAGAAGGCATTTGACAAGATACAACATCCATTTATGATAAAAACTCTCAACAAAATGGGAATAGAAAGAAAGTACCTCAACATAATAAAAGCTATTTATGACAAACCCACAGCCAACATCATACTCAATGGGGAAAGTCTGAAAACCATTCCTCTGAGAACAGGAATGAGGCATGGCTACCCACTCTCACCACTCCTGTTCAACATAGTACTGGCGGGTTTGGCCAGAGCAATTAGGCAAGAAAAAGGAATAAAAGGAATCCAAATAGATAACAACGAAGTGAAACTCTCACTATTTGCAGATGACCTGATTTTATATGTAGATAACCCTAAAGAATCCGTTGGAAAACTATTAGAAATAATCAACAACTACACCAAAGTTGCAGGTTACAAAATCAACCTACAAAAAGCAGTTGCCTTTCTGTATGCTAATAACGAACTAACAGAAAGAGAGCTCAAAAAGATAGTACCATTTACAATTGCATCACAAAGAATAAAATACCTAGGTATAAATCTTACCAAGGAGGTGAAAGACCTATGCAATGAGAACTACAACACATTATTGAAAGAAATCCATGATGACATAAAGAAATGGAAAGATGTCCCATGCATGTGGATTGGAAGAATAAAACTAGTTAAAATGTCTATATTACCTAAAGCAATCTAGAGATTCAACGCAATCCCAATCAGAATCCCAATGACATTCTTCATGGAAATAGAAAAAAGAATACTAAAATTCATATGGGGCAGCAAAAGACCCCAAATAGCTAAAGCAATCTAAGAAAAAAAACAAAACATGAGGCATTACAATCCCTGACTTCAAAACATACTACAAAGCAATAGTAATCAAAACAGCATGGTACAGGTACAAAAACAGACACATAGATCAATGGAACAGATTTGAAATCCCAGAAAAAAAACCACACACATACGGACAGCTAATTTTCGACAAAGGAGCTAAGAACATACAGTGGAGAAAGGAAAGTCTCTTCAATAAATGGTGTTGGGAAAACTGGACAGCCACATGCAAAAGAAAGAAAGTGGACCACCTGCTATCGCCATTCACAAAAATTAACTCAAAATGGATCAAAGACCTGAAGGTGAGACCTGAAACTATAAAACTCATAGATGAAAATATAGGCAACACACTATTTGACATTGCTCATAAAGGAATCTTTTTGGATGACATGCCTACCCAGACTAGGGAAACTAAAGAAAAAATAAACAAGTGGGACTTTATCAGATTAAAGAGCTTCTACAACACAAAGAAAACCAGAATCAAGATGAACAGACAACCAACCAGCTGGAAGAGAATATTTGCCAAACATATATCTGACAAGGGGTTGATCTCCATAAAATATGAAGAACTCACACAACTGGACAACAAATAAACAAACAACCCGATCAAAAAATGGGCAGAGGAAATGAACAGACACTTCTCCAAAGAAGATATACAGATGGCCAATCGGCACATGAAAAGATGTTCAACATCACTAATCATCAGGGAAATGCAAATCAAAACAACACTAAGATATCACCTCAGGCCCGTTAGAATGGCTATAATCACCAAGACAAAAAACAACAAATGTTGGAGAGCATGTGGAGAAACAGGAACCCTCATACACAGCTGGTGGGAATGCAAACTGGTGCAGCCTCTATGGAAAACGGTATGGAGATTTCTTAAAGAATTAAAAATAGAGATGCCCTATGATCCAGCCGTCCCACTACTGGGAATCTGTCCAACGAACCTGAAATCAACAATCCAAAGAGGCTTATGCACCCATATGTTCATTGCAGCATTATTCACCATAGCCAAGAAGTGGAAGCAACCTAAGCGTCCCTCGACTGACGACTAGATCAAAAATGTGGTATATATACGCAATGGAATACTGCTCAGCCATAAAAAAAGACAAAATCGTCCCATTTGCAATAACATGGATGGGCCTGCAGAGTATTATGTTAAGTGAAGTAAGCCAGAAATAGACAGACAAACACTGTATGATCTCACTCATATGTGGAATATAAACCAACACATGGACAGAGAAAATTGTATTTTGGTTACCAGAGGCAATGGTGGTGGGCACAAGGGGTGAAGGGAGGCATATATATGGTGATGGACAAACAAAAATGTACAACCCAAAATTTCACAATGTTAAAAACTATTAAAACATCAATAAAATATAAATAAATAAATACAAATAAAAAAACAAAACAGCACTGGAGCTCATGTGTCACTGGATGAGAAAAGAAACTCTGTGTCACAGCATGAAATTCTGAACTATATGATTTTCCTAAAGGTCTTGGACTTCAGGTGAATGTAAGAGAGTTTGTTCCCTAGGATCCACGTGGTCAAGGTTTCATTATATATAAGGAGCTGATAGACTGAGCTGTGGGATTCAAAAAAGTTGCAGAAAATTCAATCTTGGATTAATTGTTCATCTGCATCACAAGATGGAGACCACATATGAAAACAACGGTGAAATTATTTAACTCATAACAAAATCCCAATTAATTGATATAAGTTTTCTTACTGTCCTAGAGATAGTGAAAGGACACTTTTAATTAAGGAGATATTGCTGAATTTTGAAATTCTTTATATACTATAGGCAGGAAAGTGAGGCTACCAATTTAACAGGATGAGCTGATAAAAAATTGATGATTTAAATTCCCATTTAAACTGAAAAAGTGTCAATCTCATTGCTTGCAAATTTATTGCTCTGCATGCATTGTGCCTCGAAGACATAACAGATGCTGATGATCTAGACTCTTGATGACTTGTAGATACAATTCAAATTGTCTTTGGCCATTTGGTTTTCTTCCAGAAAACAGATTTTATTCTCTTTCACTAGAATCAAAAGAATTGACATTGAGGTTTCTTTTTTAATATTTCAAAATTTTATTAATATTCCTCATATTTCCATCTCTTCATCCCATCTTTATACAATCTTGTAGAAATATTCACCTTCAGAAAAAAAGATTCCTTTTTGCTCTTCCAGGAACTACATTCTTCCTCTTCATCGAATTTCCCTTTAAAACTCAGTCTTGTAAGCCATCCCTCAAGATGCTATATTATATCATTCAAGCCTGTCCATGTGTCTTTGGTGTAGAATCTACCTGACATTAAATATATTACTAAATAAATTCAGTAATTGCAATTTGTACTAATCAAACAATTCTCATGTAAATGTATTGTATGAATTTAAATATTATTTATTATTAAGGTAAATTCTGCTTATAGTTCAAAAAAGTAATCCAGGAATATCATATTCAGAATCACATTTGGCAATAACAAATATGATTCATGTTCAAATGCCCCATTTGCTTAAAACAAACAAGTGTCCTAGTCATTGAGATGGAAAAGGTTTTAAATCATTATGTATCTTCACGTTGGGAACTCTTTTCTGCAGATTGACCTTGATTTTATTTTGCTTTCCCTGGGTGCATATATCATGTCACACCTTAGAGGTGATCTTTAGGATAGTTTGTGAGATAATTTAAACAATATTATCAATTATTCAATATTATAAAATAATAAAATATTATCAAATTTTATAGTATTGTTCAGTATTATCAATAATTCTCTTCTTTCAAACTCCCCCTTATGGGTGTAGGATGTTCTGTCAGCCAGGATTCAGGAAAATCCCTCAGGAAGAGAGCTACCTGCTGCTTTGACTGTGTATTGTGCCCAGAGAGAGAAATATGTAATCAGACAGGCATGAACTGGCAAAATTACATAATTACAATCACTTTCTCTCAGAGCTTCTTTGTCTCCAAATAAAATGTAAAGGGTCTGGGAATAACCTATAGCATCACATTTCTTCTTTATTTTCAACTATTTCATTCACTCATTCAATACATTCATTTAGGTAATCAGTACATCATTTCCATGTTGGGAGTTACCTTGATCTGGCTTCTTTATACTCACATTGTTAGGTTCTCCTGAAGCAGCTCTTCTCAAGGGAATACAGCTCTTAAACTACATGTTGTGTTAAGCAAACACTTAGAGATTCTGTAGCACCATATACTCATCTTGATCACAGAATAACACACATGGAATTATGATGGAAGTAAGTGTGGGTGTCTTAGGACATGACCCCTATTCATATCTTTACACCCAGGTGACGAGCACTATGCCTTACACATAGTAGGTGTGCAAAAACCAGAACTAAAGATTCAATAAATGAATGGATATATTATATTATTATTACTCTAGTAGAAGATATGAACAATGAATTGAACATGCAAACTTGATAAAATAAAGGCCCTGCTTTCCAAGAAATCATAGTAAGTTACATGTGAAAAAAGAATAGCAGGGCAATTTGAAACGTGCCATAGTAAAGGTAGTTAGAGGTTAACAGAGTCAACAAGTGTAGATAGTCTTACTTGGATAAATCAGATAATTCTTCAGGGAAAGCCAATGTTTTGTTGAGTTTTTAAAAATATGTGGGGATTTGTCATTTCAAGATGAAGAGGGAATTCTCGGCAATAGAAGTTTGAACAACAAAGTTTATGCAAGATGAATAAGTTTTGGAGACTTACTCCCCAACATGGGCCTACAGTTAACAATATTGTATTGTCAACTTAAAAATTTACTAGGAGGGTAGATTTATGTTGTCTTCCCACCTCAAAAGAAAAAAAGTATTTTAAAAAAGGAAGTTAAATTAAAAAAATAAAGAGGACAGGAGGAAACATTTGGAGATGATGAGTAAGTTTAAGAACTTGATTGTAGTGATGGTTTCACGGGTGTATATTATCTCCAAACACACTAAGTTGTATACATTAAATATGTACAGCTTTTTGTATGTCATTCATACCTCAATTACGTGTTTTTAAAATATTTTATGTGACATATTTAGACATTTGGAATTAGACTAATATGGCTGGAATGAGATGATAAAAGACTTATCATGGATGATGATGGAATAGGTAAATAACGAAAAAAAAAAACATCATATTTAAGTAAAATATTCCAGTCTTACCAAACAAAACAACAAACAATTCATAGATACTTATTACCAAAGTGATCTCTTGACATTGCTAAATGTTCTGTCCAGTAAAATAATGCGTGAAATAACATATTACAGAATAAAAAATGGGCTGAAGGGCAGAACATGTTTAAAAATTATGTTTGTTGTTAGAACGATTCTGGCTATAAATTAAAAAGAAAACAAACTAAATGTGTCGTTTAAAAAATATTTATTATATCCCATAAAAAAGACCAGACTACTTTACTACAATGATTGTTTGTGCCAGAAAACGTAAAGCACAGTGTTGCATTATAAAGATGGAGAAGGAAATATGTTTTATTCCATCTGTCATTTACTTGATGACTGTTGTCATAAATATCACTTTTTACAAAAAAATAGTGAAACAATTTAACAAAAGAAGGCCAGTGATAGAATGACTCCAGGATTAGAGAATTCACCAGCTCAAAACTATAATCAAGCACACATGATAGTCTCATAATTTGCTCTGTCATCTTTGGTTCTCAGCTTTGTCTACAGGCTGGGCTCCTTATGGTCTCAGAGGCTGAGCTGTTTAAAGTATTATACTATAGCAAGTGAGCAGAAAGGTGAAAATGTGTGGGCATCTATTCCCCCTGACTTTGTAAGAGTCACTCAAAAAACATCCTCCCATTGGGGCCAAATATAATTGATTTAGAGCTGTCAACCTCCCCTCAATCACATGGCCTCATGCAAGAAGTTGAATGTCAAAGCAAAACTGAGCTGCTGGTAGGAAGGGGACAGATGGGTCATGAATACGCAACCAGTGGAATCTGCTTCTGTGTTTACTTACGTAATCCAAAAAAATATTTTAAATTAGAATGCAAAAATATCTAATGAATTAGGGGAATCTAAAATAATATAACAGGCCGGCACTGTGGTGTAGTGGTTAAAATTCAGCGTGCTCCACTTTGGTGGCCTGGGTTCATGGGTTCAAATCCTAGGCACAGACCTACACCACTCGGCAGCCATGCTGTGGCGACAACTCACATACAAAATAGGGGAAGACTGACACAGATCATAGCTCAGGGTTAATCTTCCTCAATCAAAAGATAAATAAATAAATAAATACATACATACATAAATACATAAATACGTAAAAGAGAAAATAATGTTTCAATAGTAATGCTTTTCCTACATATCAGTAGGAAAGTGTTTGATAATGCAGTATTAAAATCTCATTTCTCACTCTCAAAAACAGTAAAATGTAATGCACAAAGCACATTAATTAGAATGTGTTCAGCTGAAAGTGATAGAGAACCTCATAGTGGCCTTAAATCATGACATTTGTTATTTGTTACAAGAATTTCAGAAATAGACAGATGCAAAGTTTTCTTTTTTCTATCAACATTTTGATAACAAAGACTCAGGCTCCATATAACTTTTGCTGCAATATGCTTAGTGTGTTGGATTTTATTTTTACAAGTGTCTGCCACTGCTCATCATCCACATGGGAAAGAAAGAGGACGAATCGGCTATAGCATCCTATTTGATGCACGTTTAATTTAGTGCAAGAAAGAGACCATACAATCAGATTGTCATTGATTTATGTCCATGGCGCATAACCCACAAGTGAGGTGGAGCACACTCTGGCAAAAATTAGCTTAGATCTGTCACAATTGGCTTAGTTCACTCAAAATTGGGGTTCTAATAGCTAGGCATAATGGAAGAAGTGTACTGAGTAGGTAGTTACTGTATGCTATGCGAAGTATAGTTTTAATTTTGGCTAAAAATTTGTTTGAGAAATGCAGAAGAAAATGAATAAATTTAGCACCATTAAATTTCCCAAATAGAATGTCTGAATATTACAAAAGTCTGTATCCTTGTCTAAATAAAATTTAGCTTTAACACAATTCAAACCACTTTATCAAATGAATTTACTTTGAAAGTTCAGAATTTTACTACATTTTTTATGAAACAAAAATCGAGTTAGAAATATCGAGAAACAGGATTTATATAGAAAAGTGAGTCAAAAAGAAAAGCTGTAATTACGGTAATTGCACTGTTCTAATATTATTTGTAGAAATAAGGACGAGAAAAGAATGCCCACTTTCAACAATAAGAATGGCTGCTTAATGTTCCGAGGTCAGAGTTGAGTAGTTGTGGCAGAGACCCTATGGCCCACAAAGCCTAAAATATTTGTCCTCTGTCACTTTACAGGAAAAGTTTGCCAAATACAAATTCATAGCCCAGGGTGTAGCCCTTGAATGATGGCTGATGGGCATGCCTGTGTATGTGTTGCAGCTGCCTCATCCTCAGCTAAGATGACTTGTTCCCATGTGTTCTTCTTGTCTCACAGTGCTCCACAGAGCGATTGAACTTTAGTTGAGCACAGTGGTAAAGCACTTGATGTCCCTGATGCTCCGCCGTCCTTTCCCTGCTTCACTTTCCCAGTACCTCACTGGTGTGTTGCAAAATCCCCACCACCGAAAATATTCGCCCCTAAACCCACAAGTTTATGGACACATCCAACTAGCACAAGACCCAAACTTGGAACTTTTGGAGGTGGATTATCATTTACTTGAAGCTAAGAGCATTCTGACATAGGACGGGACTGTTTAATGTGAATATTATTAATGTAAGTCTCTGCAACTTTGTGTCTCACAACCAAATAAGGTGTGGGCTGTGGGCCCTATAATGCCAATGAGATTTTGTTTTTTGTCTTGGGAATATGAAAGAGTGGTTGACTGAAACACCAAGACTTTTCTTTCCTTTTCAAATAGAGATCAATGTATAGGGCATCCAGGATATCAGTATGAAAACAATGAAAGAAATTGCATCCTGCTGAAAGTTGTCACATTTCTGGCATTTGAAGATTCTTTAGGGAAAACTCTGGCTTGCACAGCTCCTTGTTTCTCTGTTGTCACAGCAGTGGTCCCTGAGGTCTTTGTGAAGCACCGAGACACTCCTGTAATCAAGGCCAATAATTGGAATCTCAGCTACATCCTGCTCATCTCCCTCACCCTCTGCTTCCTCTGCCCCTTACTCTTCATCGGCTGACCCAACACAACCACCTACATTATTCAACAAATCACATTTAGAGTTGTTTTTACTGTGGCTCGTTCCACTGTCTTGGCAAAAACTATTACTGTGGTTGTGGCCTTCATGGTCACTGCACCAGGGAGAAGGATGTGACAGTGATTGGTGTCAGGGACACCTAACTTCATCATTCTCATCTGCTCCTTTATCCAGCTGAGTCTCTGTTGGATCTGGCTGAGAACCTCTTCTTCTTCATTGACACAGATGCACACTCTGAACACAGTCACGTCATCATCGTGTGCAACAAGGACTCAGTCACTGCCTTCTACTGTGTCCTGGGATACCTGTGATCCTTGCCCCTGGGCAGCTTCACTGTGGCTTTCCTGGCCTGGAACCTGCCTGACACCTTTAATGAAACCAAGTTCCTGACGTTCAGCATGCTGGTGTTCTGCAGCATCTGGGTCACTTTCCTCCCCATCTGCCACTACACCAAGGGTAAGATAATGGTGGCCGTGGAGAGCCTGTCCATCTTGTTCTCCAGTGTGGAGCTATTATGCTGCATCTTTGCCCCCAAGTGCTACATTAACTTCCTAAGGCCAGAGAGAAACCAATCAAGAGGGTTAAGGAATATAACTGGTTCAGGTGAAAATAATCAATATATATATTTTTTTTGGCAGAATTTGCCTACACCTGAAAAATAAACTACCAAATTTTTGCAAGCAGACTTTAAGTACCAAGTAAAGGGCCAGCCCCTTGGCTTAGTGGTTAAGTGCATGCGCTCCGCTACTGGAGGCCTGGGTTCCAATGCCGGGTGTGCACCGAAGCATTGCTTGTTTGGCCTTGTTGAGGCTACGTCCCACATACAGCAACCAGAAGCATGTGCAACTATGACATGCAACTATCTACTGGAGCTTTGGGGAAAAAATGGAGGAGGATTGGCAATAGATGCTAGCTCAGAGCCGGTCTTCCCCAGCAAAAAGAGGAGGATTAGCATGGAATGTTAGCTCAAGGTTGATCTTCCTCACACACACACACACACACAAAAAAAATATATCAAGTAAATTTACCTTACATCTCAAATTAATATATTGCTTTACATATCTTTTGGCTTTGTACAATGATCCTCGGGCATTCAAATGCACAAATACACAAATATGAATATTACTTCAGATTAATTTTTCTCTAAAATTATCTGTGGTATCTTACATAAATGCCCACACATCAGTTCTATCCCTCCATCTGTGTGTTTTGGTAGAACCCTCCCACTTTGACTCCGTGTGGACTTGGCCTTGTAAATTGCTTTGGTCAATTGGACACTAGTAAATGACAACAACACATCTTTAAGAATATATATTGAGAATAACTTTACTAATTTTATGATCATAGATATTCTCCTGTATTGTCATCCACCACTGTTATGCACTGAGCATTTCTACTTTTAATTTTAGCCCTTATAATCCATTTGGAGTGATTTACTTGTGAATAATGTTAGTTGATGGTCCAGTGTTATATTTTGCAAAAGGATATCTTATTGTCTATAAAACAGTGACTGTATCATTTTAAAAGTTGATTTTAAATACAGTGAATCTGAATGATGTTTGAAAAATGGATATTAATTTCATTCATAATTGTAGTATATCTCTCCATTTCTTCAGACCTTTTATGTCCTTTGGTATATCTTTATAATCTTCTTCATTTATCTTTCATAACTTATAAATTATATAACTACATATGGCATCATGTTGCATAAATCCAATTACTTTAAATATTTTATTTCTCCTAAGATTAGAATAATTACTTATAAGTTTAAAATAGTTCTTGCTAATATAATGATATTTTTATATGGTTATCTAGTGTCTTTTCACATTAGTCAATTTATTTAAAATTCTAATTTTATAAGTTATTTCCCACTAAAATAATAGATTTTTCTCTTCTTCTCTAATATTATTTATCTTATTCTTTCTATTCTCATTTTTAAATGACTAGGCTCTCTGGTGCCACACTGAATCACAATAATGTTTGCCAGGAGCATTTTCCTCTTCTGAAGTGTAGCATAAACACCAGATAAATTCTTTGTCAGGGCAAAGCAATCATCTAAGACAGAGAAAACAAAAACGTGAAGGGGAACCTTTTCTACCTGGAAGTCAACAGACTTCCATCTCTTGGTTATTTAGTGCTAGAGATGTTATGACAATGTACCTACTGAGAATTAGAGGATCTCACTCTAGTTCCAGGAATTAATCTTGGTCAAATAGTTTAACCTCTTTAGATTTTCTTCATCTTCATTATGAAGAGCTTGAAAAGTGTTTTTGAGTTTTAATGTCCTATGATTCCAAGGTACCCTTTACCCAGATGCATTTGACAAAGACAAGAGTGAATTTTCAGTTATCTACATCTCCATCAACATTGTTATCCACATTATCACTTAGGGAAGAAGAATGTCCCTGAGCCAACATCTGAGCCAAGTCTCCTCTAATTTTTCTCTGTGGGATGCACCACTCCTCAAGAATGGCTTGAGGAGTGGTGCATTAATTGTCGGGTGGTGCATAGGCCTGTACCCGGGATCAGAACCAGTGAACCCTGGGCCACGAAATCAGAACACAGGGACTTGACTACCAAGCCATGTAGGCAGGCCCCAATATTATTTTTGTCTGAGGAAATGGATGTATGGAAACACTTAACTATGGTTTGTAAATAGATAGTTCATAGGGGAATTTTGTCTGCAATAATGCAAAGAGAGGTTACATAGTTGCAATATGTCTTTGTATATAAATATCTAGATGGAAACTTAACGTGGCTGTGCCAAGGAAGGACATAACAACATGATACATCTAGAACTAATACGTCTACACATACAAAGAAGAAAAAAACCCACTATATATTCGATCGGCATACATAGCATTAGGCTAGACTTGTTCAAAGACATTGAAACCCTGAGCCCAAATTCTCACTTCCTCCACCCAACAAGGGATCAGCTTTGGGTTATTCCAGCGACCCAGAAGTCCCAGATCCAGCTGTTGCCCAACCTGGAGGGTTTCCACAAAGTCCCTTGACTTGTCATCATGAGGTTAAGGGTAAGAGTGTGCTAGAATTCAGACGAGGGGGATAGGTAGGGAGACCATGGATCTCAAAATGTTAGCCGCTGTCCTGGCATCTTTTCAGCAGACTAGATGCTGGACTTCCTGCTGGTTCAGCGTCAGGCCATCAATGGAGCACTTGTGACTGCACCAGAAGGGAACCAAGATGTGCACAGGAAGTGGACCGAGATCAGCACTAGAAGCTGAACACAGGCTTGCAAGTGGGATGTGGAACATGGCTCCCACCAGGATGAATTGTGTGGCAAGTGGTACTATCTTAATGTAGAATGTGTGTGTGCCAGCAGTTGGCAGGAAACTGGAGTTGTGTGTTTGCTGTAAGGTCTGAGCGGAGGGGATCTTTGAGGCCTGGGGACCACTGAGTTGTAGTTTGAATGGGTCTGTGTTCTCAATCCTGGTATGGTAAGGTGAGAGGTGAGATTAGCTTTTGTGAATTTTTGTTTGGTTGACTAAGACAAACTCTGTTCTCAGATGGACTGGTAGGTGGACTTGGAGCTAAAACAGGTTCTTACAGATTGTCAGGTGCCCACACTCACCACTCCTATTCAACATAGTACTGGAAGTGTTAGCCAGAGCAATCAGGGAAGAAAAAGAAAATAAAGGACGTCAGAATATGAAAAGTAAAATTAAAATTGTCTCAATTTGCAGATGACGTCATGAATTTTTTTCCAAAAAACTAAGATCTAATCAATGAAATCAGTAAAGGATACAAAATCAACATCAAAATCAGTAGCATTTCTGTTCACTATTGTTACGAGAGGTTCGAGGATTTGATCGGAGATGTAAAAGACACTTTCCACTCCAAACAAATGGACTGAAGGTATATTTTATTATATAGAGGATAGTAAAGGCGATAGTCTGCAAACAGATCCAAATAGGTCAAATATTAAGAGGGAAAAAACATCAGCCCGACTGGAAAGGGAAAACACCCACATCGGCTGAAGAGAAATGACACAAATCAACCAGAAAGAGAAACACCAGGTTAACCGAAAAGAGAACACATCAAATCACTTACTACACATCAAATCAATTACTTCATATCAAATCAATTACTTACAACATCCACGCCCCACTGCCGGGAAAGCCCTGTCAATCAACGCGGCTGGGCAAGGATCACACGTCCTGGGCAAGGTGTCCCTTCCATAGGTGGAACTCTCTCTGGGTCTCAGTTTCCAGCGGTTTTTATACCATCAGTAATTTTCAGAGTAAGCAATTACAGAGTTTGCAGAGTAAGCATTTAGTGTTCCCATGCACAAAATGGTTATCAGTGGCGTACGTGCACTGAGCCCCCTGGCTAACATCCCAGCCCAGTAGTTGTGTACGTGCATTGTTCTCTTTGGTTATCGTCCCAGCCCGGCACAGATGGCCAGTCCATCCTGTGCTACGACGCTCCAAGAGCCTTGAAATGTTACAACTTGCAACTCCCTCTGTGAGAGAAGGGCCAGTTTCCACCACGCAGAAAGCAGCTTTTATATTTCTTTTTGTGCTGGTGGCTGTAGGTCAATGGAGCGGCCAAACATGGCTGTACTCATGTCAAGACAACTATACATGTTTCTGTACATGTTTCTACATTTTGGGGGGGACCAACTCAACCCATAACAGTAGCGTTGTCTCAAGTCAGAGGAGGTGGGTTTCAGTGTGGTAAGTCATAAGTTTATGTGGTGGTTGCAAAATCTAGAAGCCCTTGTCTCAGCCAGAGTCTCATGTCTGTGTGTATTTGATGCATTTTGCAATTCCAAACTCAGTAGTCATGTAACTTTAATATTTTTATCTTAATAATATATTTTACTTAACCCAGTATGTCAAGAAGTATTATGATCTCAATATATAATCAGCATAAACATTATCTTTGAGATGGTCTATATTCACTTTGTCACACAAATTTTTTTAAAATCCATGCATATTTTACATTCATAACATATCTCAATTTGGACTAATCATATTTTAAATGCTAAATAATGACATATGGCCAGTGGCTACCAGATTGGTTAACAAAATTATTAATAGATGTTATGTTTTTAGAGCTGTTTTAGATTTACGGAAAAATTGAAATGAATGTACAAAGTATACTCTGTATACCCATATACTCCTCCTCCCTGCTCACATGGACGGTTTCCATTATTATTAACATCTTGCATTAGCGTGGTATACCAGCTATAATTCAGGAACCAAGATTGATACTGTCGGGGGAAGAGGAAGAATCACCCTCTGCCCTTTTCCTTGAGGTTCTTATGGCTGGCCATATAATTAACAAGACAGGTTAGCAGGAGAAAATAATACCAAGGTTAATAACATGTATACATGGGAGAAACTCAGAAATGAGCAACTCGTCCCTCTGTCTAAGCTGCCCGCTTAAGTATTGCAGCTAAAGACGAGGAACGTGTTGGGGGTGGGTAGTGGTCTGGGACTTCAGAGGCCAGGAAGACAATTCTTTTCAAGGTCATCTATAGATAATGTGGTCAGGGAGAGACAGAGTTTTTGATAAAAGAGGCTTGGTGCCTTTCCTATTGTAACCTCTATCCTACATTATCTTTACAGCCATCATGATAATAACTCCTTCCTGAAGCAGATCTTTCGTTTTAAATACTTTAGGCAGTTTGGGAGGGGAAACTCAAATACTCTTCCAGAGTTCTCTGAGTCCTTATTGTCTTCAGCTGAAAACAATCTGCATACCAGAGTGGTGCCTCCTGTGGTAGCTTGCCCTGAGCACCATCAATACATTATTGTTAACTAAGAACTATAGTTTACGTTAGGGTTCACTCTTTGTCTTGTACATTCTGTGGGTTTTGGGAAATGTATCTTGTGCCCACCGTTACAGTATCATACAGAATAATCATTTTCCTGCCATAAAAGTGCCCTGTACTCCAGGGCCAGATAGATGTATACATGTGGCCCTTGTCATTGATGTTTGGGGTGATGGAAACATAGGTGTGTTCCAGCTTGTATCCTCCAATTTAGGATGAAAAAATAAAGGAATTGCCCACATAACCCCATATTCTCATAACAGCATTAATAGTGGAGGAAACTAATGCTGAAGGTGTAGAAGTGGATGATCACACCATATTGATCTTTGGGATTAACAAGGTTAAAAGAACTGAGGAAGAGGAAAGGAGGAAGATTTTTAAGAATCAAAAATGTAGCTTTATTTTTGCATTGATCTTGAACTATGGATTTGGAATTTTCTGAATTCAGCCTGACTATTGCTTCTCCAGGCAGGGACTCATGGGCTTGTGGTGTTTCTGCACTCATGATTGGTGTGCAGCCCTGCATGGGTCCCACATGGAATGTCCTGTGGCTGTCCTCGGCCCTGGGTGTATGAAGCTGCCCCTGTCTATCTTTGACTTTGGAAGGAGAGATGCTGGAACGTTCTTGGCTGAGCCCTGACTGACATGGATACTTTGTGAACCTTTCACCTTACACTTGATATCACATCCTCTGATGCAGTTATTTTGCAACATCACAAATGACATTCATGTGGATAGCTTGTTGACAAAAGTTTGGGATCCCATCTGTCCAAGAAGAGGTCGTCCCTGGAGCCTTACTATCCATGGACGTGGATGAAATCATAGTGCCTAAGACTGGAGAGGATGTTCCTCAAACATGTTTTCCAACTGGTGTTTTTCAACTGGACGCGAGACCTCAGATGCAGAGCCCCGCAGCAGAGTGGGGTCTGGATCTCACCAGGGGAGAGGAAGAGACTGCTGAAAGGAGTCAGAGGGCATTAGAATTGCTTTTTCAGTCCACAAAAACCACATATGTCTGCGTGTGTGTGGTTGTTACTATACGTGACATGTGTAGATATCTCCTTAGGCTGCATGTTCCACGTCTGCTTCTGCTGTCTCACACCTCACGCAGACACAGGGCTTTGCAGAGGCTTCTAAGATGTTCCTTTTGATTTTCTTCTTCCTGTAAAACTGAGGGAAATCTGGTATTTCCTTACATGCAACTCTGAAGTAGCATGCAACAGAGAACAGAAAAATGGAGACCTAGAAGTAAATATCTAATTTGAGAACATAGACACAAAAGTGATTTGAAATAATATTTTGGAGTCTATTGGAATATTACACAAAAAGAATAATCCACTTTATGGAGGTTTTACTGTGACTGTGATGGGAAAAGCTGAATCATCCCGTGACGTTGATAACTGGCTGCTGACTTTAAAGTACAAATAAATATTGTACATAGTAAAGGAACATGAGAAAAGAGCATGAAAAAGGAAGATCTTTCTCTCCTCACCTGAAACTCAACCTCTCACCTCAGAAAGAAAGCGCTATCTCTATTTTCTTTGTCACGCAGCAGAGTTTAATAAAAGAAAAGTATTGGTATATTTTCAAAGTTCAAGAGCTCAAAGCAAGGAAACATTAGGGACGCAGCCATGAGACCTCACTGAGGTGCCTGCTCCATTTCATCTGTTGTCAGGACGGCCTTCTTGGCCCCTCACTTTCTCTGCCTCGCTAGCAAGTCTGTCCGCCATGAGTGCTATCACCAGTCTCACTCCTGTGCTCTTCACTGCTCTTTCCTCCTTCCTGATACCTTCCTCAGTCGTCAGAAATTGTTGGCAGTCGAGCTGTGGAATGCCCATATCAGCTCCTGGAATCATCTCTGCCAAATCTGAAGACCAGCAGGAGTGCGCAAGGGACCTGGAATGCAGACCACCTGCGATCACACCTGACAGGTATTCAACGGTGTGACTAGGTGCAAGATTTTGCAATGCTTTGGCAAGGTTGAAAGGACTTACAAGTTGTCCTGCACTGCTGCAGGCCTGGAGTCCTTGCGGTCTCTCGGCCCAGCAGACTTGGTGGGGCTGGTCCAAGGAATCCTCCCAGATACCCGTCATTGCCAGGATGTGATGGGATTCTAGTCACCGTCCTCTTGAACATGTCACTGGACATCCTCAAAGGGATGGAGATGATTAAACCAGGCTTTGGTTTGGACAGTTTTTCACAGTTATGCTGCTTCCTCTGCGAAGACGTGACTGTCATCCTTCTTATCATCCTTCTTTTCCTCTTACCCTACAAAAACCAATCATGAAAGTGGGTCAAAAGATAAAAGAAGCCTGTCTTTTTAGGACAATTATCCTGGCTGTTTTGTACTTCCACCCCGCCTCTATCCTCTGGGGATAGATCTGACCTGTGTCTTGGGATGTCATCAGGCAGATTTGCATCAAGAACAGAAAGCTCAAGGTCAAAATTCAAGGCTACTCCAGATCATTTCTCCCCCTCCATCCTGTTAACACCCCCTCCTTGTTTCAGTGTGATTCTATTCTCTTCTTGTCCTTGTCACTCTCAACCGCACAAGTCCTGGCACTCCCACTCAGGACAGTCAGTCCCCAGTCCTTTACTAAAACCCAAATCTTACCATTTCTGTGTTTTCTGTCTACTCATTTGCTTAATCCATTGACCACTGGGTGTTCATAGAGGTTAAATCAATAGTGATATTATCAACCACCCCGTGTTAACGACTTCCTCCAATCTCCCAGATGTTCACATTATCCTAGTGGTTATGTTCAAAAGTAAATAATTCAGAAAACATATTCACCCACCACAAATTCCTGATCTCTAATATTTTTATTCAAACACTCATATAGTAGATACCTGTCCCTCAAGATCAGAAGTAATGCCAGATCAACCAATCCTCACCTTAATTTCCTCCTACACCTATCTAATCCTGGATTCCATGGACTACGATCACAATAATTTACTTGGAAACATACAAAATTCCTTACCACTCATTTATTTTGTAACCCTCCAACCCCAGAAGATCCCGATTATCTGCCATGCCGCAGCTACTGCTGGTCTTATAACAAGCTGAAGAAAAAGCACGAAACATGACCTTTTGGTACCACTGTAAACACAAAACCGTCTGCATCAACTGGGAAGCACCCATAACGCCTGGAAATTGTGTTCTCCTTTTTTTCTGTTGGCTCAATAACAAAAAGACAAATCAATTTAAAATATGGGCAAGAGACCACAATAGACTTTTTCCAATGAAGACATACAAGTGGCCAATAGGTGTCTGAAAAGGTGTTTGGCATCGTTAACCATCAGGGAATGCAAATCAAAACCACAATGAGGTATCACTTCACACTTGTTAAGATGGCGATTATCAAAAAAACTAAAGATGACAAATATTGGTGAAGATGTGGAGAAAAGGAAACCTTGTGGGAATATAAACTAGTACAGCCATTATGGAAAACAGTATGGAGGTTCCTCCAATAAAGAAAACTAGCATATGATCCTGCAATCCCACTTCTGGTGTATACCCACAGGAATTGAGATCAAGGTCTCAAAGAGATACCTGTACTCTAATGTTCATTGCAGCTAATTCACAATAGCGAAGATATGGAAGTAACCTAAACGTCATTGATGGATGAATGGATAAAGAAATGGAATATTCGTCAACCTTGAAAAAAGAAGGAATTCCTGCCATTTTTGACAATATGAGGGACCTAGAAGATATTATGCTAACCTAAATAAGGCAGACAGAGAAAGGCAAATACTTATATGTGGAATGTAAAATTGTCAAACTCATACAAGCAGAGGTTAGAATGGTGGTTGCCAGCGGCTGGAGGGATGGGGGAATGGGGAGCTGATTATCAAAGGATACAAAGTTTCAGTTATCAAGATAAATCAGTTCTGGAGATGTAGGATATGGCGTAGTGCCTTCAGCTAACAAAACTCTATTGCATACGTCACATTTGCTACTTGAGTAGATACTAAGAGTTCTTACCACAGAATGATAGTAATAAAGGAGGTGAGAGAAAACTTTGGAAGGTGATGAATATGTTTGTGGCCTTGACGGTGCTGACAGTCTCAAGGGTGTATACTTATGTCCAAATTCATCAAGATGTATATAGAAAAGTATGACACCATCATTGATTCTTCTGCACCTTGAAATATGCCATGTCCTCATCACAAGAGAAAAATATTTGTAACTATGTATGGACGGATGTTTACTGGACTTATTGTGGTGATCATTTCAATATATACTCAAACATTGAATCATTACGTTGTACCCATGAAACTGATATAATATTGTATGTCAACTTTACCTCAATAAAATAAACCACAACAGACAAAACCATTTGAATATTGTAAATGAGTTCAGTGAATCCCTGAAAGTGCCCCATTCCCATATGAGAGTTAAAGGAAGCAGAGAGGATGAAGTAAATGGAAGAAAGTTGTATAAAACAGTATTCAAATTAAAATCATTTAAGTTGCTATCAGCTCCTTGTGGCAAAGTTCTGTGCGTACTAATCTTCTTTCACATTTTTCCTGGAAATCATACTTTCAGATCCAACCCATAACAGTTACATCATTTGCTCTAATAAGACAATTTCAACTTAATAAATAAAACCAACAGCATCCCTTATGTATGAATAAAGTTAGTGAACTTTACAGAGAAAAGAGCATACTTGCACAATCTCAATAAAGGAAACAGAAGAACTGAATGATGATCAAGTCTCTTTCAAGCTTATCTTTGAAAGCCAGTAAAACCAGGCTGTCTTTTCAAGGATGTGTGTAGAGCTGTCAGCCTTGGAAGATAAAAATAGTGGCCTCCTCGGGAGCAAAGGGTAGGCTTGCTTACTGCCCAGTATAATAAAAATAACACCCCATCAGGACAAAGGTTAGCAGAAATCCTGACCGTTATCAAAGATTTGAGTTCCATAGGCTCTGAGATCTTGCATCTCTCTGCATGTCCCCTGGACCACTGTGTATCACCCTGTAGGAAATGGGATTTAGTGAACCAGTGCAAATGCTGATACTCTGGCCACTGCTATTGTTGTGTCATTAAGTCCTTGTCTCTGACCCATGGGTCTCGTGTCTTTTGCCAGCATCTGTAAAACCATTGTAGGCTAACTTATTAGCTTGCAGGAAAGGTAAAATAGCAGACCTTTCACAGTTCCCGACAAGCTCTTAAAGTAACTAGTAGTCTTAGGAACAGAGAGCTATCCAGAACAATATGCATGGATGGTCTTCATAGAAGACTTCATGCAACAAAAACTTTAATAAGTCTCTCTGATCTCTCTTATTTCTACCCCAATTAGAAGGAGAGGCACCAAGCTATTAGAGACCTAGGGCTTGTGCAAGCCAGCTTTGCTCCATAGGAGGCCACTATTTCTATCTTCCAAGGCTCACAGCTCTACACACATCCTTGAAATGATAACCTGGTCTTACTGACTTTCAAAGATAAGCTTGAATGAGACTTGATCATCATTCAGTTCTTCTGTTTCCTTTACTGAGATTGTGCAAATATGCTCTTTTCTCTGTAAAGTTCACTAACTTTATTCATACGTAAGGGATGCTATTGGTTTTATTTATTAAGTTGAAATTGTCTTATTAGAGGAAATGATGAAACTGTTATGGGTTGGATCTGAAAGAATGATTTCCTGGAGACCTAGTGACCAGAAACTTCCCATGGGGAGCAAAGACAGATGGGCATATTTCCAAAATGGACCCATATGCCTCCCTATCATCCAAAAGACAGTACATTATCTTAATTTATGATGATTTGAGTCATTAAAATCTTGTGCTGGGCCAAAGATACACTTCTAATAGGAATGAGGCACATAGCAGTTGTAAGCAGATTAACACGCTTGGTGAATATCAAACGCCGAACTAAACGCAGTGTTCTAATCAATTATAAGGTACAACAAATTTAATAAGGTCAATTAAATGATATTTAATGGTATCCTTGATTGTTACTCTGCAATAATGAACAAGAAACTCATGTAGATAACTACAATTGGTCTTACTTTAAAATATGGTAGTCAGGACTGTTTGAGATAAACTGGAGATAAGGAAGGGGAGAAATAGATAAAAGTTAGCTGCTCTGAAGCCACTGTCAAGACCCCTGGATCTACATGTAACCCAGGAGAGCGAGGCAGACAGCTGTGTACCTAGATCCTCCTGCACTGTGGTTCTTAGGGATCTCATGGAGCTGAAGCAGCTTCCTGAATCGTGTTTACACGTCCATGTGTACAATACCCCTGACCATGGGGATGAACCACCATTCAATCATCCCTTACACCCCCCCTAATTAACAATTAGATTTCAAAATCATTGTATCATTACCTGATCATTTATTCCTCAAACCTGTGGCATGCCGAGCTAAAAGAAAATTAAATTTCAATGGTTTCTTTTCTTTGAAGGACCAAGATGTTCTTTCACACTTGGAATCCAGGTTAGAAGATAAATCCATCAAATCAATGGGAACAACTTAAGAAATGGACAGAGGGATACTTCATTCATATATACACAGTTTGCACTGTGGCAAAACTAGAGTTATATTTTTAAAAATTAGAATTTTTTTGAAATTTTATAGATATTAAAGACTTTGTTCTGTTTATACTCCCTTTGGTTTACCAAACAAAACTCACTCTTTAATGGGCGTTTCTAGCATTGAGTGCTAATAACTGCAGCTTTTTTAAATTCTTATTTTTCCCAGCTCAAAGACCAAGGGCAGAGGTCATCAAGAGGTCAAGTCTAATCTACCTACAGATGTGGCAGGATCAACTATGGGTGTTCAGCCAGACACTGCCAGCAGAACCACATCTCTTCACCCATAGGTGAGTTTTTACAAGTAATGACAGGGACTTAAGGATATCAAAGGAAATTCTTTATTAAGAACCAAAGTTATAGATTCCTATCTTGGGTTCATTACTTTGAATTTTTGAACCAAACGATGTAGTTATGTAATTTATGTTTAAAAAAACTTTGTGTATTTATAAATTCATAAGAAATTTCCAGAAGAATAAGCCACAACCTCTTAACAATAGTTCCTTCTGAGTAGGAGAGTGAGTTTTCAGGGAAGGGCAGGAAAGGGGAATGTTTCACTTTCCTCTACATAGATCAGTGCAATTTGACTTTTTTTACAGTGTGTACTTGTTTCATAATTAGAAAATGAGTGATGTGACCGTTTGGTGCAGGGCAACAGTATTATGTTCACCAGTCTCTGTTCTCTATGTTACTGCACAGCATGGACTGTAGGAGAAAGCCCAGAGGAGCAATGAAGACAAAGAAGAAACGACACCTGCAGAAAGTCAGTGGAGTATTTCTCCATAACAAACCTTCCAGGTGAGTGGCGGTCAGTATCTTCCACTGCTCCAGCTCTCGCTATGAACCTAGAACCTGCCCAGGGTAAGCCAGAGGACCATGCCCGCTAGGCCACTCCCTGCACGGAGCCTGTTTTTGCAGGGTGACTGCCATCAAGCAGACAATGGACTCAGGATGGGGCTTGTGACTTTGGGGCGGCTGGCAGAGAGGCATCATGTGGAACACCAGCTAAGTGCACACACCTGAGAGGTGGAGCTCCAGGTGGAGACACAAAATGTACCAAGAAACTGTGAAGTGAAGGAAGCTACTCCATCTCTCTGAGCTTCAGTGTCCCCCCTGTAATGTGTGGATCACAGGTCTACTTCACAGAGCGGTTGAGGAAGATATATAAAAGTTCCTGTGACAGCCAGTGTCACATTATTAACAAAGTCATATCCGACTTCAAAATAATCAATGAATAATGTCAATGAGACCAAAGACAGGATGCTCAACTTCGTGAGCAGCCCCAGCAGCATGAGAATGAGAGGAGCTCCGAGAAAGCAGGGTTCTTCACAGCTCCACTGGAGACGATGAACACGAGCTACACCAGGGTAAGTCGCTGTTGTACAGTGACTCGTTTAGTGAGGGTGGGTCCCTAAAGACACTGTGAAATCCAGTTACACACAGTTGCTCCTAGGAAAGAACTACAAAGCAATCAACTCAGCAGATAGGGATGGGAAGGGGGCGAGCATAGGAGGGTCAGAGCCACAAAATCTGACGGAAGACACTGAACCACGAGCGCTCAGCTCTGTCAACAGCTTCTGTGGTTGCACCAGGAGATCAAACGTCTGAGACAGCCATTGTGGGGACTGCTGGGAGCACAGTGGTCACCACAGCCACACCCCAACAGCAGTTGCATCGGAGCACACAGACCCCGAGACTTTCCTCTCCATTAATCCTTGTTTCAAGATGATGCCTATCCTCATGTTCCAATGTCTCCTTCTAACCCTTGTGGACGAGTGTCATCAGAACACCCTTAAGAGGTCACAGACCAGAGTAGGATGGAACACTGGGGGCTGGGGGAGCGGCATTGCACCTGACAACACGGACTATCACCTGGGTCTATTGAACATGAGAGAATAACCCGAGGATGTAGTCTAACGAGAATTCCCTGTCTTGCCACATTCAGAGACACTGCAGAGTTTCTCGTCCGTTCTTTAAAAAAATGTTAAAGAATTCGTGTCATTGATTCATAATGAGGCAAATTCTTCACACAGTGACAGAGTCCAGTTTCCATGACCAGCTTATTCAGTTGTTTTGATAATATCCCACATTCAGGTATTGGAAATGTAACCTATTTGGATGTGTAATATAAACAAGGACTTTTTTTCATGGAGATCAACACCCAAAGTTTTAGGGAAGACATAAATCGTGAAAGCTGCTAACCATTCCTCCACAGGTTTCAATAAGACTTTTAAGTTAATTTACCAATCTCAGGAAAAGATAACTTTTCAATTCAATTTTTTTTTCTGCATTCAAGCGTACAATACAACCAAGAGAATGAGCATAAAAAAATTAACAAGAAGGTCTTGCTTGCATTTCATCTTTTGCAAATAATCAGGATATTTTATGCTCTGTTTCTTTCAGTGCTGTAATCAATTTTTAAAGAATACATTACATCTGACTATCCCTGGGCATGTTTATCCTGGAACCTTGCCGGAATCCAAAGCAGAGATGTTAAAGCTGACGGGTTTCAAATGCTGCCCAGGTGCTGTCTACTATGAACATGCCTCTTCCAAAGCCGGACCACCAGTCTCTTCCTGAGGGATCAGAGTCATCACTTATGTCCCTGAGAGACTGGCCACTCGGGCCTGAGCTGAGATTAGGTGATCAAACTGAAGGGCAAAATGCTTAAGCTATTCTCATCCTAACGATGCTGTTTTGGAGGCCTCTGCACTGGAATGGGTTGGTGAAAAAGGGGAACTTGCCTGGGAACTGTGTTGTTCTCCTCTGCCCTTAGCAGATCCTGGGGAAACCAATGATTAACCTCACGGATGCCTTAACGTCCACATCTGTGAAAAAGGCAAGCAACAGCTAATGTTACCACCTTGCAAAACTCCAAAGTTGTGCTTCCAAGAGGGACCACAAGGGCGAATTTCTCCCAAAAGCAGATGAAATGATGGCACTTTGGCTGGAGAAGGCAGAGGGCAGCAGGCAAAGTGGAAAGTTTCTGGGATGTCTAACCAGTTCCCATAAGCAGTTTAGAGAAGCACCTGGCCCTGGATTAGGTAGGAGGCTGTGGAAGGACCCACAGGTACACAGGGGGGAGGAGGAGTCAAGCAAAGGAGGGAGGCGGTGGGGAAGAGGAGCCAGTCTGGGCTTCAATTTTGGACAAAAGCAATTGCACGCTGCAGACCCACGGCTTCCCATGAAGCTGCCACACCCTCCTAACTCCCTGGTCCCTTTCGTCCCGTCACATCACTCTGGGAATCAGTCCACATGGAGCGGGTGCAGGACCTGAGTCCTGAGTCAATGGTTTGGCGCTCGGCCAAGCTCACAGCACCCTGTTCCTCCCCCCAGGGCCAGGCACCGCCCTGTGCCCAGAGCATCCTGGGAGTTCTAGTCCTGCAGCCCTACAGGTTGCCAGCTGGGAGCGGTTAAGAGAGAAAAGCTCCCAGAATGCACAGCTCGTGGCCCCAACTCTTGCCTTGTCCTTAGGCCCCTGGGCCCCACCCCTCTGCTTCTCCATCCCACCCTCTTCCCCACCTGTTCTCTATACCACGCCCAATCTCTATGCCCTGCCCACCCCCAAGAGTATGCGCAGTGTGGTTGGGCTGCGTCCCTTGAGGCCGGTACTCAGGTAGGGGTGGGGCTCACCAGCCTGGCTATTGCTGAGGTTGCTTGCAGCCCTGGTGGAAGCCCCCTGGCCAGTATTTGAAATGTAAATTCAATATCTAAAATGGAAATATCGTGTGCCTGGGATCCTGGAATTTGCCCTTTCAATGCCACCTGTCCTACCATCCCGCCTATCTCTCCAGGCTGCCATCATCCTCCCTCTGGAACCCGTGGTCAGGGTCGCTGCAGAGATCCTCCCTTTGGACCCAATCTGCCTGAAGGGCCCATACCTGATCAGGAGTTTTCGAAGGACTGCCCTGAGCCATGTCATAAAAAGGAGAAAACATCACATTGGACAGCCCCAATTCCTGCATTATACAGACAGGAAACTCAGGTGCACTGGTAAGTGACCCTAAGCCACTTCAGGGGAACACATGCATGCCCCTACTCCCACGCTGCACACAGGCAGGTTCACTGGACTTCCTTATCCCAGTGTGGACCTCTTGGCGTCGTTAACATAGGCAACAACACCGAAAGTTCCCATTGGTCCTTCCCACAGTGTTAGGCAAGTTTGTGCAGGAAGGTAATATGCAATTTCTGCTCTACTATAGGGCTGGCTCCTTGGGAACTAGTTTTAATATCCCTGTTTAAATATACCTGCAGAATCACAAAATTATTAAGCAAAATAATTTGTTGCTGTGGAGGGTTATGGTGATAATTCTCTGAAGTCGTTTTTCCATTTAGCTTTTCTGATTGACTCCAAATACTACAGCACCACACGCTTCTTAGACTGGTGGATGCACAGCTCCACTTCTTTCCAGGGAGAACACACAACAGCATAATATCCGTGGCCTGACTTTCTGGAGCATCAGTATTACTACAAGATTTGGAAGAAGCAAAGTTAGGTCATTTCCAGGGTAAGGAATTAAAAACTTAACACTAAGATGAGGTGGGAAAGTCATATGCCATTAATAATTGTCAGTAATCTGTGCCTGAAATGTCAGACTTTCTCTGAGAAAGATCTCTGAGACCCTATTTCCCATTGTTTTAAATAGGAAAATTTAGAAGGCATAGCAAATCTATCGAAAAACTCTACCAATTTCCTAAGTCACAATATGGCACCTAGACATAAGTTACGAACATCGTGTGCTCCTCATTTTGTTCCTTCCAACCCAGTCCCTCAGGTCTTGAGTGCATGCTGTGAACACGGCACTGTGCTGGGTGTCGAGGCCTTGGTGAGCATCGTGATGGGGGTGGACCATGCTGGAGAACCATGACATCATAAAATCTCAAATCCATGCCACTTACAAAACTGAGGCAAAAATGGAAAGACCCAGGGGACCATGCAAGGATGAGGGCATTAATAGATACATGGGTGTATTAAAATCCATCTAATGGTGTCATGAGTGAGTGTGTTCCACTTTAAAACAAAACACTGCTGTTATTCTGAGATCTGAGATATCTTTGTGCAAATATGCAGGATTTAAAATGTTTATTGACATATAATATGTGTACAGAAATATATGCAGAAGTCATCCACGTAAATCACAAAGAATTATTACAAAGTGAACACACTTGTGTGACCAAGAACTAGCACCAGCTTTACTCAGGCCCCGACAATCTCTTTCTCCCTATTTCCTCCCCAAAGGTAACTGATATCTTACCAGCGAACACTGTATGTCAAGTGTGTCTTCTTATACAAGTGTTTTATTACAGAACAATTTAAACAATATACAAAATAGCACAGTAGGCCCGTCACCCAGTTTCAACAACTACTAATCATCTGCCATTTTTGTTTCATCCACACTCCATCACATTCCCACCTCACTTTATTATTCTTTTAAGCCTTTGTGCGTGTGTGGTGAGTAAGATGTATGCACACTGAAAGGCACAACTCTCAACCGTACAGTTTTGGCAAATAAACATGCCCATATAACTTTCATCCCTTTAAGAATAGGATATTTCCATCACCCCCAGAAAACTCCTTCCTGTTCCTTCCCAGGCAATTTTATCCTTCCCCGAATGCAACCCCTGTTCTGCTTTATTCAGCATAGGTTCATCTTGGCTGAAATCATCTCATGTGTGTTGTTTTCTGTCTAGCTTGCCTCCCTCAGCACGAGATTGATGAGTCTCTCTCAGCATGTGTGTGTCAGCGTTTAATCCTCAGCACGGTTGAGGGCGTTCTGCTCTGTGGATGTCCCAAAGTGCGCTCATCTTCCTCCTGGGGACATGCAGGTCAGCTCCTGCGAACAGTCTTGTAAAAACGTTTTTTGACATGCTGTTTAATTCCTTTATTAACGTTTAAGTGACACACCTTTGCATTCTTACTGGGTGGTCCAGATTACAATATGCATCTTTAAGCTATCACATCCTACCTAGACTTAATAGTTCACCAGTTTAATCAATGTAAAATATGGAAGCCTTGCTACAGAACAGTTCCATTTACCTCTGTCTGTCCTTTGTGCTATTGCTGTCATAAATTTTACATCTACTCATATTATAAATCCCACAATACAGTGTTATAATTTTCGCTTTAGATAGTCATAGGTATTTTAAAGAAATAAGAGGTGCCGGCCCCGTGGCTTAGCGGTTAAGTGCATGCACTCCGCTGCTCGCTGCCTGGGTTCGGATCCCTGGCACACACTGATGCACCACTTCTCCAGCCATGCTGAGGCCGTGTCCCACACACAGCAACTAGAAGGATATGCAGCTATGACATACAACTATCTACTGGGGCTTTGGGGGGAAAATAAATAAATAAATAAATAAAATCATAAAAAAAGAAATAAGAGAAATAAGTGTTTGGAAAGGAAATACTTTGAGACTCTGCAAATGTACTGTTTCTTCTTTAACTTTCATCCACAGTTTTTGCATTCATCAGTCATTCTTTCCAACAGTAATTATTACTGTAGTGTTAAAGTGGCAATTTTCTATTTCATGCTATCTAGCGCTTTTATTATTTGGAATTCTGTGAGCAAGGTTTCTCCCCCCCCTTTCTTCTTCCTTTCTTTCTCTCATTCTCTCATTCTTTTTTTCCCCTTTTTTCTTTCTTCCTTCCCTTCCTTTCTTATTTAATCTTTTTTATATCAGTATAGCCTCGTGGATATTTATTTTATTCTCTGAGTATTTATCCAATGCAACCATTATTTATTTCGTTGCTCAGAGTTTTCCAGCTTGAGTCATTGGAAAGTCTTTCAGATTGATTCCTTTTGACACGTCCCATCATTTTCTGTGTGTTTTTTTTTTTGGAAAGCACTTTCATACTTTCTGGCACTACAAGATGATAAAGGCTCATCTTCTATTTTCCATCTCCATCCCTAGAATTAGCCATTTCTCCAAGAAAATCTGCTTTATTTTATTGGAGAATGATATTTAGAAAACAAGATCTGGGAGCTAGGTGTGCTCATTAATACTAGAGTGTCACTGCTTCTAGACCCTCTCAGCAGAGCTTGGAAATGTATGTATGAATATAAACTCAGGTAGACACATCTGTCTATCGATCTATCCATCTATATATCAGTCTATCTATCTATTTGGATAGATATATTAAAAGAGACATGGATTCATACTGATACTTCGAGCTCCAATCCAGCACCACAGAGTTTATTCTAGCATTCTCCTTTTGTTTATTTGTAACTTCTTTCACCAACAGTGAGAAACTTAACTCCAGTTAGCTACAATATATTTCCTAATGTGTCAACTAGTTTCAGAATTGCTAATCCATACCCTTATGAAAAACAAATTTACCACCTAGAGTAGAGTGTTTGTGTCCAGTACTTTAGTTCTACAGTATCCCGTCAAATCACTGTCTTCCAAAGTAACTTAGGTCAGGACCTTTCATCCCCACCCTTTCTGTTTGGTTAGGTCACATGCTTGTAATACAGTGAGATTCATTTGTCACTGCATTCCATCTGAGTTCCCCAGCATCCTGATTGATTTTTAAAATTTGCAGAGTAAAATTCACTCTTTGTGGTGTACAGTTCTATGGGTTTTGACTTTATGGTCATGCATCCATATCCACACTACCATACAGAGCTGTGTTTTTCACCCCCAAAGTTCTCTCATGCTATCCCTTTGTATTCAACCCCTTCCCCTACTCCATCCCTTGGCAACCACTGATCATTTTCCATCTCTGTAATTCTGCCTTTTCTAGAAAGTCATATAAATGGAATCATATACTATACAGCCTTTTGAATCTTACTTCTTTTACTTAGAGAAATGCATAGAAGATTCATCCATGTTGTTGTGTGAATCAAGAGTTTATCCTGGGGCCGGCCCCGTGGCCTAGCTGTTGAGTGCATGCACTCCCCTACTGGCAGCCCAGGTTCGGATCCAGGGCACGCACTGACACATCGCTTCTCTGGCCATGCTGAGGCCGTGTCCCACATAAAGCAACTAGAAGGGTGTGCAATTATGACATACAACTATCTATTGGGGCTTTGGGGGGAAAAAGGAGGAGGATTGGCAATGGATGTTAGCTCAGGGCTTATCTTTCTCACACACAATAAAACAGTTTATTCTTTTGATTGCCAAGTAGTATTCTAATGTACTGATGCATCACAGTTTCTTTCTCCATTCACCTGACGAAGGACATTTAGTTTATTTCCAGCTTTTGGCAATTATGAATGAAATGGCTATAAAGATTCCCACAAAGATTTTTGTTTAAACATTAGTTTTCAATTTTCTTCAGTAAATACCTAGGAGCGGGATATCTGAGTCATAAAATAAGTGTATGTTTAGCTTTATAAGAACCTGCTCAACTGTTTTCTGAATGCAACTATCATGTTGCATTCCCAGTTCTAATTGCTCCTACTCCTCACCCACCTCCTCATGTGGTATTTGCAATTTTATTTTTTATTTCAGGCACCTAATAGGCGTGCAGTATCTTATTGTGGCTTCTGCTTCATTTTTGAAAGTGAGTTCTGCTAAATATAGAATCTTGTGTTGACTTTTGGGTTTTCTTTCTGCATTGAAAGATGTCATTTTGTTGTTGAGTTGTCTCTGTTGTTTTTGATAATATATCATCCATCATTCACCTTATTTCTCCCTGTATGTAATGTCTTCCCCTGTATATATGTATTTCCCTGACTGCTTTCAAGATTTTCTTTTTATCTTTACATTTTAGTAGCTTGACTATCAATTACCTAAGTATGCTTTTATTTTATATTTTATTTTGTGGGTTTGCTGACTTTCTTGGATCTAAAATTTTAGATTTTCCACCAAATTTTGGAAATTTTATGCTATTACTTATTGATTTGCCTTTCTGCCTCATTTAATTTTTCTGTCTTTCTCCTCTCTGCTGGGGACTCAATCATCTCACAGGTCATAAGGCTCTCTTCATTTTTCTTCAAAATTTTTACACTCTTTTCTTCAGACTGGATAATTTCTATTGCTGTATCTTCATGTTTTTTCTACTGTTTCTAATCTACTGGTAAACTCAAAAGTATTTATTTTATTTCATCTTCCTATTTGGTTCTTTTGTGTAATTTCCACTTCTCTGCTGAGTTCCCACATCTGTTCATTCATTATGGGAATATTTTTCTTTACCACCATGATCATCTTTATAATAGCTGCTTTTGTATTCTTGACTGCTATTTGGAACACATTGGGGAGAGTTTCTACTGCCTGCTTTTGGTCACATATGGATTACATTTTCCTGTTTCTTCAAATCTCATGATTCTTTTAAATTGTGTACTGGAAATGATGAAAGATAGGTATAGAGGATCTGGATTCTATTGTACTTCTTTGAAGAGTGTTGTTAGTTTTCTAGCAGGGAATCAACTTGGCTGGACTGAAATTCCAATCCTATCTCCTTTACAGTGGGCATAGCTGAAATCCTCAGTCAGTTCTTTCATCTTCCAACTGCTGTTTTTACACTAGGCCTTCTGGGACCTACCCTGTATGTGTGTTGTTCAAAGATCTGCCAATTTGGTGTGTGGGGGGGAGAGACTTACGTATATATTTTGCAATTTTCCTCTTTGTGTCTCCCTCCCTTCCAGAATTTCTCCCCTAACTTTCCAGCTACTCTGCCAGCCCAAAAATTCATCCTCTAACTTTACAAATAAGACTGTAGTTTTTCCCCTGTCTAGGCCATGTACAGATTTTCGAATGCTTTGAGGCAACAGATTCAAGCTTGCAAATATCTCCTGGTGCAATTGCCATCATTTAAGGGAAGAATCCCTCTCGGTTCAGCTAGCTTGTGGAAGTGATTTAAACATACGCACATATACACATTTATTATATGTGTTTTACATATAGCTACACGAGTCTGTATAAATATATATAATATTTTGTGCAGATTTTATCATTGTTATCTGTGAGAGTGTTAGTTCAACAAGCTACTCCACCATTAGTAGAAGCCAGACCTCGGTTTTGTTTCTTTCTTGTATTTTATATGAATGGAATTATAAAATATATAGCCTTTTGAATATAATTTCTTTTATGCAGCATTATGGTTATGATATTCATCCATGCTATTGCTTGTAGCTAGTGTTTGTTCATTTGTTGAAAATAATTAATTTTTTAATGGTCATAAAATATGCAGAACATAAAATTGTAACCATTTTTAAGTGTACAGTTCAGCGACATTCGATACCTTCACATAATTGTGTAGCCATAACCTCCAACCATCCACAGAACTATATTCACATTACACTGAAACTTTGTGCCCATTAAGCAACAACTCCCTGTTATCCCTGTTATCCCTCCCTCTTGCCCCTGGGAACCACCATTCTCCTTTCTATTCCTATAAATTTGACTACACTAATTACTTTATATGAGTGGAATCATACAGTATTTTTCCTTTTGTGACTGGCTTTATTTCACTTAGCATAAAGTCCGCAAGGTTCATCCATGTCATAACATGTGTCAGAATTCCTTCCTTTTTAAGGGTGAATAGTATTCCACTATGTGTATACAATACATTTTTTTGTCACTTCATCCACTGAAGGACATCTGGCTTGATTCCAGCTTCCGGCTATTTTGAATAATGCTGTTAAGAACATGGGTGTACATATATGTCTTTATACCTCTGCGTTCAGTTCTTTTGGGTGTATACCCATAAATGGTGTTCTCAGATTCACTTTTTCACATATAACAGGGTCCACCACACCTCCAAGAAGCAATTCTTGGAATGCCAGCTGGTTGCCAGATAATTCAACTCAATTTGATGCTGACAACCCAGAGATACATCAGATTCTACAGGTTGATGGCTCCGTCCTATAATTCTGCACACCCACCCAACCTCACCTTTACTTCAGATGCCAGTTACAAGCCCAAGTTGTTACCTGTACTCTGACTTACTGGCTATAAACCAGAGGTTCCCACAACCTCCTCATTGGGTTTGATTAATTTGCTAGAGTGGCTCACAAAACTCAGAGAAACATTTACTAGATCACCAGTTTATTATAAAAGGATATAATTCAAGAAGAGCCTGTTGGAAGTGGTGCATAGGGAAAGGTATTGAGATAGTACACGAAGCTTTCATGCCATCTCCACGTACACCACTCTCCAAGCAGTCCTTGTCATTGCCAACCTGGAAGCTCTCTGAACCGCCTTCTCTTGGGATTTTTATGGAGGCTCTCTCACATAGGCATGATCAATTATTAACTCAGTTTCCAGCCCTTCTCCTTTCTCTGAAGGATAAAGGGTAGGGCTAAAAATTCGAAGCTTCTAATCAGGGCTTGGTCTTTCTGGTGACCATTCCCCATCCAGGAGCCATCCAGGAGCCCACCCAGAGTTGCCTCAGTAGAACAAAAGATTCTCTTAGTGTTCTTATCACTGGGGAAATTACAAAGATTTTAGGAACTCTGTGCCAAGAACTGGACGCAGAGGCCGATAAATATGTTTTTTATTATTTCGGAACCCATAAGTGGAGTTTCTAGATCATATAGTAATTCTATTTTTAATTTTTGAAGGAACTGCCATACTGTTTTCCACAGTTTTATATTCTCACACTCAGAGCACAAGGGTTCCAATTTCTCAACATCCTTGCCAACACTTATGTTCTGATTTTGTGATGGTAACTATCCTAATGGGTGTGAAAAGGTAGCTCATTGTGCTTTTATTTCACATTTTCCTGATACTTAGCGATGTTGAGCATCTTTTCTTGTGTTTCCTGTTCATTTTATATTTTCTTTGGAGAAATGTCTATTCAAGTATTTTGTGCATTTTTAAATTGAGTTTTTTTATTGTTGAGTTGTAGAAGTTCTTTATTTATTTTAGATATTAATCCCTTATCAGATTTGTGATTTGCAAATATTTTCAACCATTCTATGGTTTGCCTTTTTACTCTGTTGATAGTATCTTCTGATACAGAAAACTTTTTCGTTTTGATGAAGTCCAATTTGTTATTTATTTGTTACTTATGGCTTTGGTGTCATATTAAAGAAATCATTTTTGCAATGGCATTTGGACCCAATCACATACAGCTTTTACCATGTGTTTTCTTCTAAGGATTTTATAGCTTCAACTCTAACATTTATATCTTTGATCCATTTTGAGTTAATTTTTGTATATAGTGTAAAGTAAGGGTCCAACCTCATTCTTTTGTATGTGGGTATCCAGTTTTCCCAACAACATTTGTTGAAAAACTGATCTTTTCTCCAATGAATGATCCTTGTACCTTTGTCAAAAATCATTGGACCATATATGCAAAGTTTTATTTCTGGGGTCTCTGTGCTATTTCATTAGTATAGTGTGTGTATTTATGCCAGTACCACACTGTTTTGATCACTTTATAGGAATTTTTGAAATCAGGAAGTGTGAGTTCTCTAACTTTGTTCTTCTTTTTCTAGATTGTTTTGGCTATTCAGTGTCCCTTGAGAGTCCATAAGAATTTTAGGATAGATTTTTCTATTTTTGCAAAACCATCATTGGAATTTTTATCTCTTTAAGTAAGTTGATTCATAAGTATTTTACTCTTTTTGTTGCTATTGTAAATAAAATTGTAAAGTTTTTAAATTTCTTTTAGATTACTTATTATTAATGTATAGAAGAACAACTAGTTTTTGCATGTTGATTTTGTGTCCCACTACTCTGCAGAATTTACTAGTTCTAACAATTTTTTGGTGGAAGTTTTAGGGGTTTCAACATATAAGATACTATTTGTAAACAAATAAATATTACTTCTTCTTTTCCAATTTGGATGCTATTTCTTTCTTTTTCTTGCCTAATTGCTTTGGCTAGATCTTCTAATACCATGTCGAATAGAAGTGGTGAAAATGGGCCTTCTTGTCTTGTTCCTGATCTTAGAGAAAAAGCTTTCAGTCTTTCACCCTTGAAAATGATGTTCTCTGTGGATTTCTATATATGGCTTTTATTATGTTGAAGTTGTTTCCTTTTACTCTGAGTGTTTTTTTAGTGGTGTTAGCATGAAAGCATGTTGAGTTTTGTTAAATGCTTTCTCTGCATCCATTGAGATGATCATGTGTTTTCTTCCTTTATTCTGTTAATGTGGTTTATTACATTAATTCATTTTCATATATTGAAACATCCTTGTATTCCAGGAATAAATCCCACTTAAAAATGCTGTATAATCCTTTTAACATGCTGATGAATTTAGTTCATTAGTATTTTTTGGAGGATTTTTATATCAATATTCATCAAAGATATTGACCTATAGTTTTCTTTTCTCTGAGTGTCTTTGGCTTTGATATCAGGGTAGTGCTAATCCCATAGGATGACTTTACAGGTATTTTCTCCTCTTCAACTTTTTGAAAGAGCTTGAAAAGAATTGGTGTTAGTTAATTAAAAAAAAAATTCTTTGGGCCCAGGAATAAATTCAGCATAAAATAAATACAAATAAATATTTTTTAAAAATATGAAAAAGTTTTTTACTAAGAAAATTTAAAAATTAAGTAAGTATATCACTTATCACTTTATTTCTAAATAGTTTTTTAACCTACTAGTAAGCATGAACAAATTGTTAGAATTAAAATGACTCGTGTTAATTTTCTTCATTGCAAGTATTCTGACAGAAGTATATCATGCCGTCATGTATGACATTTTTTATGAAAAAATGGTCATTTTTTGTAGTATTTGAGAATATTATGAATTTTGCCAGTGGCCTCTGACAGTACTCTGATATGCAAAGTTATCTTTTCAACATGTATGTCTATCATCATCCTTACCAAATTAACAAACTCAGGTGCTAATTAATCAACTACTTTTCATATGATACAGGTTCTCCACCACCAACTTCCCTAAGCATCAGGAAATTCTACAACTTCTGCAAGATTAACGGTTTTCCCTTACATTGTATATATCTCATGTGGTTTAAAACATCCAAAAATCGTTGATAAACTGACCCTGCCCACACTAAAGCATTGTGAATAATAAAAGTTTGTCTCTGTTAAGTGGGGAGGGATTTCAGGTTGAACTTAATTTTGTAAGTGGTCAATTTATTACAGTGTACTGTTCTGTTATGTATTTCACTTCTTTTCTAAAAAAGTGATAGTTGAGGGCACTTAGATAAAAATTTGAGAAAATAAGGAACTGATACACACTGTAAGCTTCAAATGTTTTCAAGCATAAGATACAATAAGAACTAAAACTACGAAATGACGGAGGAAATAGAGATAAGGGGATGAAGTTGCAAAACTGAATCTATAATAATATCTCAATGGCTAGCTTTGTGGTGCCAAGAAGGTGGTGAAGTCAAAGAATTCATAAAGATGATAATAAACACACTACAAAGAAAAAAGACTGAAATTTTCATAGAGAGAATTTTTACAGTGATATGACAGATAGAGAACAGAGAAGAGAAGTTTGAGTGAGAGACTATCTGCTTCTTAAATTATTTCCACTTTAGAGAACAACAAACAAATTTGCTGAAATCTTTATTCCTCTCTATGACCCTATCTTTACTTGCAAAATCTCAGCCCTGAATCTATGTCACAGTCCAGCTTTTCCATCCCTGGAGAACAGAGCAATTTATCTCATATGAAACCTCAACAGCTCAGGCTGTGAAACAAGGCCGGCCATCCATTCTCACAGAGGAGCCAACTGGAGGTAGGATTTTTGGTTCTGAATTCAGCTAAATATCTTCAAAGAATCGTATCTGGCCTTCCTTATCCAGGGCTATCAGTGAAGTGCTGGCTGGCTTTCAGAGAAGAGCAATTTACAGTCAGTGGAGACATTTTCTGTTGAGCTCTCTAGAGAAGGCTGTGGGGCTTGTCAGTAAGAGTTGATTTTTATGAGGATTATACTTTTTTATTTTATTCAGAGATTTATAAAGAAATTTACATGGTAAGAATTATTATCAAAAAAATACGTTGTCTATTCTCTGGTCATTTAAGCAAAATCTTCCTCTCAGCGCCAACCCATGGACAAAGCCCAGATTTAATCTCTAAGAGTCTGCTAGGCACTCTGTGGTCCATGGGAAGCCCTCAAGTTGGCAGCCTGTTTCCTTGTGTGCTGTCCTGGTGTTCAATCTTCCATCTCTTCCGGGTACAACTAGACAGACACTTATGAGATCATCAAGGGACTTGACATTGGAGAAATGTACATTTCATTATCTTTAGACTTCTACACTTTTCAAAAACACTCTCAGCATTTCCAGTAATTGTGCAGCAGTTTCCCCAACACTAAGGTTCTCACTATTATAAGTTAAAACAAATAAATTTTGAAAAGGAAAAAGTGATCTTTGCAATTTTGTACAGAATCTATATAATGGGTGCATCCTTATAAATGGAGGTGATGGTGCTCAGGGCAAGCTACCACAGGAGGCACCACCCTGGTGTGTGTATTGTTTCGAGCTGAAGACAATAAGGACTCAGAGAACTCAGGAAGAATATTTGAATTTCCCCTCCCAAACTGCCTATAGAATTTAAAACAAAAAATCTGTTTCAAGAAGGAGTTATTATCATGATGGTTGTAATGATAACATAGGCTAGAGGTTACAATAGGAAAGGCACCAAGCCCCTTTTATCAAAAACTCTATCTCTCCCTGACCACATTATCTATAGATGACCCTTAGAAGAGTTGTCAGGCAAACATTTGCATTTCTATCTCCATGTGAGTTGTCTTCTTGCCCTCTGTGGTCTTAGACCACTACCCACCCCCAACACCTTCCTCTTCTTTAGCTACAATACTTAAGCGGGCAGCTTAGACAGAGGGACGAGTTGCTCATTTCTGAGTTTCTCCCATGTATACATGTTATTAAACTTGGTATTATTTTCTCCTGTTAACCTGTCTTGTTAATTATTTGGCCAGCCATGAGAACCTTAAGAAAATGGAAGAGGGAGATTCTCTCACTCCCTCAACAGTTTTTGCGCCCAACGTGGGGCTACACTGACTGGTAAGTTGCGTTCTCTGGCTGGAAGAAATGCCTTCTCCCTGCATTACTGCAGGGGATGAAATACGGGAACTCCTGATGAAAGCCGGCAAAATGTAAGACTTCTTACCACGTCAGCCTCCTGGAATCTCTACCTGTGGAGTCTGGTGGAATGAAGTGGTGAGAAATTTATTCTCTTTCAAAATTTAGATTGACAGGAGAAAATATTTGGGAAACTAGTTTCTTGTGCTTTTAGTGACGCTGGTAAATTTGGTAGAGTACTCTTGGTTTTGATCTTGATCCCTTTTCCGCCCAGAGATAGTCTCTGTTTTTCTCTTTTGTCTCTGTCTTTTGTATCGTGTGTCATAAGAAGGAAATACCATAGGGTAGGACGCAAGCATAGGCCCTATAAGCCTACTGTCTGGGCCGGCCCCACAGACTGGTGAGTTTGCGGGTCTTACCAGACTGGCGTCTATTTAGACAAACTTTGCTGTGGGTTAATATGCACATGAAGTGAAGGCCATTGCCAAGAGCATCTGGAAAGCCAAAAAGGCCGCAAATTTGGTGGGCACGGGTCGAGCAGTTAAGAGCCATTAGGGCGCTCGCCACTTTCAGAAGACTCCTGTGACAGGATAAATTGGGTCACGGAACGGGGTAGATGACACAGGTCCCACGCCAACTGCAAGAAAATGTCCATGCAACGACGAGGTACTCTGTAAAGCCAACAGTCCCCAACCCCGTGGCACCTCCTCCCCCAGGTATTATTCTGACTCCAAGAGACCTACGGCGTGGCTAAAACTGTCATTGTGCACATAACAAAAAAACCGGATGAGGTTTTTCCTTCTGTTTTGTTCTGTGTCCTGAGACAACTTGGCTTTGTGACCAGTGAGAATATTCTCCTTGGTCTCCACCATATGGAAGGTGCATTTACCGGGGTGCCCCTTGGTGGCCAGTTGAGTAGACTGGGGTTCTGAACTGTCTCTTTTTCTGGCTGTGCCAAGCTCTCAGGGGAGTTTGTCATAAAGGGCCCAGTCTATAAGGACTTTTGTCATCTTAACCTTCGTTGCTTGTTAGAGCTGGAAAAATCCCATTCCAGTATTGCCTGCCCGGTATCACAGATTAGCGGGTCTGTGACGGGAGGCGTCCCACACTATGGTGGGAGACTGGAGACACCGTTTTCACTACACCATCCTTACTGCCTGTGCAACGAAGGACTTTACTTTCTCTGAATATCTTTGGGAGTGAATTCTGTGGATCATGGGGGCTACATCATCTGCGCCTTCACCAGGGACACCTCTTGCGTCCATGGTAAAGATTTATTCAAAGCATGGGAAAGTTACCACCGGGTCTTTCCTTCAAAAGGCTTATTAGATCAAGTCACTATTGGAATAAATATACAAATGAAGATCCTACTCGTCAATGGCCCGACGACAGATACTTTGAATTGGAAAACTTCTAAAGTGGGGAAAAAAAATATGTTTTGAGAGCTCTCACACAATTGTTTAATTGGTACCTAAAAAAAGGCCAGAAAAAGGAAGGGAAAAATTTAAATAGCCTTAAGACCTTGACTCAGGTTACAATTGAATTGAGAACAGGTAAAAGTGTAAGTGTTGATAAGATTATAAAGGTTGGAATGTTTGAGCTAATTTTATATAAAGAGGTTACATCAACTTTGCCTGTGTATGTTTTAAAATGTCTGACTGGGAATGCTTCCCTTGTCCAAAATTAGAAGACCAACACCTATTGATAAAAATCTTAATGATAACTATGTTTAAAGGTATAAGAGGTGATGAAATTTACATGAACTTTTGTACAAAAAAATTAAGTTATTTCTATTACAGAACTGGTTACCAAAAATAGTAATTTAAATGATGGCTAATTTTATCTAATGTCTTATGAAGTCTTATAGGCAATCTAAATAATTATTGGGAACAAGTAACTAAATAGTTGTGAAAAAGATGAATGTTGGGTGAACATTAAATAATAATTATGTATTATGGTGGTTACAGCTTCCAAAATCTTTTTGGTGACTTAAAACTTTAGAGTTTTGCTAAATTTTGTGATAAAAATTCACTGAGTATCATCATTTCCAAATAAGATAAGATATTAGACATTGATTACTAAACTTACGTTTGTTACATTTGGCTTTTCATTACAGGAAAACTAAAAGGTGTTTTGGGTCTATTGGTAAACATGTGTTTTATTAAAAGATTGTACTATAAAGTAACATATTTCTAGAGGTTATGAAGTGTTTATAAATTTTCCAAGCCACAATATACTAATGTAAAAGAAAGTTTATAATGGTTTACTTAGTTTTTACTTACACATTGGGGTTACTAAGAGTTAAAATTTCTAATTAGTATATGTGATTGAAGCTACTAAATATAATGAAAAAATATGTCTGTGTACAAGGAAAGTAAGATGGATAAAGAAGGAACAAAGAATGGAAATATTTTATTTGATTGATTAAGAAAGATAAATTTGTCTTCAAGTACTAGGAGGGAAAAGAAAGACATGGGACAAATTCTGAATGTAAAAAGAAAGTTATAGGTTTGTGGAAGAGAAATTCTGGAAAAGGAGTTTTTGTATGGTCAAGTTGGCTAAGATTGAAATGAATTTAATAAAGTAAATGAATTTAATATCAGAAGGAAGCAGGTACAAAATTATAATTTGGTCTTCTTTCTCTTAAAAGGATAATTTTCTTGAACATGATAAAGAGGTTATAAAAGATTTTTCTTTACCTTTCGGTAAGTCTCCCTAAAAGACAGAAAAAAAAAACTGTTAAAATAATTTCCTGTGTTCAAAAGACTGAGGTCTCTCTATTAAGGTTTTTGGACTGTTAATGCTCTGTTTGCTTTAACGTTTTCTATTTTTGACAAGCTCCCCAAAATTCATATCTTAAATAAAGTCATTTTTTTACTTTTTTTCTTTGAGAATTTTCAAAAGGCCCTGGAACTTCTCAAAGAAATTTGCTCTCTTCCTATAAGGGGAAAGATACTAAATTTACTAGGCTTATTCAGTATGTTAAATTACATGGAAAGCATTGTCAGACAAGTGATGATATGTCTGCTTAGGTGCTGTTATGTGGGCAAATGTTATTGACATAGGTGTTTTAAAATTGTATAACATTACTGAAATTCTGATCTGTCCTGATTATCAGTCATAATTCTGGTTATTATTATTTTAAAGTGTTGTATGTCACAAAATTAACCAAATTTCTCTGTCAATTGCCATTTTGAGCTCTTGTTGTTTACAGACTTATTTCTTTGCTCTAATGCTTTTGCAAAATATTTCGACTTCAGAAAAATTCATGGAAAGGACTCTGACATTTACACTGGAGTACAGGTTTCCGACAAACTTTCTGATCATAAAACTGAACTTGGTAAGAAATTACAGAAATCTGATGGAAAGACTGATAACTTCATGAAGCTGCTAACAGAAAGACTGGGATCAAGAATGGATTACACAGGACTGAATGAACTAATAAGGATAATTATAATTTTTATGATTTTTCATTTGAAGTATTGCTGAATTTTTAATGTTTTGTTTTTTCAGAGTTAAGGAAAACTTTTTCTCTTTTCTCCTGAGCTAGCTATGACATAACAATTTGGTAAATGATATTTTTGTAAGTAAAATTGAAATATTTCTCTATTTCTCTCTATCTGATCCCTCGAATTTGGAAACTCTTAGTAAGTGAGTATTGTTGTTTTCATGGCAATATAGTTATTTGCATAAGTTCAATAAGAATCTGTTCTCCTTATAACAGGACGTAATTGGAAACACTGATTATATTACGAAGGCTGTGACTGGAAGATCATATTTGTGATATAACCATACAGGTTTTGAGGAATGAAGATTGGACTTTATGGAAGAAAGCCACGTGGAAATACTGGCCTGGTACCTTATGTTCCAAGCAGCACTTCCCAGGATAAGTAAAGAATGTCACTTATCTGGCAAACACAAGGAACCTCGAAATATTTTGGGGGAACCTAGGAAGAAAGGAATTCACCCAAATCTGTAGGTATTACAGGCAAAGTCTGATGACAAAATCCTTGGCTTGGCTTTTCTGGCCTGGAGAGGCCTTTAAAGTTCAATCTGAGATTCCTTATAAAAAGTTCCAGCAAAGTAGATTTAAAAGAGCCTATGTGATCAATTGCTATTCTTGCTGTACTTATGTAAATAATTGGGCCAACACTATTGGAACTAGGCTTATTTTGCAAACTAGTTTTAATTTGTCTATCTTTGATAAAAATGAGGGTGATCTTAGAAAGAAAAATTATATTTCAGTAAAAACTATAGTGTACATTTGCGGATATTAGATCCTAGTTTTGTTAATTGTCTGTTAAGGTTTTTGTTTTATATCTGTTGACTGGACTGGATCCTGATTTCTTCTAGTCTCCTAAAATATTTGGCTACAGATGTCCAAACTAACGTTTTTCATTTTTTCCATCATTTTCATTTGGAATCACTAAAAACTGAACCTGCCCTTTTTCCTGAAGCCTTAGAAACTGAAGCTGATGGACTTGATATAAACTTAAGAGATTACCCAATGACATCATCAGAGACATTTTAAACTGCAAAAGATGCTTTGATGCTGACATCTAAAAATCTTCTTAACTAGCTGTCCCCTATACTGAGAAACTGCTTTACAACTTGCTCCAACCATTAACCTTGTTTTTCTTTCATTTACATAGAAATGCTTCCATTAAATACTTGATTGCTTGCTTCCACAATATAGGTGTAACCTTGAGAGCCCACCTGCATCACCACTGTCAGGGGAAGAGGGGGAATCTCCCTCTGCCCTTTTCCTTAAGGTTCTTATGACTGGCCAATTAATTAACAAGACAGGGTAGCAGGAGAAAATAATACCAAGTTTAATAACATGTATATATGGGAGAAAGCAGGGACACTGCCTTTCTCAACACAATAGCAGATTCTCATCTTAAATACCATGTCCAACCAAAGACAAGGAGGATGTTGGGGGTGGGAGTGTTAGTTACAGGAGATTATCACTAAAGCACTGTAAACAAGAGTAAGATTTATTATGCAGTTTTAAGGCCTCACCTTCTACGTTGATAAGTCTCTAGAAATGAGGTCGTCCCGCCACTTCCCAATACAGAGAGGGAGATACTTTTACAAATGGAGACTTCCCTTGTAAATGATTGTCTGGTAACTCCTTGCAGGGCCATCCAGAGCCTGTGGCCATAGAGACAGAACTTCCGATAAGATGGGCTTGTTGGTGCCTTTTCTATTGTAACCTCTATCCTACATTATCTTTATAGCAGTCATGATAATAACTCCTTCCTGAAACAGATCTTTTGTTTTAAATTCTTTAGGCAGTTTGGGAGGGGAAACTCAAATATTCTTCCTGAGTTCTCTGAGTCCTTATTGTCTTCAGCTGGAAATAATCCGCATACCAGAGTGGTGCTTCCTGGGGTAGCTTGCCCTGAGCACCATCAGTTCCCTCCTCTGAAACTTCCCTAGAAGTTTCACATATTAAAAGCTGAGCTGGTAACTGTGGAGAGAGAAATCCTGGTAGTATCCGAGTGATAAGAAGTCTGCAAAGAGAGAAAAGAACGCAGATTAGAATGAGGATGAACAAGCAGAAAAGAACAAATCGGAGCACATTTCCCCACACTCCATTAAACCAGTCCCCCAATCTTGGAAATAAGTCAGTCCAATAAAATGTGTGAGCTTCGTTTATCTGATGAAAAATGTCAATCTTCTCTTTTAATAGATTTAAGTTAGCTATTACTTGACCTGTTTGATTCACATAAAAGCAACATTTTTCTCCAATGATTGCACATGCTCCTCCTTGCTGGGCAGTGAGTACATCCAGAGCACATCGATTTTGGAGCACCACAGATGCTAGGCTGTTAATCTCTGACTGGAGTATGTTCAAGGTTTGCATGGTGGTGTTGAACTCTTGCTCCATTACCATAGAGAGATTTAAGATTGCCTTTTCCAACTCATAATCTCCAAAGCTGGGGAATAGGACTCTCAAGGCTGAAAGAACTTAGAGTTGTGATATACAAGTGGAGTTTTCACGATTTCTCGACTGGCACGTTTATGTGGCACAATCTTATGAACAAACGAACCCAAGTTTGCAATTTGGCTGGCATTTCAGGTGGAGTGCTTGGTGACAGAAGGAGCCAGGTATCCAAGTCCGCATTGTCCTGACCAGTTAGGTGGGAATCCTTTATACACTTTGTTGCCGCATAAAATGAAAAGAGCAGTGTAGTTTAAAGACAAGGTTAGAATTGAGTCTATAGTTCCCAGGATCTGGACTATTTCATGATCTGTGTCACTTGCACTGTTACTACCTAAACATCTCCATTTCCCATGAGCTCCTGTCAGTCTGCGAGAACAGAACAGATTGCAGAATAGCTGGTACAGGAGGCCTGAAGTCTGATTTTGGCAGCTATAAAGCCTGGTCTTGTCACCTGACCAGGTGAGTCCAGATTTTTGATCCACCCATATATAGTCTGTGGCATTGGGCAGCTTAACCATGCGGATAGCTGCGATACCTCAAGTTGCACACGGGTGGCTCGGAAGCCATCCAGAGCACTTGGTGATTTGGCAAATGTCTGTGCCAGAGGGAGTAGTGATAGAGTCACTTACAATTCCCTTGAGAGTTCTGAAGATGCCACCTGCGGAATCAAACCACAGAGTTTGACTGCAATATTGTCTCGGTATGTCACCCAGGAAAGGTCCAGCGCCATGTTTACTTTCAATGCAGAGGGAAAAACTTTCACTTATTGCTTGTACTTGGGCAAGGGACAATCCTTGACCTTCTAAGTAGTCTTTCTGGGGCCCAAGTGACTCACCAGGAGACGAAGCAGAGTGAAGTTTCCTTTGTTGCGGATACCATACTCTGTTATTCATCCATTTTCCGTACTTAGTCCACCAGGTGTTCATATCAGCAGGAACAAAGACTAGTTCAGGTTCTTTTGCACTGTCTAGCTGTTGACATAACCAACAGTCAGATTGATTAGTTAGCGTGGCTAGGGCTTGGTAAACTGGCATAAGGGGGTGTTTGGTCTGTGCCCGACCTGTTGAAAAGGAGAGGGTTAGTAAAAGCAAGACACAGATCGGAGAAGAGCCCATAGTAGAGACTTAGAGAGGGGAAGAGGGACAGATAGAGACCAGCACTCTCCAGTCAGCTTTCTAATAAATGATTAAAAAATATGTATATATACATCCACTAATATTTTGTGTGAGTGAGTGTGTATATATATCCTGAGTTTTAAAGCAAGGGGGAGGAAATGGGTCAAAGTAGGTTTTCTTGATCCGTGATCTTGGGAAAAGCTGTCTACTTCGTGATGTCGGCTGCTTCTGGGGCCTGGGTTTTGGCCCTCGAAATCCTTAGTTTAAGGTCACCTGTGGGGATTATCTCTCAGTTGTCTTGAGAGCGATGTTCTGGGTCTATTTTGGTGTGGCTTGCATGGATCCAGGAAGATTTTTTTTTTATTTTGATGACAGTGCAGGTCGTCGGTAAGATTTCATAAGGTCGTTCCCAGCGAGGTGACAGTGCGTGTTTTCTTCTAAAGACCTTGATGTACACCCAGTCTCCTGGTCGAAAGGGATGGCGAGGCTTGTCAGAAGGTGGGGGCCACGCCTCTTTTACCTGTTGACGATATGCTTCAAGTATACTAGTTAATTTTTGTATATAACTAGTCATAGCATCAAATTGTTCACTTAAGTTCCCGTAATATTCATTTAATCCAGGAATTGAAGGTTTAGAGACGCCAGTAGGCATCGGATGTCCAAAAACTATTTCAAAAGAAGTCAGTCCATGCCTTTTATTTGGAGTATTTTGAATCTTCATAAGGGCCAAGGGCAGAGCTTCTGGCCATTTAAGTCCAGTTTCTTGACAGACTTTTCCTAGAGTTCTTTTTATATCTAGATTTTTATGTTCCAATTGCCCTGATGACTGAGGGTGATATGGGGTATGAAATTTTAATGACTACCCCAGAGTTTTTGCAAGCAAGTGTTTTTTCTCTGCTGTAAAATGAGTTCCTTGGTCTGATTCAATCTATAAAGGAATGCCAAAGCGAGGAATAACTTCAGTTATTAATTTCTTTACCACTGTTGTGGCATCTGCATGTCTGGTCGGATAGCATTCAGTCCATCTACTAAACATGCAGACAATAACCAAACAGTGAGAGTAACCTAAAGCTGAGGGCAAGTCCATAAAATCCATTTGGAGTGCCGCAAAAGGCAGCGTGGGCCTGGGAGGACTTCCTGGATCACACCGATTTCTCCCAGAAACTTGGTAAGATTTGCAAGTTGTGCACTGGGAGGTGATTTGGTCAGAAATTTTATGGCTGCCAGAGCAAAACCAATTGTTTTTTAGTTCTTTAGCTATCCTCTGTTTGCACATATGTCCCATTTGGTGGGAGATAAGTGCAAGCCAAAAAGTCAAAAGAAAAGGAGCTACTGGAAGTCCATTTGGTCCAATGTATAATCCATCTGATAATTGTTTGGCACCCTTTTGTATCCAATTGTCTTTTTCAGATTGTGGGGCATTTGTCTGATAGTTAATAACATCAGTCAGGGATAAAGGAAGGTTTAAAAATTGGGTGGAAATCGGATAAGGGGGTCCATAGTGAGCTGCATATTTAGCAGCTCTGTCAGCCCTGTCATTCCCTAAAGATATGACATTAGTCTCCTTAGTATGGGCTGAACAATGAACAATGGCAATTTTTGAAAGAAAGTGAATAGCTTTTAATAAGGCTGTAATTAAGTGTCCATTAGCAATAGGAGTTCTTGCAGAGGTTAAGAATCTACGGGATTTCCAAATTGTGCCAACAACATGGCAGACTCCAAAAGCCTATTTGCAGTCTGTGTAAATAGTGGCAGTTTTTTCTTTTGCTAATGTGCAGGCCCTAGTAAGAGCTATGAGTTCAGCAGCTTGGGCTGATCTTATGGTGGGCAAAGAATAAGCTTCAAGAGTTTCATGTGGGGAAACTATGGCATAACCAGTTATTATGCTTCCCCGGAAATTTCGTTTACAGGAGCCATCACAAAACAGAAGTAGGTCTGGATTGTCTAAAGGGATGTCTGAGAGATCCTCTCGTGGCTTTGAGACCATTTCTATAGTTGCAAGGCAATCATGTGGAATGGAGTGGGGCTCTCCATTATCAGGAAGGGGCAGTAAAGTAACTGGATTTAAAGTGTTTCAACGATGTAAGATGATGGAAGGAGCCTGCTCATAGGTGGTCTGTTGACGTGTAGAGAGGTGTTGTGTCCTATGAACTTGCAAAATAGCTGACACAGAATGTGGGACATAGAGGTGAATGGGAGAGCCTAATGTAAGAGTACTGACCTTATCAATCAGGGTGGCAGCTGCAGCCACCGCACGTAAGCATGGGGGCATGCCTGATGCCACAGGGTCTAGTTGGCATGAGAAATATGCTATAGGACGCATTAGAGAGGCAAAAGTTTTCCCTAGAATGCCTGTAGCAATTTCATTATTTTCATGACAGTATAGATGAAAAGGCTTGTCAAAATTAGGTATGCCAAAAGACAGAGGCATGGACAAAGCTATTTTTAAGGCCACAAAGGAGTTTAATGCCTCTGAGGACCAGGAAATAGGCTCTGGGGCGATATCTGGGAGAAGAGAATACAGAGGTTTAGCAAGGGCTGCAAAATTAGGAATCCATTGGCAGCAGTAACCAGCAGCTCCTAGAAATTGACGTAGCTGTTTCTTTGTTTTGGGGAGACGGATGGATAAAATTGACTCAAGGCGTTTGGGGGTTAGCTTTTGAATGTCTTGAGATATCTCATGCCCTAAGTAGGTAACAGTCATTTGCACCCACTGAAGTTTAGACCTGGAGGTTTTATGGCCTCGTTCAGCTAGGGCTTTCAGGAGAATGAGAGAATCTGTAAGAGCCCCCTGCTTAGTTGGATTACAGAGTAAAAGGTCATCAACATATTGAACAAGAGTGGAGCTTTGAGTAAAGACTACAGAATCCAAGTCAGCTTTAAGGACCTGGGAAAATATTGAGGGGGACTCACAATATCCCTGAGGTATTCCAGTCCATGTTAGTTGTCTCCCTTTAAATGTAAATGTGAAAAGAAATTGTGAGTCAGGGTGTAATGGGATTGAAAAGAAAGCTGAGCAGAGGTCAACTACTGTAAGGCAGGCTGCATCAGCAGATATTGAGGTCAGGATGACAGCTGGATTAGGGACCACAGGATGCCGAGGAATTACAAAAGAGTTTATGGCTCTGAGGTCTTGTACAAATCTATAGATTTGGTTCCCGTCTGAGTCAAATTTGCCTCCCTTTTTTACTGGCAAGATTGGAGTGGTACAGGGCGAGGAAGTAAAAGCTAGTACACCCTGTTGCAAAAGGGAGTCTATTATGGGTTGAATTCCTCGCTCGGCATCTCTAGAGAGCGAGTATTGGGCTACTGATGGAAACGGTTTATTTTTTTTTTCCAAGTAACGGGCACGGGCTCAGCACTAAGCAACAATCCTACGACATTTGCATGTGTAACCCAAAGACTGGTTGCAACATTCTTTAAAGACTTATCTTCCTCAGAATGATTTAAATCAGGACAAGTTTCCATCATGGAAAGTAGGAGACTTGGGGCTTGGTCAGAAGACAAGGAGATAAAAACACCTTTTTCATTACAATTTATAGTGGCATTGAATTTACATAACAAATCTCGGCCAAAGAGGTTTGCTGGTGAACAGTCAGAAACTAAAAAATCATGATGAGTGTTAAGGGGGCCTAAATATATTGAAGTGGGCTTAGATATAGGCAGTGAAATAGGCTGTCCAGAGACTCTAACAGCTTGATAGAATCAGAGGTAACAGGTAGAGATAAATCCTTTGAACGGATAGCAGAGAGTGTCGTACCAGTGTCAATTAAGAAATCCAGTTTCCGATCCTCTATTTTAAGTTTAACTGTAGGCTCAGGGGTGCGACTAAGGATCGGCTGACCCCATCATTTGAGGGAGAAATGCCCCTCAGGTAGAGAACAATGAGCCTTTTGGGGGTGCTGGGGCCAAGGGGGAACATTTTTTAAACTTTCCCTTCTCTTAAGAGCGGCACATGCCATTTTCCATTGCCCTGGTTTCTTGCAATACCTACAATTGTCCGAAGGCAAATAGGGAGACCTCTGAGTGGGCTTTAGTTTACTTTCAGGGTTGAATTTTTGCTTTTCAAAGATTCAATTTGCAAAGCAAGAAGAGTTGCCTTTAATTCTTTTTTTTTTTTTTTTGCTTTCTTGCTGACAATTTTCAAAGAATTGTGTAGCAACTTCCATTATTACACTTAATGGTTGCCCTGCCCAACCAACCACACTGTTTTGAATTTGTTTCTTTATATCAGGAAGAAAATTTCCAACTAAAGCAAAAATTAGGAGATTCTTATGCTCTGGAGCTTCCAGATTCAATGCAGTGTGTCTTTGGAAAGTCTGAATAAACCGTTCAACAAAAGCTTTATGATGTTCCCCCTCGTTCTGAGTGCATAATTCAATTTTTGACCGATTAAGTTTAGGAGGAAACGCCTCTAGAATCGCTCCTATTAAACCTGGAATATCAGCCTGTAGCTGTGCCACTTCCTGGTCATCTGCAGGAGGGCCTGGGATAGGGTCTGGCCATCTATTTCCTCTATGAGGGGGGTTTTTCCTAGGGGGCCGTCTGACCTGTCTGATAACTACAGTGTAGTCATGGGATGGAAGAACGCCCCTTAGCAGCCAGTCAAGGTCTCGGTGGGTGGGGCTATGAATAGCCACTAATCGTTCTAATTCTTCTCTAAATTTAGTAGGGTCTTCTGACAATGGAGGCAGGAGAGTTTTATAATTTAAAAGATCAGCTGCTGTCCAGGAGACATGAACTCTCTGCAGCGGAGGTCCAGGATACATCCTCAATGGATACTGCATAGGAATGTCTGAAGCTGACAGAGCCTGATTACAGAGCCCTGGAAAGTAAGAGGAGTTGTAAGACACAGCAAAACGAACCTTCTTGCCCTTCCTGGATGTTTCTACTAAATTTATTTCTTGGTTTTCACCATTTACACAAGTAACCTGTATGCCCCTTGCTTGGAGGTCAGGCCTAAGCGCCCCCTGTAAGTCTTCAACAGTGAGAGAAGTTAAAACAGGCAGCTGAATGCCCTTCGGAGAAGTTGGAGTCCTGGGACCTAAGGGAACTGGTTGAGGAGGTGGCTGAGGAGATAAATCTTGAGGGGGAGGATTTGGGACAGGGGCCCAGAAATCCAAAAGATCTTCTGGGGAGTCAGGGACAGGGAGTTGGGGATATAAGGGAGTGTAGGAGGGAGGAGACAGGGAATTTTCAGTAAATTTGACTTTCAATCTTTGTTCTAACTCCGACTTTTGTTCTTTCATTTTATTAAGAGATTCCCTAAGGCTAGCCGTTATACTTTTCTGGGTTTTCTTTTCAATTTGATCTTCCCATAAATACCAATAAGGCAGCTGCTTGGGATGAGTCAAATTTCCATAGAAAGTAAAAGGACTGGGTTTTCCAAAGATGCAACAAGAATGATCAAGTCCGGATTCACACCTAGATATCCTGCTCCTTTTCTCCATGAATTGTAAAATTGAAGTTAATTATCTCGTTCATTTGGTCTAAATCTATTGAGTCACTATGGCACTGAGCCCCTAAACTGGTCCACAGCCTGCTTCAGCAGACACAAAACTCTCTCTCAAGTGCTTGCATTCATGTGCTGAGTAGGTATTGTATTTATTTAGAACTTATTCAACAAAAGATCTTCACTGATTCACTCAAGTCCTTAAGTATCTACTGTGTGCCCAAAGGTCTTGAAATGTTGGGGGTCTGCAAGGAAGACAGATATGTCTAAACAGATAAATTACACTACAGACATAATTTGAATGAAAGAGATATGAATAAACTGCCGTGGGACTCCAGGAAAAGAACCCCCATGGGTTGACCTACAACTAAGAGATACAGCTCTGTCCTGGGGCTCTGAGGAGAAAAACAACTACCATGGGGGATGGACAGGCTTTGTACCATCTAAGTAAAGGAGGAGGAAGGGAGAGAAGATAAAGAGAAAACAAGAGAAACGGAAAGGTTTTCTTCTTCTGAATGTTTCTGCCACCAACTTTTGGAGCACACTGCTTGCTGATGTCCTTTCTGGCCAGTCTTATCCTTCAGCCGGCTTCTAGAGACTTCAACAATTCGATTGTAACGAGCTGGGCTCCTCCGTGCAGACATTGCCAACTCTGGAGGGAGCCAGGAGGGGAGCCAGAGATTCACAGGACTCTGCAGCCCTTCTGCAGCTCACTGGTGGGGAGGGGCACCGAGGCTTCACCTTGGCCTCTGTCTCCAAGTTCACATCAGGGAGGGTCGGTTCCTTCCTCGCTAGATGAGCGTGGAGAGAAACCTCCTTCACAGAAGGGATGATGGTAAAATTAAAGTGAGAGCCGTGAAAAAGGCAGAGGAGGTAGCACCACGAATCTGAAGTAACTGGACATGTGAATTAGTAACCCGTAGGAAGAAGAGCTGAAGACAATAAAATAAAGGCAAAAAACCAGTTCTCAATTTTCTAAGATGGAAACGCAAGTCTTTCTTCTTCCAAAAGAAAAAAGTCATTGAACCCATTCCTTTAAAATAAAATTCAAAGGGGCCACATGTTGCACAGCATGGTTTGAACCATGATGTCGCTACACAATCATGTGTAGCCATCAGTTGTTAAGGGCACTACAAATAGTTCATTCCTTAACAATTATGTTACCAAAGTTTGCAGTTGATATATATATATATATATAGTTTTTTTTTAGAAAAGAGTAGAGTGTGTGCCAATTGCTCACTGTACTATTGACAATGTCACTCTTACAACTGAAAGCATGACTAGGAGAGAAAAGGTGGTGTGACCCTAGATTGCTAGAGTCACAGCAAGAAAAGTTAAGAAACTGCCATCGGGTCATTTGGACAAAAGAATGCTATATGGCTTTTAGGTTTATAACAGATCCATTGGAGAAAAACAAGTCACTACTTTAAACTATTTTCTACTTACCTGCATCACCCTCTCCAAGGACACATATTTTAAAATGAGACAAGTTATTACATTAAGAATGACCGGCTCTGGCATTTGGAAAAGTACATCAAATAATGAAGTAAAAACTGGGTTACAAACATCCTGGTATCAATTCCAACTACCACCTTTTACCAAACTAAAACTCTAATGATCACTAATTCACTTGCAATCTAGTGCTCCTCCCATATACAAAATCAACAACTTAAAATGTGTCATAACTATTTTCAAATTTCCCTAAAATTTTAGAGGATAATGAAAATATATCTCTTGGAAAAGTTGAGAAAGGTGGAGACACTAGGAAAGGAAAAGATGGAAATATTACCCCAATCAATGATGTAAAACCCAAGGTATGAACAACTGTTAAGAGAATTCTCTATGACATTGATCAATTCTACTATCTCTATACCTGGCTATTTCCCATCAGTCATTGGATACATAAACAAATAGAATAGTGTATTTCATGGGATCAATTCTTTTAGTTGTGTGCTTTCTCTTTGACCACTACATATGCTTTTATGTGTTTGCTTTATTTTCAGGTGGTGTGACATTAGAACACCCTCATCTCGGCAGATCGTTGCGTTAAGGAAGTCTACCTTGGCCTCTGATCAACTGTACTCTGTGTTATGGTCAACTCAGAGCCCTACGTGGATCAGTGTTTCCTACCTCCTCTCTCCCGTGCGTTGTTCATGTCAAGGAGTATAGTCCAGCGAGTGAACAGTAAGCAGTGTTTCCAAAGCATGAGATATTAAAAGGAGGAGACGCAGGGTTGGGTGTGGGCCCCCATTCCGTGCCACAGTGCAGACAAGAAAGAGGTCAATGCATCCCTAAAGAGACTGAGATAAAAACAGGAGGTTATGAGCACGACGCTCCCTCTGCAGGCCTTGAAGCAAGGACCTGGAATCAAACTGCTGACACCATGGATCTTGGTTGGTTTTACAGGGAACTCACGAGCAAGATAAGGACATGAAATAATGATAATTATATGAAGAGCAACAAACACTGCTACGCAGCCAAGGACTGCACTCTGAATGTAAACAGACGAGAGGTGAACTGTGAGCCCACAGTGCTCCAGTCCCCCTCTGCTGTGGTCTAGAGGGAGGCTCCTGTGGCCTTCACAATAGGGCTTTAGTTTAAGGATTCAGATGCCCTTTGACCTGGACCCTACAAAAGATTGTCTGTAAGACAACTGGCTCACCAGATCCCCCTGGCTCCCGGACCCCACTTCAGAGGCATCTTCTCCTGCCAAGACATCAGCTTCTCTTTCAACCATTTCTGTCCCCCGCTCTGCCTATTCTTTCTGTACTTGGTAACTTCTGTTTACCCAGTTGTACTTCCTCCGCTCTATGATCTCTGCATGTCAGGACTTTTCAGTGCAGCGTCCCTTAAACAACTCAGAGGGAATCTCATGGTGAACTCCTGGTTTGAGTCAGGAGACATCCTATGTGTCTGCACTACCACATTGACACGTGGTGGATGGGGCCCGGGCCTGGCCCTGCCACCTGGTGCACGACCTTCCTCCGAGCTCCAGCTCCGCCTGAGCGCCGTCCCCTCCCCGCGCAGCGCACGTTTCCCGAGCATCTGCCTGGCTCAGGCGGGCGCAGGGCGCTTTTCTGTCGCGAGGCCCTTTGCTTCTTGGCATCAGCCTTGGAAACCCTGGATGGGTGGCGCCCTCCGTGCATCTCCAGGTAAGGCCTTCCCCTGCCCTGTGTACTCCCTTTGCCACTGTCCGTCGTCATCTCTTCCCTGCCATGTCATGGGCATTCCCTGCCCCCATCAGCTACTAGGCCACTCAGTCCCTGCTCCACCCACAGTGAGCTAGATGGTAGCTCTTCCTATTGGCATTCGCTGCCAAAACCCCTGCAGGCATTCCCTGCTGTCTTCCACAGTGCGTCCTCCTCCCCTGCTCACCTCACTCCTCAGCACTTCTTCCACTTAGGCAGAGGGCTCCACTTGTGCCTTCTGATCCCAGCGCTGTTTCAGGCCTCCCTACTTTGCATGCACTGCCTCCAATGCCCTTCAGATGTCTGGCAAACTCCTAGTCATCTTCTAAGATCCAGCTCAAGCACCTCCTTTGAACTTCTGTGATGGCACGAACTTCAGTTCCTTCAGGTTGTCCTCACCAATGTTGTCCTCCTACAGGTTGGCAGGCAGCCAGGAACAAGGGGTGCCCTCCTGAATGAATGACCAGGAGTCTGGGGCCCTGGGTTCTAGTCCTGGTTCTGCTACTGACGAGTTGTCTCCCTTTTCTGGATCTCCTGTCTGAAATGAGGGGACGGGTTAAAACAAATGTCAATACATGAAATGCATTTTTGTAAATGAATGAGCTGTTTTGACTTTATGGCTTGTAGGATGTCTTGCAGCCGGTTATGATCCCTGATGGGCATGCCCAAATACTAGCCCCAAATGCTGAGGGCCAACGCCCTCTGTCTTCCCTCCCTGCTTCCTTCTCTCTCTTTCTCTTAATATTGTTTGATCCCTAGAAGTAATGCAGTTTTAATCTACTCCGAACACCAGTCCAGATTACTTGTTGTCCTGGAATGTGCCTTGTATCCAGTCTGAAATGTGTTTTTACTGTTTCCTGGTGAAATGTGGTTGATGTTTTACTGTTCTGTGGGGCTGTTTTGCAGAGAGTGATCAGGGAAAACTGACTGATAAGATATGGTATCCAGGAGACTGCTCCTCGAAGGCCTCCACCTGCAGCAAACTTAATTAACCAAAGCTATAAAGTCAGTAGTCTGCTGAGCTATGAGATCTATCCTCTGTTTGCACTGAGGTCGTGCTTCCCTTGGACTGCTCCGAATCAGTGAGTGAGGCAGGGCTAGACACTCAGGTAGACCTGTTCCTGCGAGGCATGGACTCTTCTGCTGATCTGCTTGTGCTCAAGGACTCCCCAGTGGCATTCCTAAGCCTTCCTTAGACTATACAGCAGTGTAGGACACTTGGACCCATCCTTCCCTCTATCTCCCCCTCATTTAGAGTCAGACTTGCATCATGGCCTGATGGCTCTCCCACTTTGCCAGGCTCCCCCACCTCATTTTCTGTTACAGAAGCATTTCCCCTCATAAAATCCTTGCCCATTTAATCATGTCTTGGTATCCACCTCTCAGAGGACATTTGAGCCAAGGCATGAAGAAATGAAGAGTGAGCCATTTACACATCCTGGGTAGAGGTTCTAGGCAGAGGCTACCTCAAGTACAGAGGCCCAGAGGTGAGAGACTTCTTGGGGCTGTGTGCTGCAAACCAGCCCAAATACCACCAGCTAACCCAAAATAGTCCTGCCCAACTTTTAGGTTGCTTTTGGTAGAGGTGAGAGCCAGCAAAACTTTGCCTTGGTAATGGTTAGCTAAGCCCCACAACCTCATTACCAGGTTATAATGCAAGCGAGTCTCACGTGAAATGTTGTAGCATAAACAGACATTTACTTAAAAATATTCCTTAGGAATCAGGGAATGAAAGAACTCGTAAATCCTATTCTGTAAGCTCAGCAATTTCTCAGCTCTCTGTCCTTTTAGATGAACCTACCAGCCACATGCTTACAAGATTTTCTTTAGGCAAATAGCACATTCCAGAAACAGAATTTTTATTTCCTTTTTCACAGCAATTGGCATTAGGCTTGATAGAGCTGCTTGGAGATCAAACCTCAGGCAGACCTGTTCCTGTGAGGCATGGACCTGGTTCTGCAACCTCCTCTTTTCACTCAAAACTATATTGGAGATACTTTTGTAACAATTTGCTTGGACCTATGCCATTCTTTTTCACTGTTACATGTTAGTATGGGTAAACTCACACACACAAGCACAGACACACACACTCTGACTGCCCAGCCCTGTGTCAGAAATGAAGTGCACACTGGGGAGGTGACAGGAGCAAGGAAGAAAGAGGTTGGAGGCAGTTCAGCCATGGGGCAGGGGCATCCGGTCCCCTAGCAACATGCGCAGGCCCATAGCGTGAAGGGGAGAGATGCCAGACTATGGGCAGGGGGTCCCCAAGGTGCTCAGGGGGATGCAGGGTTTGGAGCCATCCTTAGAGCAGCCTGCAGAGAACCAGGTCTGGCGTCCTGTGTCCACCACTCTGGGCACCGGGAACTAGGATGTGACCCCCTAGGGGGGAGGGGCTACAGGAGAGAAGGCCTGATCTTCGACCTCTGTAATTGGGGTGCATAGATGGGGTGACTCTAAGGGTCCCACAGGCTTGTAGAAGAGTCTATTGACCTTCGTTCTCCATCTATGACCCACTGTTCTCTGAGTCCTTGTAAAATGCATTCCATTCCCTCGAGTTCTTGCTGAGCAGAGGGCAGCCTGAGAGCTTGGGGACTGGGGCCCGGGGCAGTGCAGAACATGGCAGAAAACTGGTCGACTTGTCTGGGGACCAGGGACAAGGCCATCCGTGTCGGAGCCTCGGGGTCTTGCTTTGGAAGTGAGGTGGAGTCATTGCCCTTGCTGGGGTGAGGAGGCCTTGTGAATCAACGGGACATGCCAGCGCCAGTGTAAGGAAAGTGGGGAGCAAGAGAGGCTTCTGAGGTCCCTCACGTCCCTCCTGGAGCCCTCAGGTCCTGCTCCTTTGCGCCCTCGGCCCTGGTGGAACCACTACCTTGAGGACCCCAAACAAAGAAATGTGTGTGTTTTGCTTTCTGATTTCCTGCCTGGGGCTGCAAGGCTAGGGCTGACCACCAGGTGTGTCCTGTGTCCACTCGTGCTCAATGGAGCAAGTGGAGCAGGGAAGGGACGCCCAGGGCTCGTTCTGGGTGTTCCCCTGTCCAAGGCAACAGGCACTTTTGATTACTGGCATCCACGTCCACAATGGGAGCTGCTCAGTGGCGGGAGGGGACTCTGAGAGCCTCTCATGATTCTGTCAGCTACTGTGGTCCCAGCACTCACCCTGAGCAGGGCCCATGTTAGTCCTGAGGGCAGTGCTGAAAGCACCCACATGGTCCCTGTCCTCCAGGAGCTCACAGCCTGGAGGTGGAAGGGACAAAATCATGAACAAATCCATGCGAAAAAGAAGAGCAGGTGCTACAGGACAATGAAGCAGGGTGCTGGAGGAGGGAGGGCATGGAGCCCCTAGCTGGGTGGAAAAGGCCCCCCTGGGGACATTTGTGCCAAGAACAGAGGGACAAGAGGAACCAGCCCTGCATCTGTCTGCAAACAGCGTGCTGGGGGGAAGCTCAAAGGCACAGAGACTTGGAGGCAGAAGAGAATTTGACGAGAGAGGAGGTGAGAAAAGAGCCAGTGTGGCTAGAGTGAGCTGGGGAGGAGAGAAGTGAGGGAGATAGGATGGTAGGGCCAGACCCAGGCTTGGAAGGAGGTACTAGCTGTCTATGCTGGGTGACAGCATTAGCCTCACTTAGCACTTATGAGACCTATCATTGAGCATCTGAGAGTGTCTCTACCAGGGTCCAGGCTCAGGTCAGCTGGGAGGCTCCACGTCAAGGTCTAGCAGGAGGCTTGGGCTGTGTTCTCAACTCAAGCTCGATAGAGGCAAGAACCATCTCGGAGATCATTCACAATTATGGGGGCAGTGGTAGGATTCAGTTTGGATGGGGGGTTTCAGGCCTTTTCTGTCTGTGGGCCTGGACCCTCTGCCAGTTCTTTGCATTAGGTGGTGCCATAGGGAAGGAAGCTCATAATATTTGATCTGGCTTCTCCTGAATAGTGGATCAGAGAGACAGAAAGAGAGAGAGAAAGAGAGACAGACACACACAGAGATAGAAAGATGGGTAGGAGAGACAAAGAGAGGAGACACAGACAGAGACAGGGAGACAGAGAGGAGAGACAAAGAGAGAGACAGAGAGACAGGGAGAGACCAAGAGAGATACAGACAGCCAGAAACACAGAGACAGGGAGACAGAGACAGAGAGAGAGACAGAGACAGAGAGATAGAATGAACACAGGAGAGACAGAACCTGGCAGAAGTCATAGACTTTTCGTTAAGCCGACCGTGGAAGTGACATCCCATCACTCGGCCCTATTCTATTGGTTAGAAGCCAGCCGCAAAGTCCATTCTCATTGAGGAGCAGGGATTACATAGGTTGTGTGCCTAGTAAGTGGGAACACTGGGAGCCATTAGGGGGCTTCCCACCACATAGGCTGAGATGACCGCCACTCAGGCACTTGGAACTGAGTCTAAACATAACAGGAGGCCCTGGAGGGTTGCGAGCCAGGAGATGATGTCTGAACGTCATTTCATTTCAACCCTCCCTAGGGACACTGGGAAACAGGCAAGAGGGGAAGTGCCTTTCCCAGACGCCCAGCAGACCCAAGCCTCTTTGCGTTGTATTCTCTGCTACAGACAGCCCTTTCTGTAATCCTTGCACTGCCAAGTCTGTGCAGGAGCTACGTGTGGGAGCAGCCCACGGGATTCACAGACTCTGAAGGGATCTCTAGGTCTATACACCTGATGACATCCCTAGGAAGTAGATGCTAGAATGACCCCCACTACACAGAGAGGGACATGAACACAGGAGAGACCCTGAGAGGAGAGGCCCTGAGAGGCGCAGGGTTGTCCAGGGTGACATCACTGGCAAGAAGCAGGAGCGGGACTGAAGTCAACTCTGTGTCCTCAAAGCTGGGGCCCCGGTTGCGTCCAGACCTCCCCAGAGGCTGTGGGGTGGACTGTGTTGGTGTGACTGTGTCTGGACAGGGTATGGAGATGGAGAGTGAGCAGTCAGCAGCCCGGGGGGCCCTTAGGAAGGTCTTGTGTGAGGAGAAAGCTTAGGTAAGAGGATCCCAGGAAGTGACCTCACAGAGCCCAACAGAACTTGGAACCCTGGTAACTAGGCACCCACATCCTAAACACAGCCCCCAAGCGAGCTCACTTGTCTAGCACTTGTCTAGAAGGAGCAACATGTTTAGTTGCTGCTTCCCAATGACCAGGGGCCGGAGCCCCAGGAAAGCCCCCAAAGACTGATGCAGATGCTGGTGCTCCTCTCACGGCCGACAGCTCTTGCCGTTTACCCGGAGGGACGGAAAGGTAACACCGGGAGGCCCAAGGAAGGCCATTCCAAACCAGGCTACCACTGTGGTCCCATCTGGGTAGCCCTACATCCCCTCCCCATGTGTGCCTGGAAGGGCGGGTTCATGTGGGTAGACCACCGTGAGCAGGAGCAGGAGCAGTCGGTGAGGTGTTAGAAGCCTGGGGGTGTCGGTCAGGTTCAAAGCCCAGGTCAAGGCCGGCTGGGTGGGACGTGGAGTGCGGGGGTGGCGCCCTTCTGCCTGAGGTTTATCCCAAGCCCCTGAGGTGTAGGTCTTTCCTCAGGGGTAGAATACTGTGCAGACACAGGTGTGTGCCTGATCTGGGAGAATTAGGTCCAGAGGGCAGAAGCAGCAGCAAGGACAGCTGGACAGGGCTCTGATGCCTCTGGGACGGAGCCAGTCACTGTCTTTGCAGAGCTCCAGACAGGAGACAGCGTGGAGCTAGTGGAAGAGGATATTCCATCCATCTCCCAGATGGAGGGGCCGGTGTCCCACAGGACTGAATCAGCAGCTACCGGGAGAGGGTCTGCAGTGACAGTGATAAAACCTTCAGAGCCACCAGAGGACCCAGCTTCAATCCCCGGAGAAAAATTATATCCACCATGTCCTGCAGCAGACCAGGAGGCAGCTGAGGCCCCAGCGTCCGTGCAGGGAGCGCCATCCCCTACCCAGGCTCCTGTAGGATACCAGGAGGCAGAAGAGGCCCAAACCTCTGTGCAGGTAGAGCCATCCCCTGCACAGCCTCCTGCAGGAGACGAGGAGGCAGCTGAGATCCCTGCCTCCGTGCTGGGACAGACATCTCCTGCACAGCCTCCTGCAGGACTCCAAGAGGCAGCTGAGGCCTCAGCCTCCATGCAGGAAGAGCCATCCCTTGCAAAGGATCCTGCAGGAGACCAGGAGGCAACTGAGGCCCCAGCCTCCGAGCAGGGGGAGCCATCTCCTGCACAGTCTCCTGCAGGAGACCAGGAGGCAGCTGAGGCCCAAGCCTCTGTGCAGGGAGACCCAAGCCCTACACAGTCTTCTGGACGAGACGAAGGGGCAGCTGAGGCCGCAGGCTCCGTGCAGGGAGAGCCATCCTCTGCACAGTCTCCTGTAGGATACAGGGAGGCAGCTGAGGCCCCAGGCTCTGTGCAGGGAGAGCCATCCCCTGCACAGGCTCCTGCAGGAGACCAGGAGGCAGCTGAGACCCCAGCCTCTGTGCAGGAAGAGCCATCCCCTGCACAGGCACCTGCAGGAAACATTGATGCAGCTGAGGCCCCAGCCTCCGGGCAATGAGAGCCATCCCCTGCACAGGCGCCTGCAGGAGACAGGGAGGCAGCTGAGACCAATCTCTGTGGCCTGGGAGCGCTGGCTCAGGAACTTCCCTCATTAGCACCTCCAGTCCCACCTGTTCCACCTGCTCCCTTACCACAAATATCCTTCCCTACCCTGTTTATTGTATTTGTTTCCTTCCTTGTTCCTTTTATTGCTTTGTTTTTATTGTCTATATATTTAATATTTAAAATAAATTTAACTTTCATCTTTTCACAATTTATTGTTTTTCATTTTAAATTGTACACCTCATGAGCATCAAGTACATTCACAGTGCTGTGCATCCATCACCGTTGTCTGGGTTCAGAATATTTCATTCTCCAAAAGGAAACCCTGTTCTAAAAACACTCACTCCCCATTTCTCCCTCAGGCCCTGGCAACCCCTAATCTGTTTTTTGTCACGGTATTTTTTTTTTTAATCTGTTCTGGATGTGTCCTATAAGTGAAATCATGCCGTAGGTGGCCATTTGTGTCTGCCCACTCATTTTCACACGGCCTGATAGGTTTTCCTTTCTGTTTTTATTTGAAATAGAATTTCTCTAATTTGATAGGAAAATCCCAGATGAGTCTAGATTTTATGTATCCAAGAAAGCCCTTTTGGTACATAGGTGCATAATCTTGGGGTACAGACTGTTGTTCTAAGTGGGACACCAGAGCCAGAAGCCACACACGAAACGCGTTGTTCTTCGTGCGGAAAAAACAAAAACAAGAAAAAGGTTGAAAGCTGGAAAGACAAACCATAAACCGGAATGTATTCCTCATAACACAAGGCCAGGGAAAGGTTACGCATCCTTGTGGTCTAAAAAAACGCTCGAAAGTCAGAGTTTTAAAAAGAGATAAAGAGCAAACACATTCTACGCCAACGAGAGGCGCTACGCAGGGGCAGCATGTGTCAGAGATGCGCGAGTTCCCCGAGGAGGAGACGGGCACACGGAGACACTGTGGAGAGGGCACTGGTCCCCATCAGACGGGCAGGGTTCCAGTGTGGTGATGACAAGCCCTGGTGACAATGTGAGGAAGCAGAGGCCCCAGCAGACCGCTAGAGACAAGTGTGAAAGGACACTCCTCTCTGGAGACCAGCCTGCAGGACACATCGCTGTCCCCAGGGGCACATCTGTGCTGGCGGTGCTGATCCCAGGACTTCATCCCACAGAAATTCCTGCCCAACTTTTCAAAGATGGATTTTCCAGACTATTCATCACAGCACTGGTTGCAATAGCAAGCAATTGGAAGGAACGCTACTGTCCATGGCGAGGCGATGGGATCCATCCGTCCCATCTGTAAGACCACTATGTGATATCAGCCGGGAGACACGCATCTATGAAAATGAATCTGTGTGTGAGAGAGAGACAGAGACAGAGCCAGAGAGATACGCACCAAATCATCCATGGGGTTCACCACTGGGGATGGGAATTGCCACTTGCTTCTCTTCTCCTTTAGGGGCCTGCGTGATGTTTCAACTTGATAGAATGTGCCTCTATTCCTCTTATAATTCTAACAAGATTAAAATCACATGGTTAATGTTATCCATTTATCACTCATCTTTGGACTGAAGTACATTATTTAGTTTTTCTTTGTAAAGGTTTTTATTACAAAGACAATGAACGTTTATTATAGTAAAAGAATGAATTCTAAGGGAATTAAGAATTAAGTGGAAACTGAGGAGTGCCCTTAATAGGCAGTGTTCACCGTTTCAGTCCTTTGCCTTTGTATGCACGTGTGTGTGCACGTGTGTGCACGTGCCCATTCAGCTATGTGCATCTGTATGCTCATGGGTATGTCTATGTGCAAGTGTGTGTGGGTGTGCACTTGCGTCTATCGTGTGGGAAGGACTGCAGGGAGTGTGCTCTTCTGGAACCTGTTCCCCAGGGCTGGACCCTGGCCAGTCAATCCTCTTCCTCCTCTGCGTCGGCCTCAGAATTTCCTAAGAGCCCCTGCTGGGCAACACGGATCATTTCTGATTTTTCACTCCCGTCAGTGTGCTGAAAGGAACGCCTGCACCCATAAATCTCTACTTCTTTAGGACCGATCGCTAGAGGTCGAGATTCTGGCTCATAATGTAAACGCGATGTTAAGGTGTTGCTCACAGTCTCTGACACCCAAGGTCTCCTTCTACCCTGTGATCCTGTTTGGGAACAGGGAGTCCAGAGACCCTGAAGCAGAGACCTGAGGGAGGGAGGGAGAAGGAGGAGCAGCTAGGATGCAGGGGATGAAGGTACTTGGGGTGACCTGCCCACCTGGAAGGCCCCGCTCCTGTTGCTTCTGTCCCTACCACTCCCCTCACCCCGGGCCCCGCCCGTACCACACCTGACTCTACTTTGGCCTTGCCCATGCCCCTCCTGCTCCCTAACTCACCTGAGCTGAGCAGCCTGGCCTGCCATCCAGGACAGATGATGATGAGGGTCTGGACACTCCTGCCTGCTCCCTCTCCCTCCAAGCAGAGAGCCCCATCCTCAGTAGGGAAAGCACATCTAGGGCAGTGCAGTGAGTCACAGGGACCTCCTTGAACATGCTCCCTCCAGGGGGAGTTCTCAGTTGCAACAGCAGGACCCACTTGAGCTTGTGTGAGCAGAAGTGACTTTGACAAGACACAGTGGAGGTGTCATAGAAGGTGCCAGAAGGTCAGAGCACGGGGGTGGAGGCTTTGGAGAAGGTCATTGTGCCCAAAGCACACCTCAGGGTCTTCCAGGAGTGATGGCTGCCTCAGGCACTGTGCCAGCCCCAGCCCACATATCCAGCACATTCAGCCTCTGCGATGGAGGGGCCCTGCTCAGTTGGGACGAGTGAGAGAGCCCTGGTGACCTCGGAGAGGCACTGCCATTGGAGCCTCGGTTTCCTCACCTGTGAAGTGGGGTGGCAGCTGACCTTTCATGGTGGTGTTAGACAAGTTCGCTGAGGCTGCACCTGGAGTGCCCTGCACCTTCTCAGATCTCAACAGCTACTAGCTCTAATGAAGAGGAATCACGGGAGGAGAGATAGGGCTGGGTCCTGGATCCAGACCTGGTTGGCTGACTGCTGTGGGACGAGATGGGGTGGAGAAAGGCATTCCAGAGGAACAGCGGAGTCAGAGCGAGTAGGGCATGCCTGGTGGGAGATCAGAGTGGGCAGAAGCGAAGGGCCCCAGGGGGCTCTCAGTGGGGTGACATCAACAGGAACAGCTCACGGTGATGAGCACTTACCGGGGCCTCTGTTCTCCTCTTGAGCTATCTCCTTGAATCCTCCCCACAACTCTTTGCGGGAGGAGCAATTATTGTCTTCATTTCACTGATGAGGAAACTGAGGCTCAAAGAGACTTGCCCCCTCTGTGCCCTGCAGAGTGGCAGAGCTGGGATTTGAACCCAGTGCCTATTAGACCCCATGGGGCCTGCCTGAGAAGGGCTCCCCCATGCTGAGGGAGGGACCTCTTTTCCCTAAAGTTCTGAGAACTTTTGGTCCTGATGCCCAGATAGACCTCACTCTGCGGTGGGATAGGCTGGTCCTTGGTACTGGGAGAGCCCACAGCGCCCACGGCTGCCATTCCCTGGTCACCATACCCAGCCCAAGGCAGGCGGAGTGGCCCTGTCCCTTTAGTTCAGTGATGGCTGGAGGCCAGAAGGGTGCAGGCCCCAGGGAGGCCAGGACCCCTGAACCCGAGGAGGCCGCAGTGCAGGACAGTGGTTTGGAATGATCCAAAGTCAGAGAAATAGGGGTCCTAGTCCCTGCTCAGCCTCTTTCCAGCTGCTGATGCAGGTGAGGCTCTCAGCCTCAGTTTCCCCTTCTGTACAATGAGGAAATAACTTGGCCTCCTGATAGGCTGTTGGGAGACTTCCCTGAGGAATGGCTTGAGCATCTCTAGCCTGGTGCCTGGAGCGTGTTAAGAGCCCCCTGCCAGGCTGTCACAGTGGTCCTCCAGGGCACAGGGTCTGGGAAGTCCCTCTTCAGGCTCCCTTCCTGCTGCCCTGCTCCCGGGAACATTCAGCAATTTTTGAGGAGGAGCTGAAGAAGATCCAGGAGAACACTGTGTTGAGGGTGACGGAGGCTCAGCTCTGGAAGGACAGCTGGACATGCTCCATGCCACCGTCCAGGGCTTGTGCTGTGACCCCCTGTGAGCCCGCCACAGATAAAGGCTCCTCTTGTGTGGATCCAGCTTCTGTGGTTTATTCACTTATTGCTTCATTCACCCAGTCATTCCTTCACTCATTCCTTCACTCACTCACTCCTGCACTTATCTACTCATTCATGCATTCGTTCATTGTTTCACTCACTCATTCAGCCAATACGATCTGGTGCCTGCCATGGGCTGAGCACTGTAACTTCACCAGTGAGTATGACCCAACGTGGTCCCTGCCCACCTGGATCTCACATCCACTGTGTGACCTGAAAGAGGGCTGTCCCTCAGTTAGCAGGGGTGATGAGCACCAGGAATACACTTCTGAAAGTAGAGGCCACCCATGCAAAGAGAACAACGGAGAAAACCCATGCTTGGAATTTCATCGACAAAAAAAAAATAATTAAAAGTTAAGAAAAATAAAAATATCCTATATTTAACAAAATGTGGGTGCTAATCACAAGTGTGCACTCATTCCTACAACCAATGAGAAGTAATCCAGAGTGGACTGGGTATTTGTAACACATTTATCCAGCCAATAATAGCATTTCAGTAAAACTGTTCCAGTGCCTCACGATTTTCCTAAGGCCTCTGTGATCCTCCAACACTTAAATCTTTCTCCTTGGAAGCCTCTGTCCTGTCACCCTCCTTGTCGAATGGCTCTTCCACTGTTCGGGGGCCTACCCTGCACGTCCACACTCGTCAGTGATTCTCCACGTTGTTTGGACAGGCTCTCCGCGTTCCTCCCTCAGCCTCACGAGCTCCTGTTTCTTTGGCAAGGTTGGTGTTTTCACTGGGTGATCACCTGGCATCCTTCTTTGCAGCGGTTTGCATCTTCCCATGCTGTGTCTCCTCTGACGACTCCGGGAGGCAGGCCTTTAATCCCCATCTTACAGATGAGGAAGCTCAAGTCCAGAAGGCTGGACGACCTGCTCCAAGTCACAGCCAGCGTGGAGCCTCGGCAGGGTTTGGGCCCAAAGCAGACAAGGATGTATGGCAAGTGGTTTGTTTGCAGGTGATGGAGGAGGTCCAAAGGAGGCCAAGGGGAAGGGAACATGGAGGAGGAGAGCCAGTGTGGTGGCTGACGAGGGAGCACTGAGGTGAGCATCCATCCTAGTCCTGTTGGGAGACGAGATCCCACCCGGACTGGCTCTGTCCCCGTGGGTGGAGGGTTTACCCCAGGGTCATGAAGGCTTCTGTGCTACAGGCTGGCACAGGCTTGCAGGAGAGGAAGCTCCCGGTGTGGGAGAGAGCCCTCAGGAAGAGAGTGGATGCAGGTGCTCCAGGGGGACACTGTGGGCCTGCTGGGGACTGGCTCCCAGGGACTGCAGGGACTCAAGTGGGCCGAGGGAACTGAAGGGCAGCAGCAGCAATGTCTGAAAGGGGGACCTGCACACATGTCCCACACTTATGCACCCAGAAAGGCTGCTCTGCATGGCATTTCTCCTCCCAGATGCGTAGTAGGCCCAAACCGCCCCTCCACTCCACACCCCCAATTCTTTTCCAATCATCTCAGGTTACTAGAAATTCAGAATATTTTAGTTGCTGTTGGAGCCCAGAGACTTTTGTTTGCCCTGCCCATGTTCTAACATTGTTGGCTTTTTAAAGATCTCAGGGCTTTGACTCCAAAACAGCAAGATGCTGAGGATCCCAGACAGCTTTCTGGAAGCAAGACCTTATGCTTTGCAATACTGCCATCCCACCAGCTCTTCTCAAAATCCCTCCAGGACACAGACTCACAATCTTGGGTCCTCAGATTGCTGAAAGGATGCGCCTTAAGAAAGTGATCGGCGTGGGGCGGCAGGACACATCGAATGATGGAGTGAGGAATTCAGCCAATCCTCTTCCCGGAAGCCATGATCACACCGTACGCGCTGTCAGAAACAAACTCTGGGAAGAGACCAAAGACATTCAACCAACTGAGGAGCATTTGAAGCTGAGGGAAGAACAGTGAGAGTCGTGGTGTTTTTGCCCGGGGCACCTCCCGTCCCCACCCCATCAGAGTGATGGACCTGTGAGCCACGCAAGCCTGAAGGGGGGTGGCTTCACTGTCAGAAGTTGCCCACTTGATGTCTCCATGGGTGGACAAAGCCCAGCCCCTAAGCATCTCTGGAAACAGTAGCCATCTCAGTGGCAAGCTGACGTGGAAAGTCAACTTTGCAGCCGCCTGAGGTTGGATCTAGAAAAGAGCAGCGAATCAGCCAGGAAGGTGAGACGGACAACCACACAATGAGACAGACACAGTGGCCTTGATGGGCTGCACTTAACCCCAGGGGTTCTGAAATGTTGTGTGCTTGTGCAGGCCTGTTCCGAATCAGGAGAGAACAGGAAGATGGGCATTGTGGGGATGCTTAGAGACCTGCCACCAGCCTAGGCCCTGCCCCCAGGGGTTGCTGCCTCCCAGGAAGTCCAAGTTGATTGAGGGGACAATGCCCAGCCCTGTCGAAGGTCCCTGTCCACTCTGGGGCTCCCATGGAGAGAGGCCTTCCCACCTGCAAACTTCTCCCCAGGTCTTCTTCAGAGGCTGAAACGAGGTGCTCTCAAAGCAGAGAAGATGGTGAGCAGTGAGGAGAGGCTCCTGAGGAGTTGGCCCACCTGGGGAAGGAAGCAAATGAGCTGGGAGGGTAGACTGGTCCCTGCTTGCTCTGGCCTCAGCCCCCTCAGTGTACATCTCCCTCCTGGAGGGGACAGGAGCCCAGGGTACCTGGGAGAGCACAACTGGGCCCTGACAAGCAACACTCCCAAGGAGGAGGATCTGAGCTCAACGTAGGATGAGCCCAGGTAGGAAGGGAGCCTTTCACCACCACGACAATCGAGTCAATGTCAGCGTGCCCCTGCAGGGATGATCTCCCTGCCTGTTCTATACGTCCCTGTGGACCAACGACCGCTTAGGTATTGGCTTCTGACCAGCAGACCCAGCACAAGTGACAGGACGACCCTTCCCACATTCCACCACCGAGGCTGTCATTCTCTCTCACTCACTCTCTTCTGTTCCCTCGAACCTCTCCCATTGCTCCCCTCTCTCAGTCTGTCTGACCCCTGGACCTGGGGAAATACATGGATGTCCTGAGCTCCCCTATGCAGAGGCCCACACAGAAGAAACCAAGGGAGTGCCCTGGCCAACAGACAGAAAGGAGCCGGGCTGTCAGTGAAGCTGATCCTGACCGAGCCCACAGGAGTTAGCTTGACAGCACATCTCATCCTGGTCCAGCCTCAGTGGAGGCCACAGCCCCAACCTGGAAGACGCGATGAGCAGAGGCTCCAGCTCAGTTGTGCAGGATTCCTGGTCCACAGAGATGGAGAGAGAGCGAATATTTGTGGTTTAAAGATGCAGGGTGGGGAGCGGTGTTGTCAGAGAGGAGGAGACACCCCACACCATCTCCCAGTTCCCGGTTCTGGCCTGCCCTTCTCCCTTCTCTCCCCTCCAGGCTCTCCGCAGCCACAGTGCCCACCTCTCTAACCTCCTCTGGCCAAACTCACTTCTGCCTGGGTGTCTCCACACCAGCAGTGCCTTCTCCCTGGCACGCTGACCACAGGTGAGTGCAGCGCTGGGTCCTCCTGTCATTCTGATCACAGCAAACGTCACCTCAGTCAGGCCTTTCAGACCCTCCTACCCAGTGAGACCCCAGCCCTCCCTGCAGGACACTCTTTATTTTCATTCCAGTTCATGCTCTTCTCTTTCACGTGTCTCTGATTTTGTGCTTTTGTCCATCTGCCTCCAGACTGAGCTCCTGCTGGGCAGGGACCGCTGGGTAGATTTCAGCACCACCCTTGGGCCCACCAGGGCTCCTGGCCCAGGGTGAGGGCTTGGCACGTAGCTGCTGAATGAACAAATAGGGGCATCTTGGATCCCTCTTTCCTGCTTTTGCTCCACTCAGATGGTGAAGAGGAACACTAGTAATAGGAAGTGCAAGTGGGTTCCGAGGCAGGCGGAGGGTCAGCATGACTTCTGCATGACTCCTCCTTTTTCCAATTGCTCCAGCAAAGGTCAGTGGGCACCACTGACACAGGAGGCTGCCACCTGATGGCCAGCACAGGAACTGCAGCCTCAGGCAGGGACAGCACAGCACACCACCAGGCAGGCATATATTTCTTGTGGGGAAATGCCTATCCAAATGCATTGCCCATTTTTCATTGTGCTATTTGTATTTTATTGTTGAGAGGTGAGAACGTATTATATATTCTCAATAGTGGACCCTTATCAGATATGTAAAGATCTGTAAACATGTTCTCCCCTTTTGTGAGTCGTCTTTTCACTTTCTTGATCATTTCTTTCAACGCACTCAAGTTTTACTTTTGATGAAGCTGAATTGATCTCTTTTCCCTTTGGTTGCTTTTGTGTTGGGTGCCATAATTACAAAAACATTGGTTAATCCAGGGCCATGTTTTCTTCCAAGAGTTTTACAGTTTTAGGTCTTACATTTACATCTTTCATGGTAAGAAGATGTAACATTTTTGTATATGGTGTGAGGTAGGGGTTCACCTTTATTCTTTCACATGTGGATATCCACCTGTCCCAGCACTACTTGTTGAAAAGATTATTTCCTTCTCATTGTCTTGGCATCTCAAATAATTCTAGAACCTGTGGTTTTTGCAGGTGGTGTGACTTACAGTTCCTTAGAATTATTCTTTACACGAAGGTTGCTTTTCTCTGGCCTTGTGGACTTTCACCCACTGCATATGTAGACTGATCATTAGCGAAATAATCATATCAGGTATTTGGACTAGTTTTTTCTTTGCTTGTGGTGGGTATGTAAGTCCACACCCTGTTACTCCCTGATGGCTGCGTGGAGCACATTGCACCATTGTTCTGGCCTGGATTATCGCTGTATCCTTCTAACCGGTTTTTCTGCCTCTATATTTGACCCGCAATCTATCCCCAATGCACCAATTGGAGTGACCCTTTAAAGCCAGATGTCACACCCTGACATTGTGAAATCTCTCAAGGGGCTCTCCATTTCTCTCAGGGGGAAAGTTCAAATCCCTATGATGGACCTCAAGCCCCATACAGTTGGTCCCACACTCTCTCTGACATCATCTTTGGCCAGTCATCCCCTGTACCTCTGCCCTCCATTATGCTCCTGGTACATGCCAGGCACTCTCCCATCTGTAGACTTGCACTCTATGTTCCTTCCACTTGGAATCCTCTTCCACATGATGATTTCATGCCTCATCTTCTTCACTATCTGTAATTCTGTGTTCAAATGTCATCTTGGTGAGGCTGTATTGACCATGTCATTTAAAATATAAACTATCCTCTTGTCCTGACACTCCCTATCCAACTTGTTCCCCTTTCATTTTTCCCCTTAGCACTAACACCTTATAAAATAATATATAATGATAAGAATCAGTGTTCACTCAGGACAGGGAAACCAACCCATTGATTGAGCAGGGACAGTTTATATAATGAACAATTAACCATAAACCTTTAAAGGGAACTATAGAGAATAGCCCAGAATTACAGTAGAGTAGTTAAGAAAGAAACAAATTTGGGAGAGGACCCCCTCACCAAGGCTGCCTTCAGGCCTTGTTGGAGAAGGAATGATTGCAGCACAGGGATGGTGGAGAAGATTGTCATGTTTCCCAAGGCCAGTACCGGTCCCTGATCAGGGCAGAGCTCAGCAGGTAGGGAACAGCAGGCTGTGACTGGCAAACAGGAAAGCCCTGTCCCCTCCCAGGGGCAGGTAGGCTGAGGCTGGGATGCCTACTGGATTCACTGGGATTCCACTTGTAGAGGTGCCACTCATTCTCCTTATTAAGCCATCCAAGGGGATCCACTGAATCCACTGTGGATCACCCACTGTGGGTGAGTCCCTGTAAACACCCCTGAATTGTGCCACTGCTGGTTGTACTGCAGGAGAAAGAAAAAGGAAAGAATGGAAGCACCCTGGAATTAGGAAGGAAGGCCCTTTGTCCTAAACTTTCTCTGACAAAGCTTAACCCCTGCCAGGTGCAAAAGAGAAATGTCTACTGGGTGCAGCTCCATTATTGCAGAACAGACAACAGAGGCCAACAGTCTGACGTTGTTACACAGGGGCAATCCATTGATAACTGGCACCATAATTCCCTTATTATTTCTTTATGTATTCCATGCTTTTACTTCCAACTTACCTCTATTGCTTTATTTGAAGTAAGATTTTGAAGACAGCATATGGTTGTATCAAGGTTTCTAAAAAAAGTTATTTTGATCCCCCAAAATGCCATTATTAGATCAAAACAACAGAAGAATTAAAAGTACAAAGTAGCTATACTATCAGTATATGCCTTAAGTAAATAGTTTACTGTCAAATTCCTCTTATATAAGAAAGCACCATGCAGTTTCATTTTAATGATGTTAGCCTCAATAATCTAGTATAATAATAAACTCCTATGTAATGAGTAACTATATAAAATGAAGTTACAATAATTTACAATTTACGTCTGTGACATGACCCAACTACTCTCTACAAGCACCACTGAAATCTTGATTGATGCTTGGCTACCTTTTTCTACTAGAACTAACGGGAATATTTCACTGCCAACAAATTCTGTTTACCTGCTGTGTAGTTTATAAGGGTTGAATTCTTCTCTACTTGAAAATCACCATTTTCATCTCTCCATACGGATACCTGTTTAATGGCAGATAGCTTTGCAGCCAGTATAGTTTTTTTCAGGAGAGTCTTATATAAGAAATCATAAAAAATGAGTATAAATAACTTACACTTAGGCAATTTTTTTCTTTTTTTTTCCCTGCTTGGAAAGATTTGCCCTGAGCTAACATCTGCTGCCAATCTGCCTCTCTTTTCTCTTCCTTCCCAAAGCTCCAGGACATAGTTCTATATTCTACGTGTAAGTCCTTCTAGTTCTTCTACACGAGCCACCGCCACAGCATAGTCAATGAGAGACGAGTGGTGTGGCTCGTGCCTGGGAACTGAACCTGGGACGCCGAAGTGGAGCGTGCCAAACTTTAACCGCTAGGCCATCAGGGGTTGCTCCAAGAAATGTTTCTAGAAAAAAATTGGAATCAAGATGTATAATTTATTTCTAAAAATTTCATAACATACTTTAAAACATGAAATGCTCAACATGTTTAAAAGCACTTTACCACTCAGTTTACCTTAACAAAGATATAGCAAACATTTTGAGAAATATACTTTCAACAGGAAAGTCCAATTGTAGCTTTATGCTTTTGTAGACCACTCCCAATAACGTGGCTTAAAAAATATAACTGTAAGATTCTCTCAAGAAAATGAATTTCATTTCTATAAAAATCGTTCCTTACAGCGTCTCAATGTTTGTTTCCTACTGAGCTTCTCAATGTTCTTTAGGCTTAACAATATAGTAGAATCAAGCTCCTATAATCTAGCTTTTAATCCCGCAATGCAGAAAGCTCTATCTCAAGGTCATCACTGACCTCTTAAATCACCGAATAATATTATTCCCATTTTATAAGTGCGAATACTGGGTTTTAAAGAAGTCAAGTTCATGCCCAATATTGTTTAGCTAGTAAGAGGCAGAGCCTAGATATGACTGACTCCTGCTGTCTGATTCTAAAATCCATAAGCATAACCTCTAGGTATGCAGCCAAACATAACACTCTGTATTCTTGCAACAGAATAAATGCATTTGCTTTTTCCTTAATGTCTGTAACACGGTTCTTAACTATTCCAATACAATGGTTTCACCCTTTCTGTAAATGAGAGTGTTCTTCAAAGAACCTTCCTTCCTCTCTGCTCTTCTCTATACATTCCCTCCACTCCCAGTGCTTGAATTCATTTAACAAGCATTTATTTTATTGAGTCCATACAATTCCAGACCCCATGGAAAAACAATGAAAAGAAACCAGCCCCTGGTCTTGAAGGATTTACAGACTACTAGCGCAGAAAGCCCTATAAGCAAATCCAATACTATTTTCAAAAAAAAAACAAGTTTGAGTCTGCACAAACACAGAAGGCTATCTGTGCCACACAGCACGGGTTTTCAAGCCTTTTCTGAGGAGGACTACAGTTTTTTAAGAAATAGCGTTTAAAATTTCCAAAAGAGCACGCAAGACCTAGAACTTCCCTGATCCACTGTCCCCTTCCCACTACAAGCCATGTTTTTTCTAAGACTCTTAAGAACATCATTTGAAAACCACTATATTCAAACATCTTAATAGTTTTGCCTTTTATGCCTAGGTCTTTAGTCTACCTGGAATGGATTTTTGTATATGGAGTAAAGTAGGGTTCCAATTTGAATTTTTTCCATACTGATATCTAATAGTCCCAGGACCACTTAAAGAAACGCCCCTCCTTTGCCCTCTGCTCTGTAAGAGAACTTCTATTAAAAGAAATCAAGTTTCTGGATACACGTGGAACTGGATTTGGGTTCTCTGCTGTTTTCCACTGGTCTAACACTGTGCTAATACCAAAGTGCTTTAGTTACTATAGCTTTATATATAATAAATCAGGATATCTCATAGATCAAGTCTTCTCACCTTGACCTGCTGCTTAAAAAATATCTTGGCTATTCTCAGTCCTTTGTATTTCCATATGTATTTTAGAAAACACACGTAGTTTTCAGCTCTGTAATTTCCTGGCAAACTGGTAAAATACCTACAAAACAAATCTAGATCTGTGGTTCTCGACCAGGGCAATTTTAACACCCTCACCTCCCACCCCAGGGACATTCAGCAACGTCTGGAAACATTTTTGGTTGTCACAAAGTGGGGGGTAGGTACCACTGGCCTCTAGTGGGTTGAGGCCTGGGAGATGCTGCTAAGCATCCCACAGTGCACAGGACAGCTGCCACAACAAAGAATTATCCCATTCAAATTTTAATAGTGTCACTTTTGAGAAACCCTGTCCCAAATAAATCAAGGGGCAAATTGGCATGGGCCCATTAAAGGCCAGGGAACATCTACCAGAAACAATAATTTAGTTTTAGAAAAACTGAACTGCCATATGCCAAATGAGATTCACCTCAATTTATTAAAAAAAAAATCATATTATTTGCATAGACCAAAAGGTTTATCTTCCTGTTCTCTACAGCAGGGACATTTGCAGGAAGCTTATTGGAGGGGTTAAGTCTTTAAAATACAAAGTTATAAAGAAACAAGACATAGCCAGAATATATTAAAAAAAAAAACTCATAAAAATCAGTAAGAAACAACCCAATAGAAATATGGGCAATCTGTATAGACAATTCACTAAAAGGAATATTCAAATGACCAATAAACATATATGAAGATTCTCAACCTCATTAGTCACCAGAGAAATACCAATTCAAACTCACAAGAACACCATCCATGCACCAGAATGGCTAAAATTTTAGAAGGCTGGACATATCAAGCAGTCTTAACAAGACTGCTGAACAAAGTAATTACCATATACTACTGGATGTAGTGAAGGGGTTGCATAAACTGGTTCAACCACTTTGGAAAATGTTGGCAGTCTCTACTATAGCTGAACATATCCATACACTATGACCAGCAATGCCATTCCTAGGGATATAGCCAACAGAAAGTACTTACCTATTTGCAAAAGAATGAACAAGAATGCTCATAAAAACATTAAAAGCCTAAAGGAGAAACCATCCAAATGTCTAATAACTGCAGAACGGATTAATAAACTGTGATATGTTCATAGAAGGAAATAATATACCACAACAAGAACTACTACTATATGCAACAACACAAATGAATCCCCAAAATACAATGTTAAGCAAAAGTACGCAGACTCAAGAGTACAGATATCACTCCATTTCTATAAAGAGGCAAAACTCATCAATGGTGACAGAAGGGAGGAGAGCAATTACCTGCGCAGAGAAAGGAGAGTGACTAGAAAAGAGCATGAGAAGGGGCTGTAGGGTGTTGGTAATGTCCTATTTTTATCTAGGTGGTAGATACATGACTGTGTTTACTTTGTGAAAATTCATCAAGCTATACACTTAGGATTTTCATGCTTTTCTGTATTTAGCTTATATATTATTAAAGAATTTGCTTAAAAATATAAAGAATACAACCCTGATTTACTGCATCTGATGCTTCAAGAGACTATTCTAAACAGCCCAAACTCACAATGATGTTAAAATGCAAGTTGTGTATATATTGACAACTGATTTTTTACCAAGGCACAAAGGCAATGCAGTGGATAAAGGGTAGCCGTTTCAATAAATGGTGCTGAACAATGAGATATCCATAGGCTAAATAAATGAACTTGGATCCATACCTGACACCATATACCAAAAATAACTCGAAATGGATTTTAGACCTAACGGTAAAAACTAAAACTATATTTGATAGAAAAACACTTGTATTCAAAATATATAAAGAACTCTCAAAAATTAACAATAAAAAAAAACAGGCAAAATATTCGAACAGACATTTTATCAGAGAAGATATACAGATGGCTAATAAGCACACGAAAAGACGCTCAACATCATAAGTTATCGGGGAAATGCTGATTAAAACCACAATGAGATACAACACTACATGCCTATTAGAATGGCTGACAAGACTGACCATACCAAGTGTAAGCAAAGATGTAGAGAAATGGGAACTCTCGGACACTGCTGTTGGGAATGTAAAATGTTATAATGTATAAACAATTTGGGAAACAGTTTGGAAGTTTCTTAAAGAGTTAAACATAAGTGATCCACTCACTCCACTCTTAGGTATTTGCCCATAAAAAAGAAAGCACATGTCCATAACAAAGACTTACATACAAATGTTCATAGCAGCTTTATTTGTAATAGCCCCAAACTAGAAACAACTCACATATACATCAACACGTGACTGGATAAACAATTTGTAGTATATCCACAGAGCAGAACATTACTCAGCAACACAAAGGAACAAACTGTTGATACACACAACATGGGTGAATTTCAAAAGAATCACGTTAAGTGACAGAAGCTAGACAAAATCAGTGTACAAATTGTCTGATTCCATTTATATAAACTCTCGAAAATGCAAACTAATCTATAGTGATAGAAAGCAAATCAGTGGTTCTTTGGGAAGAGTAAGTCACAGAGGGGTGGGAAGGAGGGATAACAAAGGTGCATGAGAAAACTTTTGAATGTAATGGATATGTTCACTATCTTGACACTGACTGAATGTTTCATGGAGGTACAACTTATGGTGGAGGTCATAACTTATCAAAGCATACCATTTAAATAAATGCAGTTTGTTTTCTCAAGTATATTTCAATAAAGCTTTTCTAAAAATAATACAGTTTGTATATAAATAGTGTAAACCATAGTTCTTATAATTAGCTCAAAATCAACTCCATTCATTCACACAACAAATATTTATCTAGCACCAACTATATGCCAAGCACTCTGCTAGGTTCCAGGGTTACAATTGTAAACAAACTGACATGGTTCCTGACCTCATGGAGAACACAGTCTGCTAGGGGAAGCAGAGATTAATAAAAGATGCACACAGACACATAGATAATAAAAACTTCACAGACAAGTGTTGTCAAGGAGACAAACACAGTGAGATGACACAAAATAACAGGGAAACCAAATCTGATCTAACGGAAAGGTCAGTATGGCTCCCTCAAAGAAGCGACACTTAAGCAACTCCTAATGGAAGAGGAGGATAACAAGTTGAAGATGTAACTTTCCTCAGAAGAGACACTAACACAAGCAAAGGCTCTGAGGCAGAAGAAAGCATGACCCTTTGAAGGAATGGCAAGGAAGTCAAAAGGGATAAGGGTCAAAACAGTGTAGACAACACTATTGGTCACCTCTCCAGTAACTATTCCATCTCCTCTTCCTCACTCCTAATAGAATCACACTTGGGTTCCAGCAGACACCCTCATCCACACATAGTCATGTGCTTTAGAGCAAGATGACTCCATTCTTGATTTTAGGAAGTGGATACTGTTGAGACTTCAGTCAGTCATGGCCACCTCCTTTCTCCCTGCCAGTGATTAGTTAAAGAATGGCATGAGTGAAAGCAGGAAAAGAAGTTGTTGCATGCGCTAAACAAGAGATGGTAGTTTGGACCAGGGAGTTGTCAATGGAGATAGAGATTTGCATGGAGAAATAAGGTAGAGCAACGTGTACAGGATGTCTCCTAGGTTTCTGGCTTAGGCAAATAACGATCAATCTTTTCCATATAGTCAAAGCCAGAGAAATATGTTTTAAAAATGAATAGTCTTATGTTAGTCTTAATATATTTCTCTTAAATAAACCTAATTAGAACTAGTCAAGGATCATACCTAAAACATATCTCATCCTCATACAGGATACTGGCTTCAGAAGTTCATGCAAACTTATCAAGAATGAATGAGGCTAACTAGATTTTGTCTTACAATACAAATCAATGTTTTCTAAAATTCTAACCTATAACTAACAATCCTGCCTACAAATAACATCAATTTCTGAATATCATTTATTTTGCCTTGCCTGCTTCAAAAAATGATTTAAGCTAGCAAAATGTCCAAATCAATTAAAAGCCAAGCCAAGAATAAAGTAGTCCAAGGATTTCTGACCACTCTTGTGTTCTCTAAAAATAATTCCAGAGAAATTAGATGGAGGTACCTAATCAATTATGCTCATCAAATTTATCAAATTAGGTCTCATAACAACAGTAATGAAGGTTCCTACTACAGATACCAACAGACCCAGGCAAAAATATAACCTACCTTGACAAGTTGATGAAGTGCCATTTCTTTCAGAAGGTGGTGTACTTGGACTGCTGAAATGACGTGAAGTTCCTCGGTCCTCGTCATCGTTTGTAAAATTCTTTGAATGGCACATACAACCACGTGACAATGGTACTTCAGCTTTTTTGCTTAAGCTTTCATCCGCTGGCTTCCCTAAAAGTGAAAGAACCTCTATTTATAATATTTCTAATTCAAAAAACATTAATCATCCTCTGCAGCTACAGTGAGCAAGCACTCGAATTTGCCCAGGATTGGGAGATTTCCCAGGCTGTAAGATTTTCAGTGCTAAACCTGGGAAAGTACCTGGCAAATCTGGACAAGTTGGTCACCCTATCTGTAGCATCAAATTAGGACAGGAGAGAAACACTTATGATGTCAGAGACATTTATAGAGAAATTATCATCAATTTGCATAACTTACAAAAAGATAATAGTCAAAAATTAATAATGTAATAAAGGCACAACCACTTGAGTATTTGTTTATATTCAGACTTATTAAAATATCAAGCAGGGAGGATTAAAAGAAAGACCAAAAGTATATTCTTAGTTACTGCTATTTCTTTAAATGAATCATTCTGGATAAAAAGTACTTTATTATATTTTTTTCCAGTCCCAATAATCAAGCTGAATATATCAACCAAATACTTACCACGAAGAAGAGACTGTTGCCACGCTAAAGCAGCACAAAGTAAAACTAAGCTTTTCCCACTTTCTGTAGGGCTCTCCAACAAACAGTGCTGCTTACTTTTTAATCCTCGGACAATCTATTGACACAAAAACAATAAAAAAATAATCAGTAAACAATTTACTTCATTAGGGTCTGTCTCCATCACAAGTACAAACACAACAAGAAGTAAGGTTGTACTTGAGGGAACATAGCAATAGCAGAAGGGAGAATTAGTATTTAGTTCAATCTAGACCTTATGCCTTTATCTTTCTCCCTAAAATTATGTTGGACTTAAAAGCATATAGGCATAAAAGAAATGAACAAAGCAATTTGTACCTTAATGATGCAAGCACCGTCATTTCTGTAAAACTAGAGTACACTAATATCATGGATGAAAACTTAATGGAGGATACTGCTAGGGGGAGTGTAAATCGCTACAGCCACTTTGGACAGAAATTAACAATTTCTAGCAAAGTTGAAGATACCCAACACCAGGAAGTCCAGTCCTATGTATATATCCAAAACCTGTCCCACAGGAACATAAGGAAACATGCATAAGAAAGTTCATAGCAGCATTGTTTAGAATTGCAAAAGAATGTAAACAACTTAAATGTCTGTCAAAGGAAAATGGATAAAAAAATTCTGGTATATTCATACAATGGAATACTACGCAGCAATTAAAATAGAGGAACAATCAATAAGGCTACTTCTTAAAAATAATGTTAAGCAACTAAAAACACTTCTGAACAAATATAGGTACAGTATCATATCATTGTACAAAGTTTATAAACAGGTAAAGTAATGCTCTATATTGTTTACGGATACATACGTATGTAACAAAAGTATAACAACACGTCTAGGAAAGAAAAAGAATAAATTCAGCATACTAGTAATGTTACTTGCAAACAAGGTATAAAGTAAATATGGCAAAAGATTAAGATTGAACAACTCTGGAAAGTTGGCTTACTCATTTGTCTATTAATTTTCTATATGATTGAAACATCTCAAAAAATATTGTGAGAAATATAGTATTCTGTGTAAAAGACAGTAAATACTTTGTAGAAGGTAGTAATTCCGTAAAGTAAATAGAAGTGCCAAATGAGCTGAGAATAGTTTTCAGAATATTCCCCTTTGCCTCCTAACCATATACAGTTTATAGCAATCAGGATTATTTTTTGAAAGGTTACATGTTCTTCCATGAACCCAGCAAATATTTTCAATCCATTTACTATCTGAGAAAATGAATGTAGTCACAGATTCAGTATACGTTATGAATTATCAGCATCTTTATCTTAACGAAGACTTAAGTATGAAAAATATTTGCAGAATTCATTATAGCAAGCTATGATGGACAAGCTTTACAAGGAAAGTTCATCTTCACCCCACCAACTGTATATTCAGACCATATTGAAGAGTCATGCTTTCTTGTTTACTTAGATTCCTAACTGCAGCAGAAACGAAAATCAAGACTGAAACAATGCCATTCAAAGAAAACCAGATACCCAACTAGACTAGGACAGAAGTCTAGAAATAAAAAGGGGATTCCTAAATGTATAAACGAAACAAATGCAAGTAAAAAAATTTCCTAGTCTTAACCATCACAGTGGTTGAGAACATGTCTCAGAATCTGACAAATCCGGATTTGTATCCCTACTCTGCCAAAGCTGTGGACCAGGAGGTAGAAGTACGAGTTCTAGATCAGGTTCCCACAACTCAGATGTGTTTCCTTGATCATGTCTTCACTTCTCTAGACTAAGATCCTTATCTGTAATAATCCCTAATTGAAAAGCTGTTGTAAGGGAGAAAATGCCTCGGCACACAGTAGGTGCTTGATAATTCTGATTTAAAGGTCAGAAGGGTATAATGAAAAGAAAATGGGCTTTGGAGTAAAGCAAGCTTAAGTGTGAGTCCCACTGTGTGAATCACTGAACCTCAGTCTGTTTCTTCATCTGTGCAATGGAGATAAGATTATCTACCTGATAGAGTTTTGATGAAAATTAGCCAGGCATTGAGTTAAGAATTAAGTAAGGTAATGGAGAGAACGTGCCTAAACTCCAGTATTTGACACAGATGAGGTGATCTACTTTAATCCCCACCTCTTCTAAACCACCTATGCTTAATCTAGGATCCAGAGACGGAAGTCAGAGACTGTGCTCTCTTGCTATTGTGTGCAGAAGTCTTGGTACATGACTGCATTTCTCTGAAGAGAAAGTCCGTGGATTTCTCATTCCCAGAACTATATCCTAATAAAATAACTGAAAACAGAGGGGACACTGATATGCACTGTTATCAACTGAGGACTTCCTTGCAATAGTGGAAAAAAACGGTAAATTCGACCTGGGGATGGAGGGATGGTTAAAGGGGTAATTCAACAGCTTATGAAGCCAATTATACCCTGACCCCTAGCCTGTGTTCCAAAACAAGCTAATAACCACTATTCTGAGGTATTTCCCAGTTCTAATATTCTGTGACTCTATCTGTGCAACTCTTGAGTAGAGATTTGGTGGACTCTAACCCCTTCACCGAAGCCAATAACGCAACGCCGGCTAGTTCCTCAGATACAGCCTAGAAATCCATCCCGCCCCCAAGTCACCGCAATCCCCCAGTGGATAAAGCACGAGCCCCCATCCACCTCCCGCCGTCGTCCCCGCCGCCACGAGTCAGCGGAGGGCCAAGGGGGCCCGGGGCCTCTCCCCAGGGGTCGGGACAGGCTCCCTCCGGCCTCCGCGTGTTCAGAACCCCGAGGCCCTGGGACACGGTCACCCTGACGGCCCGCACGGCGGCCAGGCGAGAGCAGAAGGCTCTCTTCGGGCAGGCTGCACGCAGCCCCAGGAGAGACAGGCTGGCCTGTTCTGAGGAAAACCGAGGCAGCGCTGCCTGGGCTCCGAGTCCTGGGAGAAAAGGAAATGGTATCTGCGAGCACACACTGCGGAGCCTGGCAGAGAGGAGAGGCCCCAAACCTCTTGCCTCCTCACCGGGTTGCCACTCCCCGGCCGAGCGCGGACTCCGGCGCCTCGCCCGCTCCCTCCTCCGCTCTCTCCAGGCCGCGCGCAAGCGCTCTTGCGGACGAATTCCCGCCTCCCACCCCCTCGACTCCCAGCACCCAATCACCCACCAGAACAGAAACCAACCAACCAATCCCGGCGTGAGGTTTGGGGGCGAGAACGCTGGCCCCCGAGGGAAGCCTCCGCAATAAAAACCAACGCAAAGTATTTCGTGGCCCTGAGGCGAACGCTTGAAGAGGGAGGGACGCGAGCAGACCGCAGGGTTTAAAGGAAAAGTCTTCTCCGTTTTGAGATTTTGAAACCGGCAACTTAACCCGTGCAACCGTTTCCTTGGAAACTCGCAGTCTCATTCTTCAGGTCTGTAGACCATCGAAAGGAAACCCTTTGAAGCCTTGCCAGGTTCTTCCCAGAGCGCCCGTCAGTGCCGCTCAGCTCACGTTTCCGAACTTCATGGCGGCCCGGGTGTCGCACAGACGGAGGCGGGAACTACCAAATGCCTGAGCCTGGCCAGAGGACAAGGCTGGTTGACGAGTGGCCGCAGAACCTCAGGATGTTCCAGGCTTCCCCGGATAGCGAGTTCCACCAGAGCGAATCTGTAGAGCGCTCTCGCCCCAGTCACTTCTGCTCCATCAAGGCTCATCCGCCTTCTGTCCCTCCTAAAACCGGGTTGTTATTCTTTGCCATGAAGAACATTTCAGTTTCCTCAAAGGTAGGGAGTTAATCGTGATCTCTCCAAATTGTGATTTTGTCAATTTCTGAATAGCCTAAGCTTGGCTCCGATACGAGTGTCTCAAAAAAGTAAAACGTGAGACAGTTTCTCAAGTTTGAGCACCTAGTTTGGGGAGAGGTTTGCTGCAGGGGGAGCAGCGGGAGGAGAGTGGATTTGTTTGCTTCCCTTTCAGTTTTACTGCATCGTCCCCAATTGCAAAATGTACAGTGCTAAAAATAAATTCTACCTTTTAATTTAGTAATCTCAGGCTCAAAAATTTATCCTAAATGAGTAATCTAAAAGAAAGAAAAAGTAAAAATACCTAAATTGATAACATTGCCTATTGTAATCCTGAAAAAAGTCATCAACCTCCCGGTCTAGAAATAGCACCCTATACGGTTATGATACATCAGTTTGATCATTAGGAAGCCAATAAAATAATTATCAAAAGTAAACAACTTTCGGGCCGGCCCCGTGGCTTAGTTGTTAAGTGCGCGTGCTCCGATGCTGGTGGCCCGGGTTCAGATCCCGGGCGCGCACCGAGGCACCACTTCTCTATCCATCCTGAGGCCGAGTCCCACATACAGCAACTAAAAGGATGTGCAGCTATGACATACAACTATCTACGGGGGCTTTGGGGGAAAAAATAAAGCATCTGATATCTCAGGGAAGGCCAGCCCAGTATCCTGTTTTTCAGAGCTGACCAGGTGTTTCTGATGCAATCTATGGACCAGCAGAGACCCATTTGACTAAAGAAGAAATAACTAATCAAGTGTTCTCTAAACATTGCTGCATAATGGAATCAACTGGGGAAACTTAAAAAAAAATACTAACGCCTGACTCCCAACCGCAGACATTCTGACTTAATTGGCATGGGTTACAATTGGGGATCAAGAGTTTTAACAGCTCTCCATGTGATTTTAATGTGCAGCAAAATTGGGAGCCACCACAATGATGCAAGACACAATAGTGATCTAAATCACAATTAGCCACAAGTGACAGATGCCTATAGAGGAGAACTCACTTTTAAAGAAGTTTCTCAAGTTGGAAATACTTTATAGTTTCTCTCTGTTTCTTAAGATCAAATTTATGCTTTTTCTGAAAGTTATAATGACTCTTTAATTAGTAGTCTTCAGAGGGGATTTATATTGTTAAACACTCAACAATTTTTTTCAACCATTCAGTTTAGGTTATTGTATATAATCACTGCTATACACTTATCTATTACGTGTAACAATACACTGAAATTACCTTCTAGGCATCACGGTATTAAGAACCATCCATAGTTTATTGACTGAAGCATTCTCCACAGAACGCCTGAATTCAATAGCTGGTTCATATTGGATGTTAATACTTCTGCATATGGTATAAGTTCACTGGCAGAGAGTAGAGTCAAGCGTTCTAGAATCTGTATCGTATCCAAATGTCTTACTGGGACAGCTGAAAATGCTAAAGGGGAAACTTAGCAGTCATAATCTAAATTCTATACAGCTTATCAAATAAGAAGTAACATTGCTCTATCAGACTACAGGCCAAACAAATCAAGAAATCAATGTTTCTTTAAACGTAAAACTTTCAATCCTAGCCATAGTTTTGGCCATACTTAAAATAAGGTCCTTAAGAAAAATTCATTTAGGTAATAGTTATTTCACAAAGAACAAAACATATCTCATTTAAGAAATCACATTAATGACCCAAAGACCAGGTTCATTTCCTTGGTGATTCAGAAAGATTTTAAAAATTGATTGAAATATGAAAATATACCCAAGTATTGCCTTTGGTAGTCACATTCATTTGAAAGATTGGAATTTGTTGATATCTATAAGGGTGGCCCCCTTTATAGGTTATAAGCACTCAGCAGATTGCTGTTATTCAATAATATCAATCCTGTGCTCTTCAATAGAACAGACACTAACCACATCTGGCTGTTGAGCACTTGAAATGTAGCTAGTCCAAAATGAGATGTGCAGTAAGTATAAAATATACACTGGATTCCTAAGAGTTAGTATGGAACAACAGTAAAATATCTCATTAATCGTTTTTTATATCGAGCACCTGATGAAATAATATATTAGATATATTGGGTTAAATGAAATAATTATTAAAATTAATTTTGCCTTTCTTTTTACTTTAATGTGGCTATAGAAAGTTTCAAATTATATGTTAAAATTATATGTGTGTCTTGCGTCTTATTTCTATTTGACAGTGGTGATCTAGAACACTATCCAGTAACCGCAAGTCCGTTGCTCTATTCCATGGCACTTATTTCTGACTTCTTTCTATCGACCTTTCACACAACCTGTTCAGTGATATAACGTAGGACCGATGAGGTAACAGATACAAGCATATCAGAAATAAATGGTTAAAACTCCTTAAACTCAAAGAGAATTATTAAAATTATATTCACGAAAACATTATTATATCCCCAGGGAAATTCTGCGTGATTTTAAGATTTCAATGAGCCTAACATCTCTTTGCACTACTAAAGGGGAAAAAGGAGTGTCAACCTACTACACCTTCTTGGAGTTGTTTAGGAGAGTGGTTTTTGGCATTATTAGTCAAGAGCATTTCCCTTAACAGGGCGTCAGTCCCTGTGATTTTTTCTTCACAGATCCAATCTTTCACAATGCATAAATAAGGGTAGTTAGGTACAAGGAGACATAGTAAAGCAGAATGCGACCCTTAAAAATTCACAGAAAGTCAACTGGATTCTTCATTCTTAAACGCAAAACTCATCTCTCTCCTCGCTCCCCCTCCCTTCTCCCTTTCACTATCAGCAATCCAAAGGAAGTTGCACTTCTTGTGCATGTATACTAGAGTTTGAGAACTTCTGTTAGGTAGTTCAACCAGGAAATCTGCTTAGATAAAGATCCCCAAGTGATCTGATACAGGGAAGTTGGAAACTACTACTTTTATCAAAAGTTCTCAAGCTTTCTTCCACTCTATCCCAACATAAAAGTCTTTCATGAGGAAAAGTTGTTTGACATAGCCATAGTTCAAGAGTTTAGAGGGGGAAGAAAGAAAAAGAGGAGAAAAGAATGTCCATTTGGGGGAGATCATATATGGTTTTAAAAAGGCCTCACTCAGAAATTCTGATGACTAGTGGTGTAATGATTTGTATGCTCTGCTGCAGTGGCCCCAGGTTTGCAGGTTCGGATAATGAGCATAGACCCACACACCACTCATCAAGCCATGCTGTGGCAGCATTCCACATACAAAATAGAGGAAGATGGGCACAGATGTTAGTTCAGGGCCAATTTTCCTCAAGCAAAAAAAAGAGAGGAAGGTTGGCAAAGGATGTTAGCTCATGGCCGCTCTTCCTCACCAAAAAAATAAAAACTAAAATAAATTCTGATAGGCTTCTATAGGAGAACATGTCCTCTCCTCCAACCCTGTTGACAATCATTGCTATACATGGGTAAAATTCAAGTTGCTCACTTTAAATACCTAAAAGTTCTCAGGCACTTTATGTATATTTTCTCACTTCACCCTAACATTCCTACAAGGTAAGCAATATTTTCTCCATTCTACTGTAAGGAAACAGGCTGAAAGACATTTATTAATATCCCAAAGTCGCACAGCTAATTATGTCAGCCAGTCGAAGCAGTACTGGTGATACCCACAAGAGGATGCATTTGTCTTCCTTCAAGAAGGGCTAAGGAATCTCCAAAGGAATGGGAAAGCTTCCTTTTTGTAAATCAAATGCTTGTTTCTAACCTTTTGCTTATACCATGGTTTGACCATTTGTGATAATTATTGTGCAATATCAATAATGAGAAAGTACATGATGATATTGTAAAAATGCCTATTTAGATATATGAGATACCACTATGCCAAGTGCTTGGCACATAAATACTTAATAAATATTTTTGTTACTATACTACTAGTATCATTATCAGAGTCGTAAGTGTAGTAGTAATAATATTAGTAGCAACAATGGTGCCTTAGATACAATCATCAACTTCTCATGCAACTTAAATCAAATCGTACCAGTGCTTAGTCCCAGTAGGGATGGTATCTGCTTCCTTTCTCATAGAAACTGCTTAAAATTGATGTTTCTGTTTGAAAAGACACTGTAACAATCAAAAGTGGTATAATTTTAAAGTTCAAAAGTCTCAATGCACAAGTATGTGTACAGTGAAGACTATCCCAGGGCCGACACCGCAGCATAGTGGTTAAGTGCGTGCGCTCCGCTGCTGGCAGTCTGGGTTCGGATCCCGGATGCACACTGAGGCACCACTTCTCAGGCCGTGCTGTGGCAGCGTCCCACATAAAGTGGAGGAAGATGGGCATGGATGTTAGCTCAGGGCCAGTCTTCCTCAGCAAAAAGAGGAGGATTGGCATGGATGTTAGCTCACGGCTGATCATCCTCACAAAAAAACAAAACAAAACAAAGCAAGATTTCCAAAAACAGTCATACAAGTGACTGCTTACAATAGTACAAATCAATCTACATTTCATAATCTCTTCAATAAAACAGTTCCCAAATGCTGCCAAATACAACATAATTTCTTTACAATTAGATTATGCAAAGATACGAGTAAATAAATGAAGACACCTGTCTGAAGATGACCAAAGAAGGTTCATGTTCCTCCTTGAAACCAACCATAACACAGAAAGAAAAAGAAAATTCCAACTTCAAGGAAACAAACAAAAAAACCCACACTCAAATGTTATTAAAAAAAGGAAAATATTATAAAAAAAATTAAATTTCAAAAATATCACTATTTCTATGACAGTTTTACACTAAAACTATTATAGTAATTCTATGCTGTGGAATATTATAGAGCAATTAGAAACAATAAGGTAGATCCACATGTACTGACATGAAAAGATTTCCAAGAAATATACTAAATCTCCAGACCAAAAGGAAAACGACAAGCAGCCAGAAATCAACCCTGAAAGCACAGAAATGTATAACCTTAATGACAGAGAATTCAAAATAGCTATCATAAAAAAGCTCAATGAAATATAAGAAAACAGACAATTCAATGAAATCAGGAATTTTTACACAAAAGAGATTGAAATTATAAAGAAAAATCTATCAGAAATCTTAGAGCAGTTAGTTAGTCTTCACTAAGTGCTTTCCGACATTTGATCAGTTTTAGAACAAGCAGCAGGGATCTTCCTATTGCACACCCCCTCTTTTTCCAGAGTGTGTGTGGCATGAGGGTGGAGGCTGCACGTGCAAGCTGGTCATGGGAAATGTCACTTCAGCACTGGTTTCTGGGCAGAACTGCAAGATTTAGGGTGGAGTTATTTCCTTCTTTCCTCCTTGTCTTCTGGGGTACCTCCTTCTCCCAACAGTCCCCCAGGTGGGCTCAAGCACCCAGGATGGCAGCTATGATGATGGGTGACCAGAGTTCACTTTTGGTTGGAGAGGCCTACAAAAGGCCAGCAGCAGCCTTTTGTAGGCCACAATTCACATGTGGTGCCTCAGAGAGTCTTTGGAGCCGCAGCAGCACAGAACATCTGATTTCGCTTGTTTTAGTCTCAGAGAAACTGATACATGTTGTTTTGCATGTAGTAGCATCAAAGGGAATTTGTCCTGCAGTTCTGAGTGTGCCTTGCCCTGCCTGGCTCTCGACTCTTCATTTTTCTTGCCACATCTGCGTCTGTGGGTGCCATACACCTGTCTTTCTCAGCACCTGAAGCTCAACGAGAAGCGCACACTGGCCTTGCCTCCCTGGAGTCTTCAAGGGCGCCCTGCTCTATGATCACGTACTTTGGGGCATTAGCTCTAAGCAGCCTGTCCATGGTAGCTATCTGGCTGGTGGCTCACCCTCCCTGGATGCCAAACTAGTTTCCACCCTTTTCCTTGAGCGAGTAGTGGACACTCACCCCAGCCTGCAGAGACTCCTGCCTGGGCTCTGCCAGTGAGCCTGGGGACCACCACTGTGAGTTTTGCAGGAGGAAGAGAGGAAGAATTCCAAGTTCATACCCAACTATGTCTGGCCGTTAGTCCCTTCCCACCTCTTCAGATACTTAACTTGGTCATTTCCTGGGAAAGTAACAGGTTTAAAACATGATTCCAGTCCGATGCCCACACCAGGGAGCAGAAGAACAGAGTCTGTCCCCATTAGTCTTGTTACCAGAGGGGCAGGAGCTGGGCAGGGAGCAGGACAGAAGGAAAGACCAGTGCTGCTGCAGCTGCTGTACTTGTCCCTCTCCCACGTGTACCAGGTTTCCAAATGAGCCTGTGGGGCCAACACAAGCCACAGAGGAAAGGCTAGAGAGAAGCAAAATCCTTTCTTGACTCTTCTTTTGGGTGCCCACTGGGCTCAGTGGAGGTCCAAATGCTTACCCCATTTCTAAGGAAGTGCTTTTGTGGGTCTTCAGACCTCCCCCCAGCTGATGGTCTCTGTCTTCAAGCCCCGGACAGAGGTGATGGTGCTCTGAGCTGACAGCTTGTGACAGCCCTTCAGGCCTGGCCTCTGAGGTCCACTCTCATCGTAGGCAGAGTCCCCCTGAAGACAGCTCAGCCTGGATCTCCTCCCAGCATTCACACCTGGTGCTTAGGAAGCATGCACAGCCTCACACAGCTCCCTGTGGCCCTGAGGACCTGGGAGTTGGCCAGTCGTTGCCTTTAGAGCCTTGGGACTGGTGTCGGGTACCAGTCTCTGTGAACTTTGAGCCCCAGGGATGCTCCACATGCCTCAGCTCAACCTCGCCCAGGGAAGACAGAGGCAGAATGCAGAGACACTGACAACTCACTCAAAACACAATCTATCTTTTGGACTTCTGAACCCATAGGCAAGGTGGGACCCCACAACAGAGGAACCTCTCCTGGAAGGAGGAAACACACTACTATGGTCTGGTAGCTTGACAACACAAGAGTTATCTGGAGGGGAGAAAAACGTGGAAAGATCAGATGGGAGTGACTAAAAGCTGGTGTCTAATGCACAGTTCATACACGTTTACAAAATTAACATGTCAGAACTAAAATAGCCTTGGTTCTCACAGCTCCTCGCCTCCTTCTGGGATTTACTTGCTGCTGTGGGATCCAGGTGACCATCCAGAGCCCAAACGCATCCCCGCAGGCTGTAGACATCAGACTGGAAAACCCTGCACCCTGGCATGGGAGGGCCACTGGGGGAAGATTTGAGCCCCTGGAGCCATTTAAAATTTAGGAGAAACCAGCCATGAAGACTTGGAAACCATCCTCAATGGCAGTTCCTTGCCTTGGTCTGTGTGGATGCACGGTGAAGCTGGGTGCTCCTAGGACCCAGTGGGTGTCAGAGTCCCTGGCCCACACCAGGTGTTGTCCAGCCCATCCCCAACACCTCCACTGGGCCTGATGCAAGAGGAGACCAGCAACCAGTGGGGTGCTTACCTGCTCCCCAAACCTGCTGGTCCAAGTTGCACTGCAGGGATTCCAAAAGAACCGAGGATGTTTTTTGGGGGAAAATAACATCTTCCATCTGTCATTCATTACTCCTGACTAGACACATTTCATCTTTACAACTGAGACCAAATGGATGGTGAAGCAGTCCTGAGAGGAGAAGGGATGTTGGAGATGCATGACAGCTATTTCTGGGTTAGCCAGTGTCAACAACACCAGAGCACCCTTCCTGTGACCCCATTCACTCCCATTCACCTCTGGGCTCTCTGAATTCCCAGGGAGCAGGGGCCAAGGCTTGGGCCTTAGGAGTCAGACAGGCCCGACCAGCTATGTGACCATGGGTCAAGTGCCTCCTGGATAGGGGGACTCAGGAAGACATAGTATGTGCCGATGCTCACCTATTATTATTCTTCTGATTGCTGTTGTCTTTCCCCACCCCAGACGAGACACTGGGCTGGATTGACTGCACCTGCATCTATGGAGTGTCTGCCTGTGGCAGGTGCCAGAGGGGCAATGATGAAAAGGATGCTAAGGAATACTTTAGACCCATCGCAGGCACCACTCAGGAGGTGTGGGAAAATAGAGGGTGGAGTTCTCAGGAATGGATTGAGTCTTTAGAATATTTGTCCCCAAATGTCCTTAAATAAGACAGACTTTTGGTGCTAATGTGCCGCATTATTAAAACAATATGACAAAATAACCCTGTAAGAATTGTGTTCACGGTTTTCCATATCTGAGGGGCTCATCTTTGCAGGACCTTGATCGAGTGCCGGGCCTGAGAAATACAAGAGTGCTGCCAGTGGCTGAGGACCCAGATGCTATGATGTGGGGCTCTGAGCCTGCTGGCTGGACAGGACACACTGCTAACACGGGCTGTCTATGGGCATCCGATCCTTTCTTGACCTACTTGGTGTCAACGCCCATACTCTCTAGTTTTGGGGTGGGACTTTTTCTAGCAGTGACAACTTGGACCTCAGCTTCAAAAAGTATGAACCAAAGCATATGCTTGCCTTTTGAAATGCTGGGGCCCAAGGCTCTGTGGCCGCCCCATTTGGCCGCACTCTTCATTCCCACACTGGAACATTCACGCTATGTCTGCAAGAACAAGATACTCCCTACACATACAATACAGCAAAGCCTTTTTTCCAGGAACACACATGACATCCAGAGAGCTCATCATGGAGACACTGGGACCCCAAGGGGTTTGACCATGTAGAGTTCATCTTTCCTGCAGACACAACATTTCTATTTCTCCCTTTCTACTCCTAGCACCTTTTTTTGGTTTCTTACTCAGTTGGGTCCTTTGGGAAGTGGCTGTTGAGCTGTGTAGGAGAGCGAGAGGGGTGTGGGGGATGATGCCTGATATGAAGGAGAAGGAAGCCCAAAGAGGCAGGAGACCCTCCCAGGAGCCTCACTGGCCCAGCAGGGAGGTGGGAGCCATGGCTGCCCCTGGAGGAGGCCTCAGAGTGGAAAGGCCAGCCCAGCGCCCTCCTCCCCAAATCTCCCCATGTGCTCCATCCTGGGGCACTGCCACTGATGGCCTTCAGTCAGCTGCTGGTCTTGCAGCTCAGTGGCAAGCTCTCTTGTGAAGAGGCTCTGAGCGGTGCTCTGTGAGGACAACACAGCCCATCTGCTGTGTCATGTGTGCAAGTAAATGCCCCTGCTCACCTTTGGGGAGCAGACTCTCCGGGTCCAGGAAATGTCCCTCCTGAGGGGACACTCAGAAGAGGGAGGTCAGTGGTCAAACCACAGCCCCGACCTGCTGCAGCTTGTCCTGGGGCCAGTCTGACTGTCACTGCCTCCCCTCAGCTGTCCCTTCTCAATGCTACTCACCCTGAGACCCCCTCATCTCAGTCGTTCCCAGGGTGGGTGATGCCAGACTTCCTCCTGCTCACACACTGGTCAAGAGGGCGGTGCATGTCTACTCATGGTCACTATGCCTAGGAACAACTGGTCTGCACATACGAGCTGCCTGCCCACTGAAGTCTAGTTACGAAAGTGTTGGGAAGAACAATCTGGAGAAGGAGTCACGCTGGTCTCCTCCCAGAGGAACTCAGTTTGAGTCTGCCCAGCACTTCAAAGGCCCTGCCATCCAACTCAGCAGAAGGAAATGACCCACAGCCAAGAAGCTGGCCCTATGGGGGCTCACTGACCTCAACCTTAACCTTGCTGGGGTCAGCCTTGAGGGGTCCCAGCCATAGGTGGGGGTTGCAAAGGCCACTAGGCCAGCTAAGGTCGCTGATCACTGCACTTTTGCTCCACATCAAGTTCAAAAACTCCACTCAACTCCTCCACTGCCCCTTCTGAGAGGCGCAGCCCCTGGCCACACCTCCTCCATCCACTGTCTTAATCCAGAATACTTTCATCATCCTATAAAGCTTCCTCATGCCTATTAGCGGTCATTTCTCACTTCTCCCTCCCTTCCCCACCCCCTGACTAACACTAATCTACTCCCTATCTCTATGGATATGCTGACTCAGGACATTTCTTATAAACGGAATCCTACAATATGAAAATACCTAGCATGATGTTGTCAAGGTTCATCCATGTTATGTGTGTGTGTCAGAACTTCATTCCTCTTTATGGCTGAATGATATTCCATTGCACAGAGAGACCACCTTTGGTTATCCATTCTTCCGTTGGTGGACAGTTGGGTTGTTCCCACCCTTTGGCTATTGTGAATAATGTTGCAATGAACATGCTCATTCATGGACTTGTCTGAGTCCCTGTCGCAATTCTTTGGATCATAAAAGTTTTGTAGGCTCTCAATGCACCTTCCAGGAGCTTTCTATTTCCCTTCACAAGCTGTACGTTTCATTGTCCTTCTGTCTGACAGACCCAGTCCACGGACACTAGAAAGCTATTTTTGCCATTGATCTCGAAGTGCAAGGGTCACAGGGGTGAATTTTTTCTTTATGAGCATCTGGACCAATGAGGGTAATTGACTACAAATACCAGAGGAAATTCTAGCTAATTTAAGCAGAAATAAACTACAAGGTGATGATCCTGTAGTTCACAGAATTCACAAATATCTGGACAATCGTCCTGGAGAATGTACAGGAAGCAGGGGGCAGTGGGACGCCCCAGTCCCACCCTAGGAAGAGCCCAGTCAGTAGGCCACCTTGGGCATTCAGACATGGGGCTGAGGCCACAGGTATCATTCATTAGGATCTGCGCTGTGTTAACACAGCTCCCTGACAACACCTTGATTTCGGACACCTGCTCTCAGAACCGTGAGAGAAGGTTTCTGTTATTTTAAACCACCAACATTGTGGTGATTTGTTACAACAGTCCTAAGAAACTTACACACACACACACACACTCACAGGCCAATCTCATGCTCAGGGGCAGTGCTCTCCACCTCAGGCTGAATCACAACCCATTGAAACGTCCACTTGAAGACTGGAGAACAAGTCCTGCCCATGGTCCTGCAGGGGCTGGGCCAGGTATCTTCACATAGACACACCTCCTGTACCTTTTCTGTGCAGACCAGCCCTGCCTCCTTGTCTGCTGGACAACGGGACGCCTTCTTGACTCAGCTGAAGTGGTGCTGCTCAAATCACCAATTTCAACAGACCAGTGTGGTTTTTCTAATTCATGCAGGTTCCCTCTGGAGGCTCTGGAGAGGATCCATTTTCTCACCTTTTCCAGCCTCTAGAGGTCACTGCATCCCTTAGCTCCTGGGCTCTTCTTTCAACTTCAGGGCCGGCAGTGTCCAGCAGAGTCCTCCTCACATCATATCACTCTGACTCTGCCTCCGTCCTCACGTCTTCTCTCCTCTGACCCTCCTGCCGCCCTCTTCCACTTGTAAGAAATATGATTACTCTGGGCCCACCTGGACAATCGAGGATGGCTCCCATCTCAAGGTGAGCTGACCAGCCCCTTAATCCATGAGCACTTTCATGTCTCTTTGCCTTGAAACCTAACATATTCACAGGTTCAGGCCCTTGACTGGATGGGAAGGGCATTGCATGCAGTGTTGTTAGAGAATCAGTGAGGATCCGTCTCTCTGACATGAACAATTCCAAGGACCTCTGGGTGGTGCAGTGCACACAGAATGCAAATATACCTTCCTGCCTACAGCAGTCATGGATGGAGTCATTGGTGTGTGAGGAGCCATGAAAGGGGGACACAACTGGATGGCTGACCCTCCTCAGGAGCAGCTGGAAGACGTCTCAAAAAAGAGATCCCTGAGCTTTGTGGTTACCATATGCATGATGCACCCCAGCAGGGGTGCAGCATGGTTGGGACTGGAGGGTTCACAGAAGGTTATGGGGCCTGGTAAAGTTGGATTCACGCACCCCTTGGAGCAAGAACTTGGTAGCAGTGGGAATGTTCTGGAGCCTCCCCCTGCCATGCACTGGCACACACACATACACATGCACTCACACACAGACACATATGCAGCACAATATGCACACACAGAGACACATACACAACTCTGCACATGCACACACTCAGAAGACACACATGCACACATGCGTCTACGCACATACACATGGATATGTGTGGGCACAAAAGATATATATGCACGTGTACACATGCTGCATACAAATAGAAAGAAACATGTACAAAGAGACGTGTACACAGGCATATCCACATGCACACAAACACACAAATGCACCCACACATGCACAGGAGCAAGATGATGCCATTTGCATTTGGTAGAAAGTTCTGGGAGAAGAATGGAGGAGGAACGAGGGACAGGGAAAGCAGAGACCACTCAGGGTGTGTCAGTCAGTGCAGTCACCCCAGTACTCACAATACCGGAACGAGGGAAGGGCAGCAGTAATAGAGGGAGGAGGTGGATTAGGGGCGTGTGTGGGGCCAGCAGCCTTGGTGGTATGGGTAGCAGACATGAAGGTCAATGTGGTCTCCCAGAGTCACTGGGGGCACTGATGGGAATACAGAACACACGAGTCGGGGTACATTTGAGGGAAAGGAGATCAATTCAGCCTGCAAGGGGGTGAGGGGGCTGCAATGGGAACCATGGGCATCCTGGTGGGGACATTCAGAGCAGGCTGGACACTTTGCTTGTAGTTCAAGAGGTCTGGTAGGAAAGGGCGGGGTGGCGACATCAGCTCCAAGGCTGGAGTTGGAGCCTGGACTAGGACCAGCTCTCTCAGGGGAGGTTGGAGTGACGGGGGCTGGTCCAGGATCCTTGGGGCTGGGGCAGCAAAGACCATGGGAGTAGGGGGTACATACGAGGAAGCCATTGCTTTATCTTGCTAGCTCTTAATGCAGAGGTGTACTGCTTCCCATTCTGATAACATGCTCCCTTCCAGATAAGCTTTCTCAGAAGAAATCAAAGCCAATAGTAATGATGGCTAATTATGCAAAATTAAGAACCTAAATTCACAGGATCCTCCCCAAATGATTTAATCACCACCTACATGGCAAAAATGAGGGGCCTTTATGAAGATGAGGGAGGTGCAGGATCCTGTCTCCAGGTCAGCCAAGGGCCAGACAGGTGAGCAGGGAGCAGGTGTAGGGTCCCCCACCCAGCCCTGCAGCTGTCCCTTGTGACTCCTGGACTGAGTCTGCTCTTCGTGCTGTGAGCTGAGGGACCCAGTTTATTCCTCCCCACACTGTGGAGGTCATTTGAGAGTCTCTGGGAGGTCTGGGCAGTGGGAATGTGTGTGTCCCAGGTCAGCCACCCGCACTGGGTTAGGGTCTCAGTCCTGTTGTTCAGAACCCCAGGTGGACTTGGGCCAGAATTTACTCTCTTGTGTCTTTGATGGTGTCTCCCAGGCACAGCGGGACATCTTCCTGCCCAGCAGGGGAGAGAGGAACTCAGTGAGGCCTTGGACAGATTTCCATCCACAACGGGTCCCTGCTAACCCCTTACTCCTGGTGAAGTTATAGGCAAGTCAGGTAGCCTTTCTAAGACATAGTTTCCTCAGAGGCCAAAGTCATGTTTTGGAAGAAACTTTGTATATTATAAGCCCATCTATAAATGTGAGGACTGTTGTCCTTATTATTTGTTTATATTTTGCAAGACTACTGCGCTGGGGTTGCCATTAAAAATCAAACACATTGTTACAAAACGTGTTTCCAACTTCAAAAATCCATGGTGCTGTTGGAACAATATTTGAGGTCTGCAAATGTCTAGGTGCCACCCAGTCCCTAGTCACTACCCTCCCACAGGGACCGTCACATCCTCACCTCTTTGTGAGCCCTCTGTGCCTCTTGTTGGTACTTATGTGACCTGGACATCCCTGACACTCAGGCCTGGGCTCCAGGCATCCCCAACTGTACAGTACAAGGTTCCTGCCCCCTGTCTGCCCACTTGCCTCCCTATGCCCACTGTCCCTCTCTCGGAGCTGGTCAACTTGCCAGCCTCAGTCTTGTCCACCCGGGCCTGAGGACCCAAGTTCCCCTCTCTTTGCCTTTTCCTTCTTAAATTCCCATGTCTAGGTCCTCCCTCTCCCCTACCCCTGAAAATACTGGTCTCATTCAGTCCTGAGAGTGGTCCTCAGCCTCTCAAGGAAAGTGAGTCCCAGCAGACCCAGGGGTGAGGTGGGAGCTGGTGCTGGGAAACCAGATCCTGGTGGTTGGTCACACCCAAAACCTGGGGAATATCATGCAATATGTGCGCATCATCAGAATGAAACTGTACTTGATTTCAGGGGAAACACTTTGGCAATAGTAATGGTTAGAGGACCTGAGGCCTTCAATGGTGTCAGGACAAAGGAAGGTCTGTACACATAATCATCATAATTTTCATCCCATGTTCCTCAATTAAATGAATGGTCGGATGGATGCTGGATGGATGGATGATGAATGGATGGATGAAAGGGTAGTTGATGCAAGGATAGTGAATGGATGGATGGATGGGTGGGTGGAGCTGTGGTTTACAGTTGGATGGATGGATGAGGGATAGATGAATGGATGAATGAATGGTGGATGGATGGATTGTGGGTGGATGCATGATGGATGGATGGATAGATGGATCGATGGATACCTATGAGGCCAGGATTAATAAAGCACACATGGACACCTCTAAGGTAATGGGGTCTAGATCCACTTGACCATCACTGTGAGCTCCATGCACATTTGCTCCATCTTCTCCTCTTGCTTGCTCACACCTTCCTTGATCTGGATTGGGGGCATGTCCAGTTCTGAGAGGCATCCAATTCCTTTTGGAGTTCTCCTCTCAAAGGGCCCATTAACTGCGCCTCCCCTTCAGGATCTTAGGGCCATGGCAGCTCCTATGGAAATCTTACAAGACGTTTCCTATTAGTGTCAGCTTCCTCTGCTGATCAGATGGGAGGGTGAACCCAAATGTGGGGACACATGGCTGTTTGCCTCCCACAACTCCCTCAACCATTTGATCCTTCTTTCCCTATTTCATCCAACTTCACAGTCCATAATCCTTGAGCTATGCACATCTGCTCCGATGTTAGTCATTTTAGAGACATCTGGGCTCAGTTCTTTCAGTTTTTTACATTTTTCTCCCGAAAGCCCTTATTGCAGACATCCCTTTATTCCAGCTTTGAGGAAAATGGTATAGAAAGCCCTGGGCTAGACCAGTAACCTCGAGGAAAAGTGACATCAGCCCTGCTGCCCTTCAGCTTCACAATGAACTTCAAGGTCATTTGGTTTTCAAGATGCTCATCATGCGGGTGTTCTTCTCTCCTCTCCCACTTCCAAGCTCCCCAATCCTGAGCCTGGGGTCCTGGAAACAGGCCTCACCCCCCACCAGTGCTCTGCAGCCAGGCCGCAGCCTGCCAAGTTGATCCAACATCCTCTACATTATTAATGTGCTGGTTTTTCTAGCAGACTCAACACAACAAAGATGGTGGTGATGGTAAGGAACGTAACGGCAAGTCACCATCGTGTACTGAAAACTAATTCTGGGGTGGTTCTCTGAAAAATGCTTTACCCACCTTACCTCATTCATATCTTGCAAAAGCCCTGTGCTGCGGGTGCTTGAGGAAGGGGAGTCTTTGTACTTCTCATGTGAGCTAGAAATTCAATAGATTGATAGGTATTGGTGATCTCTGAGCCTGGAATATAAGTTTTGGACTGGCTTCTGTTGAGACAAGGAACAGAGGTCTCTTGTCTACAGGACAGGTGGGCAAATGGGCAAGGGGCAGACAGTACCGCTGTCATCCTGCTGTAGCCGGTGGGGCCCAGGTAGGCTCACCTGTCGGCTTAGCACTGTAAGTGGGATGGGCGGGGGCGATGGTCAGGATATTCCCCACAGTAGGCTGACAGCCTCTTCAGGATCCTGCTGGGCACTGTCAGAAAGATGAGATTTATGAGTACTTAGAATAGGCCTGAGGGGGCAATTCTGAAATTCTGTTAATGAGAGGCCAAAATTCCCATCCTTCAGGGGCAAGAGGAGGTAGTCAGGAGGTTGAATGTTTCGTAGATCATTCTCTCTGCCCACCACACTTGCTGGGTGTTGTTTTATAACATCCTGGTCTCTGGAGACACAAAGAGATATCAGATGGAATCTTCAGCCCACCTTCACCGTCTCCTTGAGCAGCAGATGGACAAGCTTGTCCCAAGAGGAATGACAGTCCTGCCACCTGCAGTCCGCAGCCTCATCATGCTTGAGATGGGAGGACTTCACCAAGGAGTGTGTTCCTGGCTGAGATTGAGGGAGGAGGAATTTGCAAGATTCATTGGACAATCTCCTGACCGTTCATTCTATGTGGCCACATTGGTACATCCTGGGGACATTGGTGGGGGATGTCATGGGTATCCGTGAGCTCAGAAGATCATGGCAGTGGAGGATGATGAGAGGTGACGGAAGGGGCTACAGGATTGACCATATACTTTTTTTGTTTGAGTAAAGATGGTGCAGAACCCCAGGACAGGCAGGGGCTGGGCCAAATGGATAGGCTAGTGGGGCTTCCCTGGGTTGGGGGAGGCGGGATGGGCGTTGAGTGAAGAATGAGGAGGGAGGAGGGTGCCTTTTGGTTTCAACAGTCGGGGCTCACCCCCTGGAGACCTTGGGATGCTTCCATCACCAGAACAGGGTTCCAAGGTGGCTTCTGTTGTCCAGGAAGCCCAGCGGATGCAAAGTATTTAAAGTGCCCTTTGTGGAATCATCACCTCGAAATTCAAAACCTGTAAGTGGCCACTGGCTCAGCTGCATGGAGGGCCTGGGCTTCCAGGGGGCAGCATTTCTGCAGGAATGTGCCAGGTGACCACCTAGATTGTGAATTTGGATGAGGACTCATGTGATAGAGCCCCCTCGCCTGTCCCTTGAAAACCTCAGATCATCAACTAGGGAGACAGTTTCCCCTCTACTGCTCAGAGCCATCAGTCATCCCGGCCGGTCCCCACACACAGCTCGTGTTCTTTCTACACCATATCCACGAACCGACTTTCTCCAGTTTCCCAGAGCCCAGACACACTCTTTGCTGGGCAGCCCTCCACCTGTGAGCCTTTCTCACTGAAACTGGCCCCATCCCCAGGGACAGGACACCTGTGCTTCCCCTAACTCACAGGGTCATCACCCTCAGGGGACACGACACCATGCTGATACACTTCAATCATCTTCTCTTATTCCATCCAGAGACCCAGCAAATAAATTTGGGGTTCAGGTCAGCTGCTCCTAAGCTCCCTGCAGCATATGGGAGTACTTGTCAAAACAAGCCTTAGGGAGCCTTGACTGATGGCAGTGATCTGAGGCCAGCAGAGAGACCTGGGGTGGACAGCATCCCTACCAGCGACCAGACACGTGTACTCTGTACTGCTGGGGATCTGAGCCTGCATCCCTCCTGACCTCGCAGCTCTCTGCACTGGGGCCTGCCCCACCCTGTTCTCCCTCCTTTAGGCATTAAGACCCTCCCGAACTGCATGAACCCCAACAAGTCCAACATGACCCTAACCCATGTCGCTTCCAGGGTGGAGACCCATCATCAACAGCTGATTTATCCTGGAGAGGGACCATGGCATCGCTTACTTCCAAGACAAGATGAGTAACCAGGACATGCAGATGATGAAGCTCCTCACTGGGGGTCTCCACAGGTCAGGAGGGGCCTTAGAGGTAGTGGCGTGGCCACACAGAGTGGGCTGCCTACCTGGGCCAGCACATCTAGCAGCTGCACTGAGCCTGTGGGCCAAACTGCACCCTGTGCACTGATGGGGGAGTGTGTGTCTGTGTGTTCACCTGTGTGCACTTCAAGGTGTGGGTGTAAGGCCGCACTGTCTGTCTCTCCACCATCACTGTGTATCGACCCCTTTTGGTCACTCTGCATCCACCCAGATGATCTTTCTGACATCCTGGACCCTCAGGCCCTGTCCTCCGCCCACCTTCACTCAACCCCCACCACCCACTGCCCTGGCATCACTCTGCGCATTTAACTATCTCCACCATGACCGACACCCCCATTTATGGCCAGCCCACTCTAGCCAGTACCCATCATTGTCTCTCCAGCCCACCCACTTGGGGTTCCCTCCTCTGATGAGTCCTCAGCCCACTAGGTCTCCGTCTGCCAACCTTGTTCCACGTTCGCTTTCCTTCTTCTACGTCACGTCCTTCCTTCCTCTGCACACACTGAGCTCCAGCACAGCCCCACGCTCCTGTCCTGCAACTCAGTCCTGTTCGTTCCATGGTCCTGGCAAGGTGAAATCCACCCTGGGACCCAGCTCTGCACCTTCTCTGCACCTCTGCCTTACACTTCTCTGCCCCAGTTGTGAGAGGGGCAGAGGCTGGTGCAGAGCGAGGGCTGGTCCCACCATCACATCATGATGGCAGACCACAAGGTCCCTCGGTACTGCCCACACCCCTCCCAATGTCCCCACGTCACCTCACTCCTCCCCGCTCTAGGTGCATTTCACATGTCCCTTCTCTCCTCACCATCCACCCCTGCTTCCCTGTGCAGGACAAACCTTTACCGCAAACAAGGCTGAGTGCACGGATTGTGCACAGTGCAGTGTGCACGGCTCTGTGGAACAGGTTGTGGGTATGGTGTGCACACATGTTGCCAGCTGGCAGAGGGCTGAGGTGCAGTTTCTGAGACTCAGACTCCCCCAGGGAGAGGTCAGGTCCCGGTGGCTGGGAAGGGCAGACACCCTGGAAGGGACAAGGACCACACAAAGGGACTGTCTCCTCTCCAGGATGAACATCTCAGGGGGCTTCAGGTTCTAATGGGCCAGGCTAGGAAGATGGGACTCCACTCAGGAGGGGCTGGCGGCTGATTCAGGTGAGGGGGAAGAGAGTGTAAGGTCACTGGCTCTTGGAGGCCGGGCACTGACAGCTTGAGCCCCCTCCTCTTGGTGTGGTCCCCCTGCAAGCCATCAAATGCAGGTATGTCCCTCATGGAGGGGCTTTAGCAGGGTGGACAGAGCACCCCTGAGCCCAGGGAGTTCCACAACATCCCATCCACAGAGGGCAATTCTCTGCTCTCCCGGTCCAAGGGTACCCTTTCATGTGGAGTCTTCAGATAAGGGGACCACCCCAGGGGCCTCAGCCACTCAGGCGGCTCCTTGGCTCAGGTGGCTCCTGTCCCAAATAGAAAAAAGTACAATGAAGAAAATAGACAGGACCCATAATCCCACCACTATATCCACCTCCCCTAACTGCCAGGTCTGGTCCTTTGGGTTTGAGTGTGGGTCAAACTGGGAAATTCGTTTTTGGCTTTTCATGGCATTTCCATAACCCTTCCGACTCTTCAATGTCCACGCTGGAAGGACTAACCAGCTAAAGATCACCCGGTTAGTTAACCTTCTGTATTTATAGAGGGGCAGGAACCGAGATGGGGAAGGAAGGAGGAGCCCCAGGTCTTTGACCCTTCCTCCTGCACCTCAGCATCAGCTCTGCTCTGTCCCTTCACCCTCACCTGGAGCATGTGTCTTGACTGGATCCCCATCCTGCTCCTCCCTCCGCCACAGGCCATTGTCCACCAGCTCCCCAGCCCAAAGATTTAAGGATGACAAGAACAACTACAAGAGCCATTATTTATGGAGTTCTTGCGCTGTGCCAGCAAGGAGTTAATTATCTCACTGAGTAAGAGAGAGGTTCCAAAAGTAACCCATTTTACAAATGAAGAAACTGAAGCCCAGAGATTTAATCTCATGGCCAGGGTCTCTGAGGTAGGAAGAGGTTACATCCAGGATATGAATGTAGACCCATAAGTCTGGAGTCTCGCACTAACATGTATGCTTTGGGACTAATCAGTAAAAAAGTTTATAATCATGAGATTGGATTTGCAAGTTGGAGCATAGCAGACATACCAGCAAGTACAGAAATCATACTTGCATTGATCCGTGAATTATCCAAAGGGAACACAACCGCTAACCAGTACCCACAAAAAATAGAACATGACTAGCCCTCCAACAGTCCTCTTATGTGCCCCTCCCAGGTCACTGCCCTCTCTCCCCCAAGGGGAACCAATATTCTAACTTCTGAATTTGTTTTTCTTGTCTTTGAACTTTATTTAAATGGAATCATACAGAGTGTCTTCTTTGGTGTCTGGCTTCTTTCATTTTGCTTGTAAGATTCATCAATATTCTTGAATGTGGCTGTAGTTAATTTTTATTTCTGTATAGTATTCCACTATAAAATATATAACCCATTTTATGTATCCATTCCACTACGGATGCGGGATGAGTTGTCTACAATTTGATGATATGCCAAAAAATGCTGCTCTGGACAACTTGTACATCTTTTGGTAAACATATGAACATATCTGTGTTGGGTATATACCTAAGCGTGGAATTGTTGGGTTATAGAGTATGTGTACGTCCACCTTTAGGAGATACCACCAAAGAGTTTCAAAGTGGATTAAACAGTTTGCACTCCAAGCTGTGTATAAAAGTTCCAGTTGCTCTGCATCTCCACCAACGCTTGGTGCCGTCAGAGGTTTGATTTTAACCGTGGTGGTGTATGTGTAGTGGTAGCTCATTGTGGTCTTAATTTGCATTTTCCTCCTGAGTAATAACGTGGAGCCCTTTTCCATTTCATTGTTCCCATTTTGTTATCGTTTTTTTCAAGTGCCTTGTAAAATTGGCCCTTTTTTTCTGGTGGATTGTCTGTAATATTTTTATAAATTTATGCGAGTTAGTTAAATATCCTAGATAAGAGTCTTGTGTCAGGTAAATAAATGGCAAGTGTTTATCCCCTTTGTGCCTGCCTTTTTTCCTCTCTTAAAAGTTTCTTTTCACTGACAGTTCTCATTTTTAATAATTTCCTGTTTATCTTTTTGTTCCTTATGTTTACTATTCTTTGTGTTCTGTGAAATCTTTGCATGCCCCAAGATCTTGAGACTGTTTTCCTAAGGTACCTACTAGAGAAGTTATTGTAAAAACCCCCGTTTAGATTTAAAATACACCTGGAATTGATTTTTGTTGGTACAGCCGGTATGGAAAATAGTGTTTCTCAAAGATTAAAGATCAGAGTTTTCTCAGAAGATTACAAATGGAACTCTCATGTGATGCAGCAATCCCACTACTAGGTATAGTTCCCAAGGAAATGAAATCAGTATCTTCAAGTGATATCTCCCCTCCCATGTTCACTGCAGCACTTGTCACAATGTTACCGAACCAAAATGAGTTCCCTATTTGGTGAGTTGAAATCAAAGCCTTTAGCAGAAGTAGTTCTCACACAAAGTACAATTCATTTGCCGCAAATAAGGGGACCATAGGGAATCACTTCCAAAGCTGTGGCTCTCCCAGCAAGGGAAAACAAGTGCCTTTTATTTTTGGTAGGGAATAAATAGTCAAAAGGAATGTTTCGTCATCACGTATAGAGGTGAGTACAAGCTATCCCAGTCGTAGTTTGAAAACATGCTTTCCCGTATATTTCATGTTATGCTAATAAGGCTTAAGCTCCTCCTGAGGTGGAGATCTTAACATTAAAATGAAGCAAAAGTAACTTTCGAGACTTCTTGGCCCATCTGTGCAGGCGTTGCTTTTGCAGTGGGGTTTGGACTGGTTCATGGTGGTTGGTGATTGCGTCTCTTAACGTAACTGAGAAACAACTTTGAGAAAGAGTTAAGGGGCCGGCCTGGTGGCATAGTGGTTGGGTTTTGGCACACAGCTTCAACAGCCTTGGGTTAGCAGGTTCGAATCCCTGGCGCCGACCTATGCACCACTCATCAAGCCATGCCGTGGCAGGCGTCCCACATATCAAACGGAGGAAGAGGGGCACAGATGTTAGCTCTGGGCCAATCTTCCTCAGCATAAAGAGGAAGATTGGCAACAGATGCTAGGTCAGGGCTAATCTTCCTCACCAAAACAACAAAAAAGAAACAGTTAAGCACTTTCGAAACTGCCTTTGAATGACTCGGGGCAGTTAGTTGGTGACAACAATAGCCAAGATATGGACACAACCTAAGTGTCTGCTGATGGATCAATGGATTAAGAAAAATTACATGTATCTACAATTAAATAGTATCCAGCTTTAAATATGAGAGAAATCCTACCTTTTCTGGCAACACGGTTGAACTTGGAGGACATTAGGCTAAGTGAAATAAGTCAGACACAGAAAGACAATCACTGCATGATCTCATTTACATGTGGAATCTAAAAACGTCAAACTCGTGGAAACAGAGAGTGGAATGTGGCTACCAGGGATGGAGGTTGGTGGGTGCGAAGGGAATGGGAGATGTTGGTCAAAGGGTACAAACTTTCATTATAACATGAGGATGTTCTCAAGATCTAATATAGAACGAGGTGACCAGAGTTAATAATAATGCATTTTATACCAAGAGAATTGATCTTAAGAGTTCTTAGCATTAAAAAACGGGGGAGTTATTAAAGGAGGTGACGGAACTGTTTGTTAGCTTGATTGTGGTATTCATTTCACAATGTGTACATACATCAAATCATCACATTGTACACCTTCAATATATACAACATTTCTTTGTTAATCATACCTCAATACAGGTGGAAAAATATTTGTGCTGACTTCAGAAAATGCTTACGAATTAATGTGAATGAGGAAAACAAAAAGTGAAAGCACAAATGCAGCAGGGCCTGGGAGAAAATTTGCCAAATGTTACCCGTGGGTGATACTGGCCTAGAGCAAGTTAACTCGAGGGAAGCCGTGTTGTAACTTAGAGTAACCTCTGAGTAGCTCACTCAAGCTCTGTGTGTTTTACCTTGCACATAGCCTAGGAGATAAACAGCTCTCGGAAATAATCCTGGCTGACACACGTACCTCCCAAGAGTGATAGATGATAACTTTATTCTTTTGAGTTTCTTAGGAACATGACGACCTCCTCAGGAAGATCATCTATGCCGGCATCCATCATCGATGACAACTGAAAGACCTGGTGTGATGTCTCCAGTCGCCGATGCCAGATGGTCAATGTTCCTGAGCCCCCTCACAGCCCACTAGTCCCTATAGAACTGCCACAGATTATGTCCTTGTTTAAGATGGTCTCTGGGACATGAGTCCATCATCTTCCAATTTTGCTAGCTAATCGAGTAAATCCCTTTCTTGACCACCGACTCATCTTGTGATTGATTGGCTTCAAGGTTGCAGCAAGCAGAAGGAGCCTTTGCTCGGTTACACGGGCAGGGATTAACAGCGATTAATAATTTCTTCTTTACACCTTTCTCAATTTCTCACGTTTTTTAAAAGCACATTCACTTCACCAGAAGAAAACCAGCAGCAATTGTGAGTCACAACAAAAGGTGGAGAGATGAGAGTGTGCACCCCTAGCCCTACTGGTCCCAGGAGGGCTGGAGGGAGAACAGTGGGCAGTGCAGGCAGCCCTGAATCTGCTTGGCCCAGGGTCTCCTTCCCCAGAGCCTTTCAGGTGTCCACCAGGCCCCACCAGTGTGGCTGCAGAGCTCCTGCTGCAGGTGGCCCCCATCAGGGTGAAGCCCTGCTGAGTGGTGGCCTCTGAGTGACCAGCAGGACCTGGTTTGTTATCTTGGTCACAGGTGGGCAGGACCAAGGAAGGTTGGTAGCTCAGTTGGAGAGGGGTGGTGGGGGGCTGGACAGGGGCTGGGACAAAGTAGAGCAGGGGCCTGGGAGGGAGTCCCAGCAAAGGAACCAAGGGTTGGCTAAGGGGCAGGGCTATGTCTGAGAGATGCTGAGGAGCACAGGGGTGTCACTGGGGCTCAGGGAAGCTGCCCAGGGCTGACAGTGACAAGAGTCTCCCTCAAGGTCACACAAGGCCCCTGACCCTGTGGCTTTCAACTCAGCTCCAAGGCCAAGGGTATCCTTTCTTAGAGAAGGCGAAAGGACCAGAGCACTCTGGGGCTCTAAGTGTTTCAAAGTCTTTATTAATATGCTCCAAGTGCAGAGTGCCCATGCCCTCAGGGACCAGTCACCTGTGCTGATTAGGAGCACCTTCTTTATCCCCAGTGACCAAGCGAGGTCAGAGCTAGAATGTCCTTCTCCTGTCTTCCCAGGGGTTCTCACCTCGGAACACTGGGTGTGGGTTGGGGGTGGCGACAATTCTTCAGTCTGTGGCATGTTCTGCCCCCTTAAATGACAGTGGTCTCCCCCGTTCACTGGCACAGCCCAAAGAGCCTCCACACATTTCCCAAAACCCAGGAGACACCACGCCGCCCAGGGCAGGGTGAGAACCTGGCCAAGCTCAGCAGGTAGAAACTCCAGGAACACTTTTCCTGACCCTGAGTTCCACACCAGGTGTACTTGCTAGCTGAAGGAGGGCATTGGTGACACTTTTTGCACCTCCAATTCCCCATATGACATGGGGACAATGCTGCTCTCAGGGTAGGGATTCTGTGCCGTTGAATGAGATCAGTGCACGTGGAGCAGACAGTGCAGCGGTAGTTGTCAAGGTGAGTAGAATCAACACAGGGAGGGCAGATATGGAGACACGACTTCACCTTCCTCTCCAACTCTCCTAAGGATAAAATGTGGTAAAATTCATGCCTTCCCAATCATCTAAAATACCAGCGCCCACCTTGAGCCCCTATCCTGTCCTCCCCACAGCCCTGTGAACTCTACTCTGGGCCATTCATGGGACCAGGGAGTTCTGTGACTCAGGGCCAAGGTTTTCCCGGAGATTTCTCATCTGGGTGGTGGTTAGGGAGGTCCCCGCTCTCTTCTGCTCTGTGCTTGTTGCAGGACACCTGGGGCAGCCCTGAGCTGGACCATCAGTGATCTGAGGCACTGCTCAGTGATCTCCTTCACTCTGCTGGGCTGACAAGGGGACCTGCATCTGGCAAGCTCAACCATCTCCGCAGGAGTGGAAATTCACGTCAGCAAAATGCCAGGGCTGCCAGTGCCATTCTCTGCTTCACGCCTCAGCTCTCCTGGGCACCGCCATCTTGCATGACCTTTGCCCTCACTCCCCAGTGGAAGAGCCCATGGCAACGGTTCCTACTGTCTGAAGGCAAAGGCACTGAGTGCAGCCAATAGCTCAGGGAGGCCTGAGGAGTGAGTCCTGTTGGTGTTGAGCATCTCTGGGCCCTGGCTGGACAGACAGGTGCACGAGAGGGCAATGGTGTTCCTGGGCCCCGCTGCCGAGAGACGGGGTGAGTCAGTGACTGGAGCCCCCACCTGGGCTCCCGGGTGTGTCTTTGCCTCTGTGCCTCTCCCTGGTGAGGAAAGCTCACACCCTCTGCACCACCCTCATACCGAGCCCCTCCCTGCCCCATCCCTGTACATTCCAGAGTGGTGAGAGCTCAAGGAGGGGAGAGTGAGGGACGGGGGAGCCCTGACCACCCCTTGTCCCTCACCCCCAATTAGAAACATGTGCTCTGGCTCAACCGTCAGCATGGCCTCCACTGGTTCCCAAGAAACCCCTTTCTCCCTCATCCCCCAACCCTATTCCATCAGAGAGATGTGCAGTGCCACCTCTGCACCCCCTTCCTCCACGGGGGTCTCCAAAGACCCCCAGCAGGTGCTGCCCATGCCACTGCCCTCAGCCCAGGGCACACATCTGAGCTGGAGAGGCATGCAGACCTCTCCTCCCCAAGATTCAGGGGGTCCAGAGCCCCCCAAGAATCAGTATTTTCCCCCTCCCACCAACTCCAGGCCACAGGCCCCTTGAGGGGAAGGAGGGAGCCAGGTGACCCAGAGCTGTCCACTGTGCCCTCTCCCAACAGGCAGCATGGCCTCGGGACCAGTGTAGTGTCCAGAAGAAGATGAATGGTCTTGTGCACCTTGTCCCCTATGAGGGGACAGAGAAGGCCATGGAGGTCAGGAGAGAAGGCTCTGAGGAGATAGGAAGGGCCAGGCTCCCACCCCAAGCCAAGGCACCATTTGCCTAATAATCAAAGATGATCCGGCCCACCCACCTGGCAGCATTTCCCTGGAAGAACTTTAGGAGTCCCACAGCCACCCTGGGCCGCCTTTCTGAGCCTCTGGATCTGGATGTGGGGATAACTAGGGCCCTTGTCGGTCCCAGCTAAGAGAGGGGCCTTGAGGAGCACCCAATGAGAGCAGAGGACTCCAGTCCCGTGACTGAGGAATTTTTGCTGCCACTCTCTGAGTGGACACTGGGCAGGGGTAGGAAGAAAATACCCCCAATATATCTATGCCTACTGTATGCCAGGGCAGGGAGCAGCCAGTCACTGCTGTCACATCCATGGAGAAATGAAGTTGGTGTCGCTTCGTGAGCGGAGCCTGGGGGAGGATGACAGAGTCTCCCAGCAGTGGAAAAAAATGAGCTTTGGCCTTTCAGGTTCCTGGATACTGTGCTGAGGGAGGGGCAGCAGCCCTCCATTCACAGAGGCCTCCTGGGAGGGGAGAAACCAGGATGGTGTAAGGTGGTCGGCCCAGCAGAGGGCAGGCTTACGAAGAGTGGTGGGGCTCTCCTGAGGGGAGTGGAGCCCGGCTGAAGGAGAGACCTTTTCCTACCTCTCAGACCTATCCAGATCTTTTCTTTCTTTCATTTTCAAATTAGAGGCAGCAAAAGAACAAGCTTAACTGTCTCTCATCCCCTTTCCATACCTTCAGCTTTGATGTCCACCACTCCTTTGATGCCTGCTCTTTCGGGAAGGTAAAGGCAGGAGCTGGTGGCTGAAGCAGCTTCTGTCCTTGAGGCAGGCGGCACCAGGAGCGACTGGAGTGGAGGTAGGAGCCGGCGGCCCGGCCCCTGGCGTCTGTGGGCAGCCTGGTGGTGAGGGAGTTTGTGGCTCTTGCTTCAAGGTGGTGGGAGGCTGTGAGAGTCAGGAGTGCAGGGTGGCCCCTGTGCTGGGGGCAGGACAGTGTTCTGTGGACGGCCACACATGTGTTCATATACACACATGTATGTGTGGGCATGTGCCATGTCATCCACATTAGTGTGTGTGCGAGCACACGTGTGTAGAGCCCAAATCCTAGCTGAGGGACTGACCCATTCAGTATTTTGAGGCCTTGGTAGCATTCTTACCCCGGGGCCACATGTGGAGTTGATGGTGGTGTGGCAGGCCTTGCATGCAGGACTGCCCCAGCCCACTTGACTGTGTAATTCTGCTCTGTGGAGGGGGCAGATGTGTTCCCAGTAGGGGCTCTGCTGTGCTCTGCGAGGCCTGGCAGTCCATGCAGCCCAAAGGGGCTAGACCTACTGAGCCTGCTCTTCAGAAGCATGCAGTCCTCAGGATACTGTTCATAGGGAGAGGTTTTGGGTGCTGGTTCCCCCTCGCCTACTGGGGCTCGTCCCTGAAGAGGGTCCAGCAAAGTTGGAGATGGGGTGGGAAGGGGGTTTGAAAAAGAGGCCAAGTCGATGTCCCAAGTCACAGGCCAAGCCCAGTGAGTCTCCCCGTCCCCTGCCTCAGTTTACCTTTGCAGGAAATGGTCCAGGGAAGAACTGAGCAGGGTGGGCTCCATGCTGGGGTCGGGGAGTAAGAAACAAAATCCCACACCCCCCTCTTGCTCTATGCCAAGATCATTTCCATTATCCTGAGATGGGGTGAGTGGATTTTAGGGGTAGAGTGGAATTCTGGGGGGTCTTGCCATGTCCAGGACCTCGTCTTTGGGGGTCTGGCCCTCACCTGGCCTGCCCCAGGTCACCAGCTGTAGCAGTGGCACTTACATCTGTCCCAAGGTCTGGAGAGGGGAGAACCGGGCAACCTTACACCCTGGTGGGGACCCTCACGCTTTCTTTCTTTCTTGAAGAAACACGAAACCCTCAAGATTCATGTACTGTGTGATGGAGAGAAACAAATACCAAATGTCCCCCCAAAAAGACAATGTATTTTGTACTTTGTAAAGTGTTAATTAAAACGGAGAAAAATATGTTGGCTGAGGGCCTCTGATTTTGTGCTGCTCCAGGGCCACATCTCATCTCTTTCCTTCTCCATTCCATGGTCGAGGAACATGGTCAGGGGCTGGGAGGAAGGCAGAACAACCTTCCCGTCCACACCCAGCATCTGAGAGAGGGCACATCCCCAGAGCGAGAGGGGCTGTATTAGTTACCTGATGCAGGGTAACTAGTTGCCCCAAACGCAATGGATTAAAATGATTGTTTATGTGTCACCATTCCTGTAGGTTAGGAATTCGAGAGCAGTTTGAGCAGTTGGGTCAGGGTCCCTCAGGGGGCTGCGATCATCTCAAGTCCTGGCTTGGACAGCAGGATCTACTTCCCAGGTGGTTTATTCACAGGGCTGACAAGTTGGGCTCAGCTGTTGGCAGGGAGACTGTTCCTCTCCACATTGGTCTCCCCATGGGGATGCTTGAGTGACCTCACAATACTGTGCCCGGCTTCCCCCAGAGCAAGGGATTCAAGGGCCAGTATAGGAGCCAAAATGGTTTTTTGGCCCCAAGCTTCAGAATTCACATGCCTCTGCCTCCACCATACTTTGTGAGCATACAGCACCGCTCTGATTTGACACAAGAGGAGAACACACAAGGGTGTGAAACCAAGAAGGCAAGATCACTGGGGCCATCTTGGAGACCGACTGCTATGCCCATCCATCCTCCCAAACATCTGGCTTAGGTGGGCCTGGGGGTCAGGGGGCCTGCGGAGCAGGACAGGGCCTTGCTGGTGGCAGGCAGAGGATCAGGGGCTGGATTCTGGGCCACAGGGCCTCTGGCCCAAGCCTGGAGCCCTACTGTGGATGTCACGTCCCCAGGAAGGTCCCTGGTGCTAGAAGCCCAGGAGGTGATGGCTCCCGACAAGATACCCTGGGGGCACGAGAGAGAGCTCCATGCCCAGCGTCCCTCCTACAAGGGCTCTGGCATTTGGTTCCTGCCCTTTTGGCAGGTAGGTACTGGGGATGCCCAGGCAGGACAGAGGTCTTGGACCTTGGACATCCTTCACTGCCCCTCTCTGACATTTTCCACGGAGGGCCGGTGTGACCAGGACAGGGCTGAAGACTTGAGTCTGCACTGAACCCCACCAACCTCCATCCCCACCCGCCTCACCCCCGCCCGCAGGACAAGCAGACTTGGTGTCTGAAGGGAGTGACAATGGGGCTGAAGCTCTCTCACCACCCTGAGCCCAAGAAAGTTCTGGATGCTGTGGATCTTTTCCCTTCTGGGGTCCTCAGACTATGCCCCCCTCATTCCTTCAGAGACCCCATTGGAGCTAGGACATCCACAGGGACTCTTGATGTCCCCCAAACTCTCAAAAGTTACAAAGGCCTCCAGAGCCCGACCTCCCTTTCCCACCACTCACTCACAGTTGCTGTCACTCAGGCGGTGCTGGACCTTGTACCAGATGCTGGGGACCCTGAGGAACCTGCTGTGGCCCCTGCACCTGAGTCTCTCTAGGAGGTGAGAAGACAGGGAAAGGAGCTATTTCAGGGAGTGCAGAGCCAGGCTAGACCACAAGGGTGTGCTGTGCCCAGGGGTAGGGAATGACCATTGTCCAGCAGTAGGGGGCAGACCAAGAAGACAGGACATTATGGTTGAGCTTGGTAAGATGGGGACCCAGCAGAGGGAGGAGCAAAGGCGCAGAGGGCCAGAGGGAACCTTGTCTGGAATGGAGGAGTGTGGCGGGGGAGGGAGGAGTGGATGGGGCAGGTAGGGGTTGAGGCTGAAATGCAAGGTGGGTGCTCAGGTCCGCCAGGGACCTCACCCTCCTACAGGCCATGGGGAGCCACCGAGGACTTCCACGCAGGGGATAAAACTTAACATCTGAGTGGGGGTCTGCGTTATGAAGAGGGCTGACAGGAGGAGGGAAAGGGTACTGCCAGCGTCCTGGCCTCAGTTCTCAGGAGGGGTCCCTGGCTGGTTCAAGTGTCTTCTGTGTGCAGAGTTGGGGTGGTGGGGGCAGTGGTGCATGCAGGGAACCAGCAGATGTCCAGCCAACCCTCAGAATCATGACTTTGCCCCCCCGCCCCCAACCAGGGCATAATTCCTCCTGGAGCAGCTCTGGCTGCTTCTTGGTAGGTTCTCACCGCAGCACACATTCGGATGCCCAAGGGGGTTACCCATGCCAGGACTCCACCCAAAGGAGTCAGAGTCAGTTTCTCTTGGATAAAATAACGGTTTAAAGCTTCCCCCACCCTCTCTCAAAAGTTAACATAAAGAACTCGGCCACATGAGGAAAGAGCAGCATCTGTGGTCACATGGGCCCCCTTGGTTTTATCATGTGACATTCCACTGGGGGTGCGGGGGGGCTCATGATGGTGAAAACGAGCTCTCCAAAGGGAATGTGTGGGATGAGATGGTGGGGGTAGTTGTACCACATAGACAATACACTAAAACCACTGAACTGTACACTTTAAAATGGTCTTACATTATGTGACCCACATGTCAATGTTTTAAAAATATCGATGTCATAGAAAAAGGAACAGGAATGGATGCTGGGCGTGAAGGATGGCCAAGAAAGAATGTGAGTTATTCTGACACTCTTGAGGGTTGAAGGAAGTCCCTATCAACATGGCGGAAGCAGCACAGAGAACGAGGAGGAGGACGGAGGCAAGAATCCGGAGCTCCCACCTCACAAATGTTGATGGGGGAGCATCTCATTGGAGCTGTTTTTCCAGGAGCTCTGGACCTGAGCTGACCCAGCGGGAAGCAGTGCAGCATCAGCGAGACCCATGACCATCTGCCACCCTGATGAGCATGGGGGCACCGGGAGGGTCCTGATGTCCAGGGAGAACCTCGGAGAGCAGGCAGAGCCTCTGAGGAGCCTGTAGGGAACAGCCCGTGTTGTCTTCAGGGCAGTTAATACTCGGTGTCTTGGACTCAAGATCACCGAGCGTGTCATGTATTACGTGGTAAAAGTGTCCAAACTTAAAAAATTAAATGAAGGCCCCAGTGATCCCACTCCTTAGGTATACACTCGAGAAAACTGAGAACACGTTCATACAGACACTTGTATGTGAATGATCCAAAAAAATAAAACGCTGGGCCAACGTAAAACTCATACATGAAGTTCTGGCATTATTCATAATTGCCAAAAATTGGAACCACCCAAATGTCCACCAACTGTTGAATACAGTACAGCAAAACAATCAATCAGTAACCTCCCAGATGATTCTATCATACAGGCACGGTTGTGAGGCCCAGGGTGAGGCGTAGAATCTGCCCAAAGGAATCCCCTCATGAACATGGCCTCCTTCGCCTGCTCTGGGGGCAGGCGGCCTCATCTTGATTTCCTAGTTTGAGGCCAGACTGATTAGAGGCAGCCTGCCGCCCGATGCACCAGCTGGAATGAACGAGTCCTTCTCACCACTGCATCCCCTGCACCTGGAAACTCCTGGCATACAGTCAGACAGGAACAGGGACCCAATCAGGCCTTTACTTCATCTTCAGTGTTCTCCCGCTGTAATGAGGGTGGATGACTTAGCTGTGGAACAGCTACAAGTCATGAGCCTGATCCTGTTCAGTTTCCGTCTCTGAGGGTGGACTCACACGGGGCATTTTTCTGTTGGGCACAGATTCCTGTGCACTTCTCTGGCAACAGCTGGCACCACCCTACCAGAACGACAGCAAGACCAAGTCTCTCCGCTCCTCATGGGCAGCCCCCACACCAGCTACATCCCACTTGTTTGCCTCCCTAGCAAGACAATGGACTCCTGGTTCAAGGAGGTGACCACACTCTCAGGATTTTTCCTTTTAAACTTGACTGCTCAGCATGCCCTCAGTGTGGCCCCAAGAAAATCACAACAAGAGAGACTCCAAGCACTGTCTCCAGCTCAAGCTCAATCTGGGCTGTTCCGTGTGAAATATCAAGGTTTGTGTGGAAGAAAGGCTGGGTTTCTTCGTCGCCGCAGCATGAGTGCCTGAGGGTAGCTGGGTGATGCACCCTGGGAGAGAGAAGGCAAGTGTGGTCTCCTTGGGGGAGGGGATATATTCCTGGGGCTCAATCATGGGGCAGGGCAGGCCCCAGGAGAATGGAGGCCTCACAGAGCCACCCCAGTCCTGGGGGCCACCCCCAACGCCATCTGAAGTGGTCTCTGGGAAGGTCAGGCAGCATGGTTAGGCGGAGGCACCTGAGCAGCCCCCATGCAGCCCCTGCGGGGAGACCGGCCCTCAGAAGGTGTGAGTAACTCTGCTGCTGGTCAGGAGGTGCTGGGACCTGAGTGTAATGTGAGAGAGAACAGTGTGGATCTTCAGAAATGCAGCCCGAGTGTCTACCCTGTGCCAGGTGCTCAGCGAGACTGTCACCTGCTCTGCCAAGTCAGAGCACTCTTCCTGCCGTGTGGTGCTCAGCGTTTGACTGTGTCACATGAACACAGTGACTGCACAGTAGGTGTTTCCTGACCTCGTGAAAATGTGAGACAACCACATATTCAAGAAACAAGCATGATCAGGACAGGACTCTCCTGTGTGAGTCAGGGGTGGACCTGACGAGAATGGCAGGCCAAGTGTTTTGGATTCACTGATGTCAGGGTCTGCCTGCCAGCAAGCAGGGCACCGTCCCCACCAGAAATCATCGAGTGGCAGCCTGTATGCCCGGCATATGGTCAGGGAACAGAAGACCGAGACCTAGGCCCCTGGGAACGGCTATCCACTGAGGGAGACTGTGGTGGCCACCGTGTGATGAGAGTCCCTCCACCTTCTCAGGCCACACCTGCCACTCGAGCTCTGCACTGCCCTCCTCTACAGACCCCAATACATGCCGAAGTACAGGGCCTGAGTGTAAGAAGTCAGGACAGCCAGAGGACACGTCGGAGTGGCCCGTGGTCACTGTATTCAGGGTGTCCTCACACACTCACTGAAGTGACAGGAGCCCGGAGCCTGCAGACAGACTTTTTGCAGGGAAAAAAAGGATAAATTATAGCAACGAATCTAGTGGTGTAGACAGTTTGTGTGTTTGGGCCTGCCGAGGTCACAGGGAACCAGGAGAGCCAGCGGCAGAGGGAAGGCCCGATGGAAACAGCCCCTGAAACACCAAAGTGCCTCGAAACACTCTGCAGTGGGTTTTTGAAAGATAAATCCTTATTGTATTTAAATTATACATTTCTTTTGCATTTTTACAAGTGTTTTTTAAAAATGCTTTTCACAATTTCAAAAGACATTATTAAAATCCAGCCTGCAAAGGAAATACTTAGGCCTGTGTGTGCACACTGTCGCACGCGCACACACACGCTCTCTCCACAGTCTTTCTCTGGAGGGAACATGAGAACCAGAACCGGTGGTGCCTCTGGGACAAGAGACGGGAGACTTAGTTTTCATAAGACACTTTGTACCAAGTACATATGTTCTGTGTTCAAAAATATCAATAGCTTTGTTTAGAAGAACTGACTTAGTAAACAGTAAGATAAACTACAATTTAAGAAAGAACCTTTTAACTCTGAAATGAGACTTTTGGTCTAATTGCATCCTCCTCGTTATGAAAACCATTATTTTTCACTTTGGTGGCTGCGGTAAGGCACTCTAAATATTAAATATCCTGCTTTCTTTTAAATGCATGTAAAACATTCCTCCAAACGGGCCTCTGCAAACAGCTCCTGGCACGCCAGCTTTGTCATTTCAAATCTTTCCCCCTTGGGAGCCCCTCTGGGCCTTGTGGAGCCTGGCCTGTAGCTTCTGCCTCTCTGAGGCCCCGGGGGGCCTCTGTTTCTCTGCTCCACGTGCCCGTGGACAGCCTCTGACAGGGCCTCTTCCAGGGCACAGGGGGACTGGAACCCTTGGTCAGGCTGCCCCCTGCTTGCACAGGCTGCTCACTCACAGCCCCAGGAAGAAGCTCAGCGCCAGGGAGCCTGCAGCCTGAGAAGCTGCTGCTGGGCGCTCGCTCTGGCTCCTCACCACTATGTGGTCTCTCCTGATGCCCTGGCAGAGGGTGCGCTGGGGCAGGAGGAGGCCAGCGGGGACCTGGGAGGGGAAGCAGTGCCCAGGGACCTAGTCCTGGCCCAGCCACACACTGGATGCTGCTGCCACATCAGGTAGTCTGCTCTGTGGGCACGCACTCACGCCCGTCCAGTCCAGCCTTACAATCCATGGCAAGTAACGGTCTTCCAGGCAACCGATTCCCAGGCACCCTCGGATGTTCTTGCCTCACACAAACAGCTCTCCTTTGTCTGCATAGAAAGGAAAAGGGTGGCTTGGCTGGGCTAGGCCAGGGGCAAGTCACCAAGAAGAGGAAGGGTCATGAGAAGAGGCTTTCTAGAACCAGGTACAAACAGAGCCCAATTTTAAACTTCAATTTCTACCAGGTATTAACGTCTCCTTTTGAAAGGAAAGGTATACTATCCCCAAACCAAAGACATGTGCAAGCCCCGAATGACGGTGTGTCCTTCACATGGAGAAGAGCACATGCACAGAGCTGTAGGCCCAGGAGGCTCCTGGACACGGCCCACTCTGCTCGCCCCTTATGCATGCCCCTCACTAACGGTCATGGCCTGCTTTGCTCACCCCTTATGCACATCCCTCACCCACAGCCACTTCCGACCACACCCTGAGCTCCACACTTCCCGAAGTCTGAACACATTGCAGTCCTGGTCATGCCCTGATAGAGGGAGACCTCCATCTGTCATTCCTTGTCTGGGTTTCCACATCTCGGGAGCATTTGGTCAAGGGACACAGGGTGACTGGGCACCTCTTTGGGCCGGGTTGATGTCTGTGTGCTGAGAGCTGGGACAGGACAGTGAGTGAACATGTACGGTTCCTGTCCTCATGGGGCAGGAGCTAGTCAAACAGTTAGAAAGAAACAAACGATCAAACCAATATATACATGTTTACAAACAGTAAAATGTGCCAGGAGGGACAAGAAAGGACAGAGTGCTCTAGAGGACAGTCCAGGAGAACAAATTTAGACTGGGCTCGGGAATGTCCACCTCCAGGATGGGACCCCAGACCTCCTGGGGCAGCCTCCCGCTACCCAGCCTTTAGATACCACTTCCGTCCACATCAGCTCTAGGCATTCCTTGCCACAGAGGCCCCATTTAACCACCTCCACCTGAGAAGCAGAAGAAGTAGACAAGACATGGAGAAGCCAGGACTAAAATAATCTGACTGATTAATAAGGAATCCCTTTGTTCCCATCTGCCAGAGGCCCTCTGGTCTAACCACCACCTTGGGGCCTCCACCCTCAGATTTTACATATTTAACAGAACAATTCAGTCCGGCACCCAAAAGGTTAGCAGATCTCAGGGGAAACAAACCAAGTCCAACTCCCAGCTGACCACATGCAAACGCTGGGCACAGAAGGGGAGATACCCAAGCTCTGATGCTCCCTCTACTGAGGACAGTCACGGCACTTGGAGGGTGGCTGTGGGGTCTTGGGGGAAAGCTAGCAGGGGATTTCATTTTGGTGTGACCCAAAAATGTCCACATGGCATGACATCAAACAGAAAAGAGTGTACTCTAGTTGAATACTTTGCACATTTCATACGGATTTCCAAGGATGTGACTCTGCACAGTTTAAGCCATAGATCATTGATACCTCCAGACTGAGTCCATAATGACTCTCATTTTTTAAATCAAAATAGCTTTAGAAGAGTCTGGCACCCTCAAGACATTAGCATATGGAAGTGCTGACTCCGAGTGACGGTGCTGAGGGATTAGCCCGGTCATCACTACAACCAAGGGTGCTGTGCACACAGTCACCCCCCCACAGTCCACGCCACAGCCCATGTGTGTTACAGGCCTGAGATCTGAACATCAGAAGACAATTTAAGGGCAGTCAGGACTCTGGGTCGGGGGGCCCTTGGATAGTCCTCACAGTAACGTGGGACCAGAGAACACAAATGAGGATGACCCAACTCATTGTCCCGGCCCAGACGCTTAAAGCGAAAATAATAACTCACCAGAGATGAGTAATTGAGATTTACAAATTAACATTCTTAGGTGCAAGGAAATTGCGAAGTTACGTGAGGATCTCCACAAAATGAAATTAATTTTCTTCAGTCTTACCAGTCAGGTCAACTAAAGACTAGCAGACTGACCCGACAGTTACTGTGGTGGAACGGGAGAGGCAAAAAAGGAAAGCGCATATCCCAGGGCGGGAGGCACCTGGGTGTCTGATGGCTTTGTAACTGGGCAAACCTTCAAGAACAGCTCCATTCCAGCCTTGGCTTTGATCATTCTCTCTCGGCACTTTGGAGAAATGGGGCATGTTTTCCTCCACAAAACCCCAGGGCATCTGACAAATCAGCGTCCTGCCGTCCCCCATTCCTGGGTCGGGTCAGGGTTTGGGCTTGGCCAGGAGCGGGATGAGTCCCACACTTTCATTTCCCAATTGCACTCCCGGGCATTCACCAAACCTCTGCTGGGTTCCCCAACAACCCGACATCTCGAGGGTCCCCCCCCACCACCGACTGGCGTCCTCTTGATAAAATTCACTTTCACATGAGCCCAACCACAAACCAAAGGAACCAAAAACAAAACTCCAGGATGAAAAAAGACACACATTATACAACTTCAAGCCAAACAACGTCTGGATGATCTGCTCTCTGTAATTATCCACGTGGGGCGCCCCTCCACTGGATGGATGGACACCGAAAGCTGCCCACGGCTTGGGGTGAACCCAAGAGAATGCAGTCGGCCCGTCACTGGGGCCACACGAGCTTGGTCACTTACTGGTATGGGGAGCAAAGCGGTTGAGTCCACAGCAAATGCAGGAAACCTGGACTTCTGGGTTGAACTCCATCAAGCTGAAGAGAGTGGGTGGAATCACTTCCGGAAGAGCAGTTTCCACTAGGTTTGGTCTTTTGCCAAGAATTCCGTAGCCTCAGACAAAAACATGTCCTTCTACATGACAGTAAAAACAGCGGTCAGTAAGTCAAACCAATTGCAGCCCTCCTCACCAGAAATTCAAACTGCACCACCGGGATGCTTTAGATCCACAGGGATTGTTTTCTCCTCCTTGCTTGGCAAAACACATTGATGACACTTGGAAAAGAATCAGTTTATTTTCTCCTCTTTTAAATTCTTACTCTGGGCGTATGCCAAGCAAACTAACCAAGCTCAGAATATAAACTTCCCAAACCTGGAGGGCAACCTGGAGGGGCCTAGTCAACAAATCACCCAGAAACCCCATGTGAACACAGGAGAGCCTCAGAAAGACAGTTGTCCCCCTACTAAGAGCTCTAAGTTTCACACTGACCAGGAGAGCAAGCCAAGTACAAAACAACTTAGGGCCAGATGCCGAAAACCATCAGAAATGATGTTTTGCTTATAAAAAGTGAAATACCTATCAGTGATGCCAGATGTTTCATCCCAGGGGCAAGGACCTCAGCGTCGAAACACTAAGGATCTTCTCCCTCTGTCTCTGTTTCTTGGTGCAGTCTCTCTGGAGAAGGCAGGGACGGAGTCTCTGGTCCAGGCGACGGGAGGGGGAGAAAGCAGTTCCTTCTCCACTCCAGAGGTTTACTACAGAATTACTAAGCTCTGGGCTGGCTATTTGTCTACAGAGAAACCAGGGCTACTATCGTTCTGTCAGGAACGTCACCCTCACCCTCTATTAACTGAACTCACTCTAACTAGGTCTTCCCACATCCACGTTCCCTCCCTCAGGCTGAGGTCTGTGCCTGTGGATCCAACAGACACCAACCCTTCGCCATCGACCCCTCTAGATCTTCCCAATGACCTGCCTGCAAGAGGCTCTCACCATTTCATACAGCACAGCCCGTGCACCTACACGCCACGTGCTTAACGGTCCCCACAACTGAGAAGGGCAAGTACCGGGGGACATTCACCCGAGTCACAGGAAGGGTCCATACTGATAGGAAGACAAACCAGTGAGAACTTGGAAGGATTCTGGTGAATGGAAGGAGCAGATAATTGCCAGGTCATTCATTCACTCCACAAATATGTCCCAAACAGCAAACATAAGCTAAATATCTAACTGGTGATGGGAACATGAGGGGAAGGAAGAGACCCGGTCCCTCTCTCTGAGTTCAGTCTAGTGGAGGAGGCAGAGGTCAGCCAAAATTATCACCCAATTAATGTGTGCTGACTGCAAGGATGGCAGGACAGGGGCCTCTGTGAGGAAACTCAGGAAGCCTGAAGTAGCTCATGGGCAGGAGTGTTCAGGAGGCTTCATTCTATCCACGCAGTCTGAAGGATGAGTAGGAGTGTGGAGGGGAGGGGAGAGCACGGTATTCCACGTAGGGGAGACAGCACCTGCACAGGGAGGGAGGGGCCATGGCCCACTGAGCGAGTTTAAACAAGGGCCGAGTGGATGAGGCCAGGGGACGAGGGGGAAAGTTTGCAAGACGCCAGTGGGGAGCAGGGAGGGTAGATCATGCAGGATGCTGTAGATCACGGAAGGGCCTGGTCTTTATTCTAAGCACAATGCGTAGCTGGTAAGTGTTCCAAGTAAGGAGTAGACATGATTCCTAGAGGGGAACGTAAGTGGACATGGCAAGCAGTGGAGAAGGAGCAAGTGAGGGACGAGCAGGGGTTCACTTTTAGACCCACTGAACTCACAGTGCTTAGAGATGGCCAAGGGCAAACGTCAAGTGGCACTGAGAGATGTCTGTACCTCCCAAGAGCAGGCTGTGCCTCAGCTGCCAGCTGGAGAGTCCTGAGCACACAGACGGTGACTGCAGCCACAGTGAGGGTGAGACCTTCTGAAGGAGAAGGCAGAGGAAAGGAGGCGAGCACAGTCCTGCCACGGGGACCTCCGACATGGGAGGGCCTGGCCCAGGAGCACAGCCAGGAAATGAGCCTAGAAGGAATGAGAAAGGAAGAGAGCCCTCAGAGAACCCTGTCACAGTGGTGAAAGGAAGACTGCTCTTCACCAAGATGCTCAGCACGTCATAGCCAATGTCAAACGCTGCTGAGAGATCAAGAAAGGGAAAGATTGGACAATGGTCTCCAGGTTCTTTATTATTGTTTTCAGCAACATGGAGGTCACCGTAACCCTAGCAAGAGCCACTCAGCAAACTGATAAGGGTGGAAGTTGAGTGGAACGGGCAGAGGAATGAGAAGGAGATGAGGAAATGGGGACAGTAAGTCAATGCAGCTCCTGAGAAGTCTGGCCTAGAAGTGGAGGCAGGAGGTGAAGCGAAGAGGTGGGACTTGGGGGAATGGGAGGATGTGGAGGGCTCCACACAGGGCCTCTTAAGGTGGAAGACACCTGAGTCATGTGTAAAGACTGATGGCGAGGGACGAGTAGAGAGGGAGACGCTGAAGTTGTGGGGAAGAAGGCCCAGCAGATGGAGTGAGACATCTGAGGAACGGGGGGAGATGGGATCCAGGGCACAGAGAGAAGCATCAGCTTCATTAGGAAGAGACACGCTTCCCCCACCGCTATAAAGGGAAGGGACCCAGGGCAGGGACAGGTAGAGGCAAGTGTGCAGGAGTACGAGTGGGAAACTGAGGGCTTTCTCAGCTGACGGCATCTGTTTCCTCTATGAAACAGGAGGCAGGTTCTTCTGCTGAGAGCGAGAGATGGGAGGGTCAGCGGTCTGGAGGATGAAGTGTGGCCAACTTAGCTTTCCAGCAGGATTTGATCTTGGTGCCTCTGCTGAGGGATAACTTTGGAAAGGCAGATTCTAAGTGCTTTGGTGAAGACAGCGGAACAACAACAGTCCCTAAGTTGACTCAAAAGGAAAAGAGGGGTTTACTGATCCAGAAAAGGTACACCTAGGTGAGTGAGGCTGACAGAGCTGGTGCCTGGCCTCTGCTGCCTGGCTCGCAGAGAGCTTCTTTACCTAACTGTGCTCTGGTAAAGGTCACTGGAAAGAAATCACTGTTGTCACTGACAGGGGGAGGCTCAGGCCACAGTCAAGATCATGGTTGTGGCAGGCTACTTCTAAAATGGCCCATAGTGATCCCCGTCTCCTGCTGTTCACACCCACGTGTACTCCCCACCCTTGTGTGGGGGCTGGACCTAGTGACTTGCTTCTCGCATGCAGAAGGCCAACAAAAGTGAAGGGAGGTCACTGCCCAGATTAAATGAGAGAACACCGGCTTCTGTCTCACTGGCACTCCGTCTTACCCTCTCATTTGGTCACTCTGACGGAGCCAGCTGCCATGTTGGGAGCTGCCACATGGAGAAGCCTACATGGTAAGGAACCGAAGAAGACTTGGCCAGCAACCATTTGCTGGACTACTACCAGCAAGGAATTGGGGCCCCTGCATCCTGCCAACAACCATCAGTGTGCTCCTGGAAGCAGAGCCTTCCCAGTGGAACCCTACGATGACTGCAGCCTTTGAGAGACTCAGAGCCAAAGACCCAGCTAAGCCCCCCCAGATGCCTCACCCACAAAATTCAAGTGGTACTTCTACCCACTGCTGATGGCAGTATCATCTGGTAAAACTTCTGGAAAGCAATTTAACAACACTTTCTGACAACAATAAAAATATCCTACTCCTTTGACACTCCTGGGATTTATCCTAGAGCAATAATCCAAACGAAAGAAAAAGTCACGTATGTACATAAGATAAATGTCATGGTATCTCCAATGACCACTGCACTCCGCCTCCAAAGAAGTATGCCACCTGGCAACAGGGAAATGCTTATGTAATTATTTAATAAAATAGTTAAATGAATAATTAATTATGATAAATTAAATTGATGCTATATCATACAAATATTAAAAACTGTAACTGTGAAAACATTACCACCATGGAAAAATGCTTTATGTAAGTATAAATGATAAAACAAGCATATAAAACCACACCTATGGTGTGATTACTGTATACAAATGTGCACACGTGGGGCCCAGCCCAGTGGCAGAGCGGTTAATTGTGCACGCTCCTCCGTTGCGGCGACCTGGGACTCCCAGTTACGGATCCCGGGCGTGCACCGATGCACCACTTGTCAAGCCATGCTGTGGCGGCGTCCCATGTGGAGTAGAGGGAGATGGGCACAGATGTTAGCCTAGGGGCAATCTTTGTTAGACAAAACAGGAGGATTGGCTTCGGATGGTAGCTCAGGGCAAAACTTTCTCATCAAAAAAAAACAAAGAAAAGAAAAAAAGGGCCGGCCCCGTGGCTTAGCGCTTAAGTGCCCTCGCTCCGCTGCTGGCGGCCCGGGTTCGGATCCTGGGCACGCACCAACGCACCGTTTCTCTGGCCATGTTGAGGCCGCGTCCCACATACAGCAACTAGAAGGATGTGCAGCTATGGCATACAACTATCTACTGGGGCTTTGGAGGAAAAAAAAAAGTAGTGCACATATGAACGAGGACTGGAAGAAAACACTAAACAATGAACAAAGATGATTTCATGTGCTGGTAGGATTACTGAGGATTTCTAAAAGATTTAGTCTTATATTTAATGGCCCTCCCTTCAGACCAATATCAGAAACAAAAAGGTTAAATATACCAGCTTGAGAAAATTTCTCAATCATTCCTCCCTGCATTAATCACATTCTTCTCAAATCAGTGAACATCAAGATCCTTTTAGGGGACACTTGTATTATATTTGAAAGCCTCACACGGTTTCTTGTCTCTGCTGAGAGAAAGGCTCACAGCTCCTCTGCTGAGGGTTGGCTTTAATCCTCCACCCAATCCTTTATCGGTTCCTTTCCATGGGAGCCAGGGGTGAGGGCACTGGGAAGGGACAAACAGAACAGTGGCGCCCGAGGAAGTGATAAGAGAGGTAAGAGTCAAATGAAGGCAGGTGGTTCTAGCCCATGAAAGAACCACCGCTCACAGCTCCAGGCTACACCATGCCAAGGGGGTGTAAGGTCCACTACCTGTTTGCCCATCTGCGCCCCATCCCCCAGAATAGAACTCTCCTTTATACGTTAGGAACAGACTATAGTCCTGACCACTGGCGACCTATCAGACAAACAGAGGGAAGGCTGATGAGAAGAAATCCTTTGAAGACCAGTGTCCTGCTCAAGGGACCCAAAGTACGAGAACATTCCCTACTGCTCCTGAGCCCCGAGGGGGCCGGATCCAGGCAGGCTGCCCCACACAACCTCCACTTCTTATTCTTTCTCACTCCACTGCAGCCTGGTTTCTGCCTGCCCCTCCACTGACGTGGCTCTTGCTAAAGGAAAGGGCGAGATGTCCTAAGGAGAAGACCCAAGAGCTCCTCCATCCCAGTCCATCCCTGAGGAATCACTCCCTCCTCCACAAGCCTTTCTCTTCCCCATCCTTCTCTTCTGCCTCTCCAATAGCTTCCAATCTTGCTCCCTAGCTCAGCCTTACTACTTACCTTCAGTGTTGGAATCCTTCTCCAAGGTCAGTCTTCTGTCCTCTTCTCTCCTCTTCTTCACACTCCCCTGGGAGGCTGCATACATTTCCAAGGCTTTCCCTGTCACCTGTACACTGTTATCTCCAATCCCGACAACTCTACTGAGTTCCAGACCTGCTTTTCTAACTGCCTAATGAAAAGCACCGTTTACTAAATGCTTATTTTGCCAGGCACTGTGCTAAGTCAATAACCAAGAACACCTAATAAGAAACCGAATCTCAGAGAAGGTTGGTAACTTGCCCAAAGTCATCCAGTTAATATGTGGGGTAGCAGGGACTTGAATTCGCATCCATGGGACTTTCAAGTCTGTGCAAGAAGCACTATACTCTACTGCATACTAAAAGCAATTTCACTCTCTACCTCCTCCTAGCTTCTCTCTCCCACTCAACCCAAGCCTCCCCTCCTCTAGGACTCCCGATCTGGGTTGAGAACATCAGCAGCCACTCATTTGCCAGTGGAGTCAGGCTCCACTCCCTCTAGCTCACTCCCTGGACCTCTTATCAAGCCCTAAATCTTGTCAATCCTCCTTACATGTCTCTCCACATGTCCTTTTTCCCCACGCTTTCCCAAGTGGCCTTCATCACCTCCCCCCCAACCTTAGAAAACCCTGCATCGCTCACTCTCCACCTGTCTTCCAGCCTATGCCACAGCACTCCCCTGTAAGCATACCAAACTCCAGCCACGCCACTTGCTCTCAGCAGTTCAAGTCTCCACCTGCCTCCTCCCCTCTGCCATGAAAACTTTCCTACCACCCATCCCCAGTCTATCTGGTAAATTCCTCTGCCACCTCCTTCACGATGTCTTCTGTCCCTTCCTTCCACCCACGGAAGACTTAACGACTCCCTTTTGCTACTCTTATAGCACTTTCTGTATACATTCATTTATGTATTTAAGTATTGATTATAGCTATCTACCATGTGCCAGGAACTGCCCCAGGCATGGGAATAAATGGTGAACAAGATAAAGCCAGCCTGGAACACACACAGTGCCAGGACACACTCGAGTACAGCTAGTTTTTTCAATTGTCTCTCCCACTAGAGTGTTATCCCCCCCAAACCTTATTCAACTTGGTACCCCATGTTCGAGTACTGTACATCCTGGTCTACAGTAGCCAGGCAATCATTTGCATAAAAAAATTTATTAACTCAGAAAATCCCCCTAAGAAATTTCCCATCACCCCACCCAAGTTTCCCCCTTTCAAAAGTGCCCCAGGGTGCAGAATGATTGGCTCTCAGCCCCCGCCTCTTACCCGGACCACCTGTCCATCGAAGGCCTGCGTTCTGTGGACTTTGTGACTTCCGCTAATGGCTGAGGGCAATCTGGAGAGAAGCAAGAGATATGGTCATGGTAAGCACTGTGGGGTTCTGGCCTCCCCTCTGTCATTCCTCACTGGTGGCCCCACACACACACACAGTAACTGTTAGGGAAACTCTCTAGGTTAAAAAGAAGGCAGAGTTAGACACAGGTGCGAAGGTAAAATAATACAAACTAAATCGCTTGGTGATTTTAATATGCTGCCAGAGCTGAGACTGGTGTTTAGACCAACTAGCATAACACGAGGAACTAGAGAGAAAATTTTTAAAGACCAACAGAAATATAACTGAAACAGAGGAATTTTTGAAGTTAATCAATTTGGCTAAAAATAAAGAAGGAATCCAAAGAAGGTCCAGGCATCCCAATCAATGCTCATGCGCCCTCCCTCCCACCAGGCTGATGCACGAATCTCCCCCTGAGATGGAACAACACCCTCCACAACTCTCCGGGGAGCGCTCACTGATCCTCTCAGGAATGAGGAACCTGGCTTTGTACTGCTCTATGGCTCTATCACATAGTAATCACTCCAGAGATGTTTAATACTCAATACAACTTGGAGAGGGGTAGTCCTTGTGGGAACTCACCTGTAAAGTTCATTTTCCACCACCTTCCTTCCACATTGTCCATCATAGCTGTTGCCCAGGCTGAAGACTAAAGAATACCACCACCAATGAAATCAGAAATCAGTTCTACAGGTTTGGGGAATCTGAGGACGTCAGGACTGGAAAGGGGTCTGGAAAGCGGTCCTAGTCCAACTGGTCACCCAACTGCCACTGGGTTTCCTTCTCCAATATTTCCAACCAGTGCAGGCTCACCTCCAGGCATGCTGGGGTGCAGACATGCTGCAACAGGCTGGGCCACCTGTACTTTCCCTCTGCTTCCTCTCTGGGCCCTCGTTCTGCCTCTCAGGAATTCCATGAGAGGCCAGCACCTCCTGTGATAGGCCTCAGCACCCCCATGTCTTGACATGAGTACAGCCATGTTTGGCCGCTCCATTGACCTACAACCAGCAGCACAAAAAGAAATATAAAAGCTGCTTTCTGCATGGTTGGAACTGGCCATTCTCCGATGGATATATTTGCAATGTGTAAAAATTTCAAGGCCCTTCGGGCGCCGTAGCCTGGTGCTGACTGGCCATCTGTGCCGGGCTGGAAAGAAACCACAAAAACAATGCACATACACAGCTACTGGGCTGCGACAATAGCCAGGGGGCTCAGTGCACGTACACCACTGATAATATTTTGTGCATTGAAACACTGAATACTTGCTCTGTAAACTCTGTAACTGCTTATATAAACAGCTGGAAAGCGAGGCCTGGTGAGAGTTCTACCTGTGGAAGGGACGCCTTGCCCAGGATGTATGATTCCCAACCAGCCGTGTCGATTGACAGGACTCTCCCGGCTGTGGGGTGTGGATGTTTTGAGTAATTGATTCATTGTGAAGTAATTGATCTGATGTATTCTCTTTTCGGTCAACCTGGTGTTTCTCTTTCCCGTTGACTTGTGTCATTTCCCTTCAGTCGATCTGGTGTTTCCCTTTCTGATCGAGCTGGTGTTTTTCCCTCTTATTACTTGACCTATTCAGATCTGTTGGAGGACTATCGCCTTTACTATCCTCTAGATAATAAAAAATACCTTCAGTCCATTTGTTTGGAATGGAGTTTCTTTTACGTCTCTGATTGAATCCTCCGAACCACTCATAACACCCCATTCCTTGCACCTGTCACCAGGTTGCCCTCAAGGCCAAGGCCCCTCTGGAAAGAGTTCCTAATCACCACCTTCGCCTTTTCCTACAAAGCACCCTAAGTCAGAAAATGAAATGTGATGAATTTCGTGAAGTTGGCCTTCCCTGGAATAACCGCTTTTTTTGAGACGGTCGGGATTACCCAAGAGCCTGGACTCTGAAAGCCCCGCGTTTTGGAGGAAGTGTTAGCAAACAGGCTTCTCTCAGTACAGTAGAAAAGCCATTTACACACATAGCCCAGCTCAGTGACTTCACAACAAAGGCAGGCGTTGATGAGGTTGCCTGGTGTACGCTGTCATGTTTATAAATACCTGAGATTTCTCAAGAACCACAGAGAGCAGAGAACAGACAAGAGTCAGCCAAGTCTGCCCAACACAGTCTCTTGAGCCATGTTCCTGATTTGCTCGGGAAATTCCAAAGCTTCACAATCAGATGTGACTCAATCAAATGGGTCACCTCAGGCCCTATGGCAAGAAAGTGGTCCCCCCACCCTCCATCAATCTTGAACAGGTCAATTCACGTCCTTCACCGTCTTGTCAGGATGAAAGTGGACTCTGCCGCAGGAGACCTGTAGCACCTGTGTCTCCTGAGGTCTGTCCAGAGGCAGTGGGACAGGTGAGAGCTCCAAAACACACGCGTCTCCCCTCGCTGAAACAAACACAACCAGGGCGAGTGCACTGATGCAGAGTCAGAGCACTTCTAACATGAGAGATGACACTGCCCCACCCCCACATTGTTACACAGTGAGATCAGAACGACTTACTCAAACCACATAAGTCCCCAAGTCCAACCCACTGCACCACACTGCCTCCATGACACACGGGGTTACTGAAAAGCATCCTTAGTCTTATTAAAGAAAGCTCTTCACATGTCATTTCACACCATTTGAATTTTTCAGGAAAGTAAAAGCAATAGCCACTTTCTGCAATAGCCACTAGGATTTCTCAGTACGGTGAAGAACAGCACATATTATATGACTCCTCTTCTAATAAAAGGAAGCAAAAAGAATACATTTGTAGATGCATTTGCTTGTACATGCATTACATCTCTTCAGAAGGATAAACTGGAAAATGTTAACGACAAGGAGAAAAATCATGATGCTGGGAGGACAGAGGTAGAAAGCAGACTCTTCATCATATGTTCTATGGCGCCATTATGATTCTGAATTATGTAAATATGTTATGTATTCAAAACAGAAAATTTTAATTTTTAAATAAGCAAGTAAGTGGGAATGTTGTCTAGAAGTCACTTTAAAGAAGAAACTTGGGGCCAGCCTGGTGGCGCAAGCGGTTAAGTGGGCGCGCTGCACTTCGGATTCGCTGGCTTGGATCCCGGGCACATGCCGACGCCCCACTTGTCAGGCCATGCTGTGGTGGCGTTCATATAAAGTAGAGGAAGATGGGCATCAGATGGTAGCTCAGGGCTGATCTTCCTCACAAAAAAAAAAAAATAAATAAATAAATAAATGATTTAAAGAAGAAACTTAGTGTTCTTTATAATCCTACTGGAGAGGCCAGATTGGTCTACATAGGGAATTCCTCTGACAGGTCTTAAACAATGAACTTTTGACTATTTACAGTGGAGGCTGGAGTTGAGGAGAAGATCTGCGAACGCACTGGTTCTCAACATACTCCTCACTAATGACCCTCTATCTTCTCCTATGATCCCCATCTTTAAAAACATCTCATCTACCTAATAAATGGCATTATGACTGTTATAATAATCTACTTGTCCATCCATATTCATCAGTGACTGATATAATTTGCAGACAGAGCTTTTGATCTGCATGAAATAACTGGTTTATCACAATGAGATGATATGATTCTAGGCAAAATCAAAGAAAATGGACAATGTTGTTAGCTCATATTAGTAGCTGAAAATATGAAGTACATTAAAATACTGACAAGTGATTCACATCCACCATTACTATCTGCATAGACCCCTAAGGGCCTGGGAAAGGTTACTATATAACATTGAAAGGTAAACTGGCTCTAGCTCCAACTACCAATTGACAGGAAATACAGAGGACAGAGGATAATGTCAAACAGCACCACAGGGATGCATTCAACAAACTGCAGACTGGAAAATTCTATAGAATAAACAATGTCATTTCTTCGTTAAATACATTTCAAGGAAAAAAGATTCAAACAGACTTAAAAGACTATAAAAGTCTTCTCAACCACTTACAATGTCTAGACCTTATCTGGCTTTGGATTCAAATAAATTTTTAAAATAACATAAAAATCTATTGACACTTATGAGACAACTGTCAGTTTGAACACTGACAAAGTATTTGATATTAAGGGATTACACTGTTCATTATTTTTAGGTGTGATGCTATACTTACCACTCTTTTCAGTCCTTATTTTTTTAGATATGTACTGAAATATTTATCAATGAAATCAATTTTCTTATGATTTGCTCCAAATTTGCTGAGGGATCACATGAGGGAAATGAGTAAAATAAGATCGTCATGAGCTGACGATGGTGGAAGCTGGTGATGGCCCATGGGGTGCATTACCCTATTCCATCCACTCTGCATATGTTTACAATCATTCGAAACAAAAGGTAAAAAGAAATGTCATTTGGCATCGTACAGCCAATAAAGACTTCAATACTAAGGGTAAAAGGATTCTGATATGAAATTCAGTGAAAAAAGGCAGGAAACAAAATATACATTGTGATCAAAATTCTATAAACAGACATTTGCATACAAATGAAGGAAGAGGGAAAAAAATGAAAAGAAAGATTTGTCCAGTATGTATTTCTGGGTAATTCTCCTTTATTTTAAAAAATGTTTCATATGGTCCTCATAATATTGATTGACTAGTGTCTACTTTTGAAAATATCATAAATCATTTCTAACATTTTATAATCCAATTTCAAATATCTGGAATAAAGCCTCCATCTTAAGGCTTTCATTGAATTTTTTGCCCAGACCACATTCTAGTCACTGTACAGTGTCTCAGGATATCTCAAGTTAGGAAACAAAGGTCATCACTCTGGGGCCAAAAAATAACATCCCTACTTATCAGCAAAGGACCTTTACCAAACAGGCTGAAAATAATCTAGTCCAGATAGTTCCAAACAATGTGCCTTTGAAGACTCCATCTATGTTGTTGTTACGGTCTGCTTTATGTCATCAGATTCTTGAAAATCAGAGGGAGCTTCCTCAGCGAATCACAGCAGAAAAAGCCAAGGGGAGAGCCTCAATTTTCTCTTTTTGGCTCCTGTCAAATCCAAACTGAGAATCTCTGTTGAGTTCCATCTCCCAAACTTTCATCCCATCCTTACTTTTAGAGGACAGCAGTGTGAATCCATGGCCACAGGCGGCAGGTGAAATCTGAAAAAGAGTTCCCATAAAGCATTCACTTATCTGGGACATCCAGTTTTTCCAGAAATAAATGGCAGCTTGTTTACCCATTCCAAGAACACACACTATTAACACAGCAACCAACACTTATGGAATGTTTGCTACATGCTAAGTGTTTGAGATGCACTATCTCATTTCATCTTCACACTCACCCAAGGATCTAGTTATCAGATCCTCCCCATTCACCAAGACACAGTCTCACAAAGCAGTAAAGTTGAACATAACCTTCGTTTTAATATTCGCAACGCCAAAGGGTCTACAGCTGGTAGACTCTGACCAGTTGTGTGACCTGACACAGACTGCTTGACCTCTCTGTGACTCTTTCCCTCTATGTGAACTGGAGTTCAGAATAATATCTCTCTTTTTGGGTTGCTGTCAGGACTAAATGAGTTAATAGAGCTAAAGCCCCTACAGTGAATAGTGCCTGACTTCATGTGTAAGAGCGACGGCACGTACTCACTATCATTACTGGTGGTAGTAAGAGGAGTAGTCGATAGAGGAGAAAATCGAGGCTCCTAGAGATTAAGTAACTTGCCTAATACAGTCACGCGGCTAAGAAGTGGAGGCTGTCTGATTCCAGAATGCACCCTCTTGACCCTGATGCTGCACTGTGACATTCTCAAAGACCTGCCATGAAGAACCATTCATACCACAGCCACAGCAAAAGTAACACATTCACAGCCCAGTGACTCTGTTGGGTGTTTCACCCAAACGCGATGTGATGTTATCAATCCTCCCTTTCACGGGCCGCAGGAGCAAACTGAGGATTTGGTAGGGCTGAAGCCAAAGGCAGCTTGGCTTTAGAATCGGCTCCTTTCCCATAAAACCCAGAGTGAGCACCTTCCCCGGGTGGCCTGGGGTAGTCCTAGCTTACACCTGATGTCCCAAAGTTCACTCTCGAACAAACTGGATGACAAATTCTATGGTAACCCAAACGACGCCCCACTGTCTGTTGGCTGTTTAGAGTTTATCACAGGCCTCTGTAGTCAGTCTCAGAGACTATATATAAACCTAATCCTTAGGAAAAGCCAGCTGACCAATAAAGAACAAATGTGAAGAATTTTCTTGGCGGGGGTGCCGGCCCTGTGGCCTAGTTCCCAGTGGGTGAGTTCGGCACGCTCTCCTAGGGCGGTCTGGGTTCGGGTCCAGGATGCAAACGTATACCACTTGTCAGTGGCCAAGCTGGGGTGCGACCCACATACAAAATAGAGGATGATTGGCACATGCGTTAGCTCAGGGTGACTCTTTCTCAGCAAAAAAAAAAAAAGATTATTTTTTTAATTGCATCACGGCCTGAAGAAAGTTAGCTAAATATTTCCTTTAAATTTGACCTGTTGGTGACTTGTTTAATCAAGTCATCCCAAAGTGACATATCCTTCCTTTTGCCCTGTGATATTTTCTCTCCTCACATTCACAGGGAACATATACACATGCATCCTTGTGTGAGTCAAAAAGGTCAGTTCCTTGGCCTTTGGGAACGGCTCTAGCTCCACAGAAACGACCCACTGGGGAGGCTGGACACAGCCCCGGACCACACGGCAGGAAACATAGAAAAGAAGTGAGTCCACAAAGGATGTCCAGCACTCTATGCTTTTTCTCATTGCTTGTAGTAGCTGTTGATTCAACACTCAACAAATACTTGGTGAGCACCTACTGTGTTATTAAATCTCCTAGTATGAGAAAAGGCTTCGAACAACACCTGACACAGAGTCAGCATTCAGTAATGTGTGTTATAATAAAGTGCGAGCAGAGCACTTCCAACTATGGTGGAGTGAAGAGGTTAGTGAAGCTCTCACCAAAAAAGAACTACAAAAATGGACAAAATTATTTAAAAAAAATCACTTCACAGCCTGATAAATCAATAAAACACAAATAAACTGAGGAATTATTCACAGAAGACTGCGAGAACTACAGGTAAGAACAGCTGGAGTCTTCAGACTTCTTGTCTCGTGCTGTTCCGTCTGCCCCAGCTCAGTTAGCACAGAATTTTGAACAAGGCAGGGCTGGCCATGAAATCCTTCAGCTTTGTTGCCAGAAAGCACAGACTTACATTGGATGCTGAAACTGGAAGGTGCAAACTCATGCCCATCAGCAAACTAGTAGGAAACAAACAAGTACAATGCACACCTCGATGAGCCTGATTGCAATCCTGATTGGGGAAAGAGGAGAGGCAGACCAGCCAGAAATTTCACGGGAAGATGCTAGAAAGGAGAGAGTGACAGAAGCCTCTGCCCACATCCACGGCTGAATGAGAAACTGAACGAATGGACAGATGACACCTGAGCACCAGTGGAAAGTAAAGATGAGGAGACTGGAGAACAGGCTGAACTTTGATGTGGTTCCAACCTACATACAATCAAAGGTAGAGGGTAGAAACCTTAGAAGCTCAAGGTGTTTGAGCACAACCTCAGCCCAAATCATTGGCTGACCACAAAGGGATGCAGACTGGGGGTAACCCTCAGGAAGTCAGGCTAAAAAAATAAGAGGGAGGGGGACAAAACAGGAACCGAGCAAAGACATCAGTGGCCAAGCACAGTCCAGGAGGCTGAGGCTATAAATCAAGTCAATAAAAATTCAAAAAAAGAAAAAAAAAACTCAGTATGAAAAATATCAGAATACAAAGTTGTTATTATATATCATGAAAAACTCCAATTTTTAACAAAAAAAATTCGATAATTAAGAAAGAGTGACATATACCGGGGGGAAAAAAGCAGCCAACAGAAACTGACATGCAGTTGACCCAGATGTTAGATTTATCAAAGATTTCAATGAACTGTTGTTCAAAGACTATTTTAAGACCATGTTAAAAAACCATATGAATACATGATGACAATGACTTGACAAATACGGACGCTGAATACAGAAATACAAACACAAATATCCTAAATAGAAATTCTAAAGTTGTAAAGCAAAATAACCAATAAAGAATTCACTATATAGGCTCAACAGCAGATTTGAGATGGCAGAAGAAAGAATCAGTGAACTTGAAGAAATACCAATAGAAAGTATTCATTCTGAAAAATAGAAAAAAAAAAAGACTGAAAAAGAAAACGAATGGTGCTGCAGAGACCTGTGGCACAACATCAAGTGTATTGACATTCAGGAAATGGGAGTCTCAGAAGGGCAAGAGAGAAAGAAAGTAGAACAAAACACTTACAGAAAGAATGGCAGAAAACCCACCAAATTTTATGAAAAACATAAACCTACAGATCACAGATGCTCAACAAAACACAGTTAAGCCGTTAAAAAACAAACTCTGGAAAGCATCCAAAGAAAATGGACTCATCAGGTACAAGGCAACAACAATCACATTCACGGCTCACTTCTCATCAGAAGCTATGGAGACCGGAAACGAATAGAATGACATATTCAAAGTCTGAAAGACAAAAACTGTCAACCAAGCATTAATTCTATATCCAGCAAAATTACACTTTAAAAAAAATTGAAGCTGGAATAAAGACATGACCAAACAAAGACTGACAGAATTCACTGAGAGCAGACGTGTCTGAACAAGAACTAAAGAAGTCCTTCAGGCTGACAGGAAATGACAGCAGATGGTCAGTAACAATCACAAGAAGAAATGAAGAACATCAGTCAAAGTAATTATAAACGTAAATATAAAACACTGCACAAATATATTTTGTCTATCTTCATCCCTTAAGAGATTTAAAGGACAATCGCACAAAATCATAATTATAAATTGCTTTGCTGAGCTTCAAATGTATAAAGATGTGGTATATATCAGAACAACCACACAAAAGAGAGAGGAGGAAATGGAGCAATGTTGGAACAAAGTTGCCTTAGTTTCCTCAGGATTAGGTCACTAAAAACCGGAAGTAGATTGTGATGAATTAAGACATATATTTTAATCCCAAGAGCAACTACTAAAAAAAACAAACGAAATATAGTAAAACACCCAACAAAGGAATTTAAAAGGTCCGCTAGAAAAATACCTATTAACCACAAAATAAGGCCTCAAAGGAAGAGCAGAAAGATAAAAACGACATAAAGAAACAAACAGCAAAACGGCAGATGTGATCCGACCACATCCGTAACTACATTCAAAGGATATGGATTGAGCAACGTCAGTAAAAATAGTGGAGCAACAAAAACACGGGGAAACTGTCAAAATCCACTTTTCAAAACTCTGACAAAGAACCAAAGACTTCAAGCAATCTCGGGGAGGTTCACTCCAGAAAGCAGCTGACTCTCAGTCAGACCAGCAAGCTTGGTCGCATTTTAATCTGACCTATTCCCATCCACCTCTCCTCAACTCTGCAGGAGCCCTCAACACCAACAGCTCACAATTTCAGTGGAAATCAACAATCTGGCAGCCACGGGGGGAGGCAGAAAAGGATTGGAACAACTGGAAAGCCCTACTCCCAGAGAACTCGCATTTGTTCTGCCTGGTGGTTCCCTGCAAGACCACATTAACAAGGCTCTATTTTTCTGACCTGATGCAGATATCACCAAGAGCAAACAGCCTTTCCTCCTGGGATGGTTGCTGAAAACAATGAGAGGCTAATGAGGAACACTGAAGCTGCCTGGGTGGTGCATAATAGTAGGAGCAAATAATAGATTAACCCAGAAACTATCAACAAACTTGACCTGACATCTCTAGAACACTCTATCCAAACAACAGCAGAATCCACATCCTTTTAGAGAACACATGGAACATTCTTCAGGATAGACCATATGCTAGGCGAAAAAACAAAATCTCAATACATTTCAATGGATTGAAATTAAAGTATGTTCTATAACCACAACAGAATGAAATTGGAAATCAAACAATAAAGAAATTAGGAAAACCATCAATATTTGGAAATTAAACACTTCTAAATAACTCCAGGGTCAAAGAAGAAATTCCAAAGAAAACTGAAAAATACTTGAAGGTGAATGAAGACAGAGGAAATACAACATATCAGAATTTATGGGCTGCAGCTAAATAGTGCCTAGAGACAAACTCATAATTTGAGCTTTAAACTGAAGTTTAAAGCTTGTAATGTAGCTTCCAATACCTACATTATAAAAGAAAAACGACCTCAACACTAGCCAAACCCTTCACCTTAAGAAACTAGAAGAACAAACTAAAACCAAAGCAAGCATTACAGGAAATAGTAAAAATTGAACTATAAATCAATGAAACAGATAATAGAAAATCAATAGTGAAAATGAATTCACCAAAATTTGGTTCTCTTAAAATATTAATAAAGTTGCCAAATCTTCAGCTACACTGACCAAGGAAAAAAGAGAAAATGCAAATTACCAAAATCGGGAACTAAAGAGAGAAGATCACTACCAACCTACAGAACTGTGGGAGATCAGAAGTGAATACTACAAACAACTTTATGCCAACAAATTAGATAACTAACAAGGAAAGAACACATTCCTGGAAAGACACAAATTACCCAAGCTGACTCAAGAAGAGACAGAAAATTTTAATATACCCATAACAAGCTTAAAAAAATTAAATTAGTAATAAAACTAACTCTTCTTACCAAGGAAAGTCCAGACCCAGATGACTTACTTCCCTGGTAAATTAACCCAACATTTACCTAAGGAATAACACCAATTCTTCACAAACTTTTCCAGAAACTCATTCAGTGAGGCCAGGAATATCTTCATACCAAAACCAGTCAAAGACATCACATGAAAAAAATCCTCAATAAGATGTTAGCAAAACCAACTCAGTGGAAAAAGAATTATTGTCCAAGAACAAGAGGAATTTCTCCCAGGGATGCAAGCTGGTTTAACATCCAACAATCAACTAACGTAATATATCCTATTCACAGAATAAAGGACAAACATCACATGATCACCTCAACAGATATACAAAAAGCATTTGACAGAATCTAGTCCCTATTCAGGATTTTAAAAAAAGAAAAGAAACTCCGCATAAGGTAGGATAAGAAGGGAACTTCCTCAACTTGAGGAAAGGCATCTGTGAAAACTTTACAGCTCGCATCACCCGCAATGGTCAAACACTGAATGCTGTCTCCCTAAGATCAGGAACAGAACACGGACAGCACTTCAATTCAACACTGTACTGAAGGCTCTACCCAGTGCAATTAGGCAAAAGAAAGAAACAAAGACATCCAAATTGGAAATGAAGACGTGAAACTGTCTTGATTCACAGACAACCAGACAACACGATCTTGTATGTAGAAAATCCTAAGGAATACACAACAACATATAAAACTAATATACAAGTTCAACAAAGTCAAAAGATAGAAGGTCAATATACAAAAACCAAAGGTATTTCTATATACTAACAAGGAACGCTCCAAGAATTAAGTTGAGAATACAATTCTATTCAAAATACCATCAAAAAGGATAAAATGCTTAGGAATAACTGTAACAAAAGAAATGCAAGACTTGTAAACTGAAAACTACAAAACATACTTGAGAGAAATTAAAGACCTACTTAAATGAGAAATTCCACGTTCATGGATTGGAAGACAAAAGAATTTTTAGAGGGCATTTGTGCCCAAATCAATCTACAAATTCAACATAATCCCTACCAAAAGCCCAGCAAGTACTTCTGCAAAAACTGACAAGCTAATCCTAACATTTATTTGGAAAATCAAAAGACTCAGAATAGACAAAACAATTTTTAAAAACAAGAACAAGCTGGAGGACTTACATTTCCCAATTTCAAAATTTATTATAAAGCTACAGTAATCAAAAGAGCATAATTTTAGCATACGGTTAGACATATAGATCAACGGAACAGAACTGACAGTTCAGAAATAAACCCTTACTATTACAGGCAACTGACTTGGACGAAGGTGACAAACAATTCAATAAGCAAAGGCTAGTCTTTCAACTAAAGATCCTAGGACAATGGGATATCCACATGTAGAAAGGCCCCTACCCCACACCATACACAAATACCAGCTCAAATGACTGGCTCATAGACCTAAACAGAAGAACTAAAACTATGAAGCTCCTACAAGAAAACATAGGAAAACTATCTTTGTGATCTTGGGTTAGGCAAAGACTTCTTACACATACCAAAAACACAATCCACAGCAGAAAAACTGATCAACTGAATTTCATTAAAATTTAAACATTTGCCTCTTCAAAGGACACTTAAGAAAATCAAAAGAAAAGCCGTGGACTGGCAGAAAATATCTGCACATATCATGTATATGATAAAGGACCTCTATCCAGCACACATAAATAACTCTTACATCTCAATATTAAGGAAAAAACAATGCAACTTGTCATTCCTCTGGAGCTTCAATGGTCCGTTTCTCTTGAACTCCCCTTTTCAGTTCAAGATCACTTGTTACCCTTGACAGACAAGTCAGAAGCCAAACTGGTCCAAACTGCTGCTTTTTCATCCTGCATCGAGATTCCCACAAGCATCCCCAACAAGAACCTATCCTAAGTACCTTGTTTTGCTCTTCTGACTGTTGGCTCCAAGAGAAGCCACCGCAAGTCGCCCTCTGCTGCCATCTTTTCAAACCTGAGTCAAGGCAGACGCCTCCTGTGCAAACACCCTAGTGTGTGCGGACCTCCGCTCCTCCTCGCTCATCCCTGTACCTGCTCCAGTTAATGCTTCCTTTCCCACTGGTCCACCGACATGAGCCGGCCCGCAAGGTCCCGGAGCTTTTGCAGCCGGCTGTCCTAACATCAGAACCCCCCGGGGCCGACCGCCCGAGTGCGGATCCCACTGTACGTACCACTATCAGCTGTGGGGCCTGGGGCCTGTCCCTTGACCTGTCTGAGCCTCCCTCTGTTCCCTGATCTGTGGGGACAACCCCGACCCCCTGGGGAGGTGCGGATGCAGCGGGCCTCCACAAACCCGCCATTTCTGGGCCTCCATCAAGGCGGGCAGCGCCCCTGTCGCCTCCCCCTCCCGTGCCTGCGGCCGCTCGAGGGGCGCCCTCCCAGTGTCTCACCCTCCAGCGTGGCAGCTTCTCAAGGGAGCAAGGGCACGGGGAGGAGCAGTGGCGGCGGCGGCGGGCAGAACTCGCGGAGGGAGGGGCAGCCCACTTCTTCCGCTCAAGCTCCAGGCAGGATGGCAGCAACTCCACCCGGCGGCGCGTCCGCGAGACGGGGCTGGGCTAGGCCCAGAGCTGGGCAGCATGAAGGGGGGGCGACCTGCGCCCCGAAAAGATGCAGCCCCCACGAGGGTGCAGTCAGCGCGGGCTGCGCGCTCGCCAACCTACAGGCCCACGGCGCGCCCCGGCCTCTGCCGCCTCCTGCCTGCTCCACTAGCACACCGCCGCCTTTCAGGGCCCTCACCCCGGCCCAGGGCAGCCCAGCCGGCGCCCCAGCCGGGCCCTCAACGCCGGCGCCATCGCACCTTCAGGCCACCAGGCTAGGCCAACTTGTGTGACCCCAGGCCCTGGCGAATGCGCCGCCACCAGGTTTCCTATTGGCTGAAGGCAAAGGCGCTGAGGGCCCCCAGTGGCGCAGACTGGGGGGGGTGGCTGGGCTGGGCGGAGCCAGGGACCTGCAATCCTCAGGGTGGTAGATGGGGCCCAGGTCCTGGCCATGCCACCTGGTGCACGACCTTCCTCTGAGCTCCAGCTCCCCCTGAGCACTGTCCCCTCCCCACGCAGCGCACATTTCCCAAGCATCTGCCCTGTTCGGGCAGGCACAGGGCGCTTTCCTGTCATGAGGCCCTTTGCCTCTTGGCATCAGCCTGGGAAACGCTGGAGGGGTGGTGCCCTCCGCGCATATCCAGGTAAGTCCTTCCCCTGTCCTGTGTACTCCCTTTGCCACTGTCCATCGTCATCTCTTCCCTGGCCTTGTTGGGGGCGTTCCTGGGCCCCAACAGCTACTAAGCCACTCAGTCCCTGCTCCACCCACAGTGAGCTAGAGGGTAGCTCTTCCTATTGGCATTCACTGCTAAAACCCCTGCAGGCATTCCCCGCTGTCTTCCACAGTGCATCGTCCTCCCCAGCTCTCACCTCGCTCCTCAGCACTTCATCCACTCGAGCAGAGGGCTTCACTTGTGCCTTCTGATCCCAGCGCTGTTTCAGGCCTCCCTACTTTGCAGGCACTGCCTCCAATGCCCTTCAGATGTCTGGCAAATTCCTAGTCATCCTCTAAGATCCAGCACAAGCACCTCCTTTGAACTTCTGTGAAGGCAAGAACTTCAGTTCCTTCAGGTTGTCCTCACCAATGTTGTCCTCCTACAGGTTGGCAGGCAGCCAGGAACAAGGGGTGCCCTCCTGAATGAATGAGCAGGAGTCTGGGGCCCTGGGTTCTAGTCCTGGTTCTGCTACTGATGAGTTGTCTCCCTTTTCTGGATCTCCTGTCTGAAATGAGGGGACGGGTTAAAACAAATGTCAATACATGAAATGCATTTTTGTAAATGAATGAGCTGTTTTGACTTTATGGCTTGTAGGATGTCTTGCAGCCAGTTATGATCCCTGATGGGCATGGCCAAATACTAGCCCCAAATGCTGAGGGCCAACGCCCTCTGTCTTCCCTCACTTGCTTCCTTCTCTCTCTTTCTCTTGATATTGCTTGATCCCTAGAAGTAATGCAGTTTTAATCTACTCCGAACACCAGTCCAGATTACTTGTTGTCCTGGAATGTGCCTTCTATCCAGTCTGAAATGTGTTTTTACTGTTTCCTGGTGAAATGTGGTTGATGTTTTACTGTTCTGTGGGGCTGTTTTGCAGAGAGTGATCAGGGAAAATTGACTGATAAGATATGGTATCCAGGAGACTGCTCCTCGAAGGCCTCCACCTGCAGCAAATGTAATTAGCCAAAGCTATGAAGTCAGTAGTCTGCTGAGCTATGAGATCTATCCTCTGTTTGCACTGAGGTCGTGATTCCCTTGGACTGCTCCAAATCAGTGAGTGAGGCAGCGATAGACACTCAGGCAGACCTGTTCATGGGAGGCATGGACACTTCTGCTGATCTGCTTGTGCTCAAGGACTCCCCAGTGGCATTCTTAAGCCTTCCTTAGACTATACAGCAGTGTAGGACACTTGGACCCATCCTTCCCTCTATCTCCCCCTCATTTAGAGTCAGACTTGCATCATGGCCTGATGACTCTCCCACTTTGCCAGGCTCCCCGACCCCATTTTCTGTTACAGAAACATTTCCCCTCATAAAATCCTTGCCCGTTTAATCCTGTCTTGGTATCCACCTCTCAGAGGACATTTGAGCCAAGGCATGAAGAAATGAAGAGTGAGCCATTTACACATCCTGGGTAGAGGTTCTAGGCAGAGGCTACCTCAAGTACAGAGGCCCAGAGGTGAGAGACTTCTTGGGGGTGTGTGCTGCAAACCAGCCCAAATACCACCAGCTAACCCAAAATAGTCCTGCCCAACTTTTACATTGCTTTTGGTAGAGAAGAGAGCCAGGAAAACTTTGCCTTGCTAATGGTTAGCTAAATCCCACAACCTCATTACCAGGTTATAATGCAAGCGAGTCTCACCTGAAATGTTGTCATACAAGCACACATTTACTTAAAAATATTCCTTAGGAATCAGGGAATGAAAGAACTCGTAAATCCTATTCTGTAAGCTCAGCAAAGTCTCAGCTCTCTGTCCTTTTAGATGAACCAACCAGCCACATGCTTGCAAGATTTTCTTAAGGCAAATAGCACATTCCAGAAACAGAATTTTTGTTTCCTTTTTCACAGCAGTTGGCATTAAGCTTGATAGAGCTGCTTGGCGATCAAACCTCAGGCAGACCTGTTCCTGTGAGTCATGGACCTGGTTCTGCAACCTCCTCTTTTCACTCAAAACTACATTGGAGATACTTTTGTAACAATTTGCTTGGACCCATTCTTTTTCACTGTTACATGTTAGTATGAGTAAACAACATCTCCTTTGACTGTTTTTCTTTTGGTGCACATTTGGGTTGTTTCCAGTTTTTGCTATTACAGTATTAAAACTCTTGTTTTAATTCTCACGTCAACAAATGTTCTTTTTCTAATCTATGGAATGCTAAGTTTGTCCCCTTTTGTGCTTCTCCTTGGTGCTTTTGCTCTTTAGAATGGCCCTCAAATGTAGTGCTGAAGTGTTGTGTAGTGTTCGTAAGCACAAGGAGCCTGTGATGGGCCTTTCATAGAAAATGGTTGTCTTAGATGAGCTTCCTTCAGGCATGAGTTATAGATAGTGCTGTTGGCCGAGAGTTCAACTAATGAATCAACAATCTATATGAAATAAGGTGTCTTTCAAGAGACACACATAAGACAAGGTTGTGCATTGAGAGGTTCCCAAACATGTCACGACCAGAGGCTGCAGAAACCTCACCTTGTCCTTCCCCTGGGAGCACTGGTTCATTCTTGCTCATGCAGTGTCAGTGAAGAATTGACAGAACATAACTCTTCCAAATAAGGAGGATCAATGGTAACAGAATGGAGATATTTTCAAACCTCTCTTTTAAAAACCATATCTACAAAGCAGGTACCTTCTCAACTAACTGTTGAACTGTTGTCTTTACTTTGAAAGGAGAGTGTTTTTAACAGTATTCACTAGGATGCATATCTTTGATGGCCACTTATAGCAAAAACCTCAGCAAATTTGGGACGATTGTCTTTTTGCAAAAGACAATGTGCACAGAATACATATATTAACGTCAAGACGATAGTTACCTCTGGGGAGGAAAGAGAGAGGGAAGAGAATGGTGTCGTCCACTGTGTAATATTTCTTAAAAAACGACATCAATAAGGTGTGCTCTGTTAAATCTCAGCAAAGAGTAAATGGTTTCTGTTATCCTATTCTCCTTCTAAGTATATTTAAAATCAATATGTAACTGGAACTGAGATGAAATAACACTACTGTAATAGATGCTCTTTGCTGAAGTTCTCCCACCATCTGATGGACATCTCATGATGGGTTGATGATGTCACTGACCCCATCTAAAGGTCAGGACACGTTGTTTACCAGCTGTGGAGCTAGAGAAGGCTCGGTCACCAACAGCAGAGCCAGAGTTACCTCAACCTACAAAGTTAGAGCCACATAGCACCAGATCCTGCTCCAGCTGTGGACTAGTGAGAGCTCTGGTGCCAGCTCTAGAGCTCAGTTGTGGCCAGATCAAGAACGAGAGCTCCCTCCAGCTCACACACTTGACCAGCTCCAGAGCAGCAGCCATTTCCATCACTAGCTCCTGCACCAAATCTGTCAACAATGCAGAGCTAGAGTCCGTCTCAGGACCGGAACTAATTCTAGAATCAGGTCAGGCACCATCGCCTGAGTCAGACCGAGCTCCAGCCCCAGATCAGGTCCAGCTCCTGGGCCAGTTGCACAGCCAGAGCTGGTGGGATCTCCAGCATCAGCCACAGCAGTGGATCCAGCGCTAGAGCAGCTGCAGCACCGCCCTCATCGCCAGCAATTAAGGCCCGGCCGGCTCCAGCTCCACACCAGAGCTGTCCTTCACCTTGCCTGTGAGGGCAGGATGTCTTTTCCCTTTTCAATGTTTTATAATTTTTTATGTTCTATGTGTTCAAATTTAGATTCAATAAAGTTTAATGTTTTCTTCACATAAATTTCTACATTTCAGAGCCGGCCATTAACTACATTCTCTATGCTGTGTACCGTCACTGTTATCTAGTTCCAGATCATTGCTTCGCCCCACCAGAACCCCTGTACCCATGAAGCAGCCATGCCCCCATATCCACTCCCCCACCTCCTGACAAGCACTGATATGCTTCCTGTCTCTGTGCATTTCCCTGTCACTGGTGTGGCTGTCCTGAGAATAGCCAACCCTCCTTTGGCCCCTCACCCCCATGCTGAAGACCCCTGAGGATGCCAATGTGTTCAGTACCATGAACCCGAAGCCTAGTATGAATTTGACTTGAAGAAGCCCACTGTCGCCAAGGGGGTGAGGTCAGGCATGGAGCCAGCTCAACCCGGCCTCACATGAAGAGGAGGGACTCGATATTGCCAAGGGCAACTTCTCCTCAGTCCCTAGTGCTGTTCAGCCACAGGGCCACACTCCCCAGGGTCTGGCTAGCTGGGGAGACGAGCACGTACATACTAGAGTGACAAAAACCAGGTGGCCATCTTTTCTGTCCAACCCGCTGGCCCAGGCTACCCAGGAGCAGTTTCACCATGAACCTCTCGTGCTGCAGGCCTGATGTCTGCCAGTCAGCAGGCTGTCCTGGCCTCCCATGGACCACTGGCAGCCCTAGGTGCCTTCTGCTCTCCAGGGTGCAAAGGAGTAGCTGACCTTTGCCAAGGAGTTCTGCCCATGGGCATAAAGCCCTGCCTGCCACTGAGGCACTGCCCTCTGTGCACCTCCCTCACACCTTCCCAGGTGCGGGTCACTTGCATCTGTGACGTCAGGTGTCCCAGAGTCCCCACTCACCCAGTGGGGGTGACCTCTGCAAACGCAGCCCTTCCATCCAGCCTCCAAGACTCCAGGCCTCAGCAACCTCCCTGTCTCCTGCAGGAGCCTGTGCAGTGGATGGCTCTCACTGCATAAAGGCTGGAGCCTCAGCTGCCTACTGGTCTCCTGCAGGAGAAAACAACATTGTTTTCTTGATTTTTTTGGCGTGTAGTCTGATAAAGCAATGTTACTTCCTATTTGGTAAACTCTATAGAATTTAGATTATGACTGCTAAGTTTCCCCTTTAGCATTTTCAGCTGTCCCAGTAAGACATTTGGATACGATACAGATTCTAGAACACTTGACTCTACTCTCTGCCAGTGAACTTATACCATATGCAGAAGTATTAACATCCAATATGAACGACATATTGAATTCAGGGGTTCTGTGGAGAATGCTTCAGTCAATAAACTATGGATGGTTCTTAATACCGTGATGCCTAGAAGGTAATTTCAGTGTATTGTTACACGTAATAGATAAGTGTATAGCAGTGATTATATACAATAACCTAAACTGAATGATTGAAAAAAATTGTTGAGTGTTTAACAATATAAATCCCCTCTGAAGACTACTAATTAAAGAGTCATTATAACTTTCAGAAAAAGCATAAATTTGATCTTAAGAAACAGAGAGAAACTATAAAGTATTTCCAACTTGAGAAACTTCTTTAAAAGTGAGTTCTCCTCTATAGACATCTGTCATTTGTGGCTAATTGTGATTTAGATCACTATTGTGTCTTGCATCATTGTGGTGGCTCCAAATTTTGATGCACATTAAAATCACCTGGAGAGCTGTTAAAACTCTTGATCCCCAATTGTAACCCATGCCAATTAAGTCAGAATGTCTGCGGTTGGGAGTCAGGCGTTAGTATTTTTTTTTAAGATTCCCCAGTTGATTCCATTATGCAGCAATGTTTAGAGAACACTTGATTAGATATTTCTTCTTTAGTCAAATGGGTCTCTGCTGGTCCATAGATTGCATCAGAAACACCTGGTCAGCTCTGAAAAACAGGATACTGGGCTGGCCTTCCCTGAGATATCAGATGCTTAATGTCCAATCAAGTAATTTCGATGTGAAAAATAAAAGCATACACTTAAAAAATACTTTAAGAATATTCATATTTTTAAACAAGGCAGTTTTGTAGTCTTCTAAGATTAAATACAGCGGTCCTGTGTTCTTTTGTTTTGTTTTATTTTAAACTGAGGCTTTGGAATATTTTATGTGAGTAGGAAACCTCTAGGAGTTCAAAAAGTTGAAATAAATGGTTTCTAACTAAATGCAGCGCACATTCTTGGATCAGTTTTCAAAGGCTGGTCAAAACCTGCTGTGTTCAAATAACAACATGCTGTTTTTCATCACATTCGTTGATGATGTAAACAAAAAGTGTAACTTTATTAGTAAATGTTAAGATTCATGTATTTTAAGTTAAGCTTACAAAATTTGTCACAATGTGATTTTTTTATTCAAGTGAAAACAGATGTGTGCAGCTATTTTGAATATTGGTTTATAAACATTCATATTCTTTATCAAATGAACTTGTAGTTTTTTGTGTTTTCTTTCACTACTGTTCACCTGAAAGGAACAGTTAAAGGGACTGGAATCCAGGACTGTCTGGCTCCAGAGCCTACGTGTATCCATTTCTGTTAACGCCACACACGTCAAATGGCCATACAAGGCTAGAATCGGTTGAGAGCCTTAGGAATTGAGCGGAGGAAAATCGAAAATCGTAGCAGTTTCCCTGGAGCAGTTACTTAAACGATTTGATATTTAAAAAAATTGTAAAAGCAGAATAAAAATTTTAAGATATTTTTAAGTATTGATAAATTATCCTTCATCCCACTGTTTTAACAGTAAGTTATATTTTTTATACTTTCCATCTTTCTTTATGCATATATATTTTCACATAATGGAATTCATAATACCCAGTAGGGAGTCTGCTTTCTTTCATTTAACTTTATATGAAATTTTTTTGCAAGTTGTTTACTTTTTTTTTAAAGATTTTATTTATTTTTCCCCCCAAAGCCCCCGTAGACAGTTGTATGTCATAGCTGCACATCCTTTTAGTTGCTGTATGTGGGACTCGGCCTCAGGATGGATAGAGAAGTGGTGCCTCGGTGCGCGCCCGGGATCTGAACCCGGGCCACCAGCATCGGAGCACGCGCACTTAGCCACCAAGCCACGAGGCCGGCCCGAAAGTTGTTTACTTTTGATAATTATTTTATTGGCTTCCTAATGATCAAACTGATGTATCATAACCGTATAGGGTGCTATTTCTAGACCGGGAGGTTGATGACTTTTTTCAGGATTACAATAGGCAATGTTATCAATTTAGGTATTTTTACTTTTTCTTTCTTTTAGATTACTCATTTAGGATAAATTTTTGAGCCTGAGATTACTAAATTAAAAGGTAGAATTTATTTTTAGCACTGTACATTTTGCAATTGGGGACGATGCAGTAAAACTGAAAGGGAAGCAAACAAATCCACTCTCCTCCCGCTGCTCCCCCTGCAGCAAACCTCTCCCCAAACTAGGTGCTCAAACTTGAGAAACTGTCTCACGTTTTACTTTTTTGAGACACTCGTATCGGAGCCAAGCTTAGGCTATTCAGAAATTGACAAAATCACAATTTGGAGAGATCACGATTAACTCCCTACCTTTGAGGAAACTGAAATGTTCTTCATGGCAAAGAATAACAACCCGGTTTTAGGAGGGACAGAAGGCGGATGAGCCTTGATGGAGCAGAAGTGACTGGGGCGAGAGCGCTCTACAGATTCGCTCTGGTGGAACTCGCTATCCAGGGAAGCCTGGAACATCCTGAGGTTCTGCGGCCACTCGTCAACCAGCCTTGTCCTCTGGCCAGGCTCAGGCATTTGGTAGTTCCCGCCTCCGTCTGTGCGACACCCGGGCCGCCATGAAGTTCGGAAACGTGAGCTGAGCGGCACTGACGGGCGCTCTGGGAAGAACCTGGCAAGGCTTCAAAGGGTTTCCTTTCGATGGTCTACAGACCTGAAGAATGAGACTGCGAGTTTCCAAGGAAACGGTTGCACGGGTTAAGTTGCCGGTTTCAAAATCTCAAAACGGAGAAGACTTTTCCTTTAAACCCTGCGGTCTGCTCGCGTCCCTCCCTCTTCAAGCGTTCGCCTCAGGGCCACGAAATACTTTGCGTTGGTTTTTATTGCGGAGGCTTCCCTCGGGGGCCAGCGTTCTCGCCCCCAAACCTCACGCCGGGATTGGTTGGTTGGTTTCTGTTCTGGTGGGTGATTGGGTGCTGGGAGTCGAGGGGGTGGGAGGCGGGAATTCGTCCGCAAGAGCGCTTGCGCGCGGCCTGGAGAGAGCGGAGGAGGGAGCAGGTGAGGAGCCAGAGTCCGCGCTCAGCCAGGGAGTGGCAGCCCGGTGAGGAGGCGAGAGGTTTGGGGCCTCTCCTCTCTGCCAGGCTCCGCAGTGTGTGCTCACAGATACCATTTCCTTTTCTCCCAGGACTCGGAGCCCAGGCAGCGCTGCCTCGGTTTTCCTCAGAACAGGCCAGCCTGTCTCTCCTGGGGCTGCGTGCAGCCTGCCCGAAGAGAGCCTTCTGCTCTCGCCTGGCCGCCGTGCGGGCCGTCGGGGTGACCGCGTCCCCGGGCCTCGGGGTTCTGAACACGCGGAGGCCGGAGGGAGCCTGTCCCGACCCCTGGGGAGAGGCCCCGGGCCCCCTTGGCCCTCCGCTGACTCGTGGCGGCGGGGACGACGGCGGGAGGTGGATGGGGGCTCGTGCTTTATCCACTGGGGGATTGCGGTGACTTGGGGGCGGGATGGATTTCTAGGCTGTATCTGAGGAACTAGCCGGCGTTGCGTTATTGGCTTCGGTGAAGGGGTTAGAGTCCACCAAATCTCTACTCAAGAGTTGCACAGATAGAGTCACAGAATATTAGAACTGGGAAATACCTCAGAATAGTGGTTATTAGCTTGTTTTGGAACACAGGCTAGGGGTCAGGGTATAATTGGCTTCATAAGCTGTTGAATTACCCCTTTAACCATCCCTCCATCCCCAGGTCGAATTTACCGTTTTTTTCCACTATTGCAAGGAAGTCCTCAGTTGATAACAGTGCATATCAGTGTCCCCTCTGTTTTCAGTTATTTTATTAGGATATAGTTCTGGGAATGAGAAATCCACGGACTTTCTCTTCAGGGAAACGCAGTCATGTACCAAGACTTCTGCACGCAATAGCAAGAGAGCACAGTCTCTGACTTCCGTCTCTGGATCCTAGATTAAGCATAGGTGGTTTAGAAGAGGTGGGGATTAAAGTAGATCACCTCATCTGTGTCAAATACTGGAGTTTAGGCACGTTCTATCCATTACCTTACTTAATTCTTAACTCAATGCCTGGCTAATTTTCATCAAAACTCTATCAGGTAGATAATCTTATCTCCATTGCACAGATGAAGAAACAGACTGAGGTTCAGTGATTCACACAGTGGGACTCACACTTAAGCTTGCTTTACTCCAAAGCCCATTTTCTTTTCATTATACCCTTCTGACCTTTAAATCAGAATTATCAAGCACCTACTGTGTGCCGAGGCATTTTCTCCCTTACAACAGCTTTTCAATTAGGGATTATTACAGATAAGGATCTTAGTCTAGAGAAGTGAAGACATGATCAAGGAAACACATCTGAGTTGTGGGAACCTGATCTAGAACTCGTACTTCTACCTCCTGGTCCACAGCTTTGGCAGAGTAGGGATACAAATCCGGATTTGTCAGATTCTGAGACATGTTCTCAACCACTGTGATGGTTAAGACTAGGAAATTTTTTTACTTGCATTTGTTTCGTTTATACATTTAGGAATCCCCTTTTTATTTCTAGACTTCTGTCCTAGTCTAGTTGGGTATCTGGTTTTCTTTGAATGGCATTGTTTCAGTCTTGATTTTCGTTTCTGCTGCAGTTAGGAATCTAAGTAAACAAGAAAGCATGACTCTTCAATATGGTCTGAATATACAGTTGGTGGGGTGAAGATGAACTTTCCTTGTAAAGCTTGTCCATCATAGCTTGCTATAATGAATTCTGCAAATATTTTTCATACTTAAGTCTTCGTTAAGATAAAGATGCTGATAATTCATAACGTATACTGAATCTGTGACTACATTCATTTTCTCAGATAGTAAATGGATTGAAAATATTTGCTGGGTTCATGGAAGAACATGTAACCTTTCAAAAAATAATCCTGATTGCTATAAACTGTATATGGTTAGGAGGCAAAGGGGAATATTCTGAAAACTATTCTCAGCTCATTTGGCACTTCTATTTACTTTACGGAATTACTACCTTCTACAAAGTATTTACTGTCTTTTACACAGAATACTATATTTCTCACAATATTTTTTGAGATGTTTCAATCATATAGAAAATTAATAGACAAATGAGTAAGCCAACTTTCCAGAGTTGTTCAATCTTAATCTTTTGCCATATTTACTTTATACCTTGTTTGCAAGTAACATTACTAGTATGCTGAATTTATTCTTTTTCTTTCCTAGACGTGTTGTTATACTTTTGTTACATACGTATGTATCCGTAAACAATATAGAGCATTACTTTACCTGTTTATAAACTTTGTACAATGATATGATACTGTACCTATATTTGTTCAGAAGTGTTTTTAGTTGCTTAACATTATTTTTAAGAAGTAGCCTTATTGATTGTTCCTCTATTTTAATTGCTGCGTAGTATTCCATTGTATGAATATACCAGAATTTTTTTATCCATTTTCCTTTAACAGACATTTAAGTTGTTTACATTCTTTTGCAATTCTAAACAATGCTGCTATGAACTTTCTTATGCATGTTTCCTTATGTTCCTGTGGGACAGGTTTTGGATATATACATAGGACTGGACTTCCTGGTGTTGGGTATCTTCAACTTTGCTAGAAATTGTTAATTTCTGTCCAAAGTGGCTGTAGCGATTTACACTCCCCCTAGCAGTATCCTCCATTAAGTTTTCATCCATGATATTAGTGTACTCTAGTTTTACAGAAATGACGGTGCTTGCATCATTAAGGTACAAATTGCTTTGTTCATTTCTTTTATGCCTATATGCTTTTAAGTCCAACATAATTTTAGGGAGAAAGATAAAGGCATAAGGTCTAGATTGAACTAAATACTAATTCTCCCTTCTGCTATTGCTATGTTCCCTCAAGTACAACCTTACTTCTTGTTGTGTTTGTACTTGTGATGGAGACAGACCCTAATGAAGTAAATTGTTTACTGATTATTTTTTTATTGTTTTTGTGTCAATAGATTGTCCGAGGATTAAAAAGTAAGCAGCACTGTTTGTTGGAGAGCCCTACAGAAAGTGGGAAAAGCTTAGTTTTACTTTGTGCTGCTTTAGCGTGGCAACAGTCTCTTCTTCGTGGTAAGTATTTGGTTGATATATTCAGCTTGATTATTGGGACTGGAAAAAAATATAATAAAGTACTTTTTATCCAGAATGATTCATTTAAAGAAATAGCAGTAACTAAGAATATACTTTTGGTCTTTCTTTTAATCCTCCCTGCTTGATATTTTAATAAGTCTGAATATAAACAAATACTCAAGTGGTTGTGCCTTTATTACATTATTAATTTTTGACTATTATCTTTTTGTAAGTTATGCAAATTGATGATAATTTCTCTATAAATGTCTCTGACATCATAAGTGTTTCTCTCCTGTCCTAATTTGATGCTACAGATAGGGTGACCAACTTGTCCAGATTTGCCAGGTACTTTCCCAGGTTTAGCACTGAAAATCTTACAGCCTGGGAAATCTCCCAATCCTGGGCAAATTCGAGTGCTTGCTCACTGTAGCTGCAGAGGATGATTAATGTTTTTTGAATTAGAAATATTATAAATAGAGGTTCTTTCACTTTTAGGGAAGCCAGCGGATGAAAGCTTAAGCAAAAAAGCTGAAGTACCATTGTCACGTGGTTGTACGTGCCATTCAAAGAATTTTACAAACGATGACGAGGACCGAGGAACTTCACGTCATTTCAGCAGTCCAAGTACACCACCTTCTGAAAGAAATGGCACTTCATCAACTTGTCAAGGTAGGTTATATTTTTGCCTGGGTCTGTTGGTATCTGTAGTAGGATCCTTCATTACTGTTGTTATGAGACCTAATTTGATAAATTTGATGAGCATAATTGATTAGGTACCTCCATCTAATTTCTCTGGAATTATTTTTAGAGAACACAAGAGTGGTCAGAAATCCTTGGACTACTTTATTCTTGGCTTGGCTTTTAATTGATTTGGACATTTTGCTAGCTTAAATCATTTTTTGAAGCAGGCAAGGCAAAATAAATGATATTCAGAAATTGATGTTATTTGTAGGCAGGATTGTTAGTTATAGGTTAGAATTTTAGAAAACATTGATTTGTATTGTAAGACAAAATCTAGTTAGCCTCATTCATTCTTGATAAGTTTGCATGAACTTCTGAAGCCAGTATCCTGTATGAGGATGAGATATGTTTTAGGTATGATCCTTGACTAGTTCTAATTAGGTTTATTTAAGAGAAATATATTAAGACTAACATAAGACTATTCATTTTTAAAACATATTTCTCTGGCTTTGACTATATGGAAAAGATTGATCGTTATTTGCCTAAGCCAGAAACCTAGGAGACATCCTGTACACGTTGCTCTACCTTATTTCTCCATGCAAATCTCTATCTCCATTGACAACTCCCTGGTCCAAACTACCATCTCTTGTTTAGCGCATGCAACAACTTCTTTTCCTGCTTTCACTCATGCCATTCTTTAACTAATCACTGGCAGGGAGAAAGGAGGTGGCCATGACTGACTGAAGTCTCAACAGTATCCACTTCCTAAAATCAAGAATGGAGTCATCTTGCTCTAAAGCACATGACTATGTGTGGATGAGGGTGTCTGCTGGAACCCAAGTGTGATTCTATTAGGAGTGAGGAAGAGGAGATGGAATAGTTACTGGAGAGGTGACCAATAGTGTTGTCTACACTGTTTTGACCCTTATCCCTTTTGACTTCCTTGCCATTCCTTCAAAGGGTCATGCTTTCTTCTGCCTCAGAGCCTTTGCTTGTGTTAGTGTCTCTTCTGAGGAAAGTTACATCTTCAACTTGTTATCCTCCTCTTCCATTAGGAGTTGCTTAAGTGTCGCTTCTTTGAGGGAGCCATACTGACCTTTCCGTTAGATCAGATTTGGTTTCCCTGTTATTTTGTGTCATCTCACTGTGTTTGTCTCCTTGACAACACTTGTCTGTGAAGTTTTTATTATCTATGTGTCTGTGTGCATCTTTTATTAATCTCTGCTTCCCCTAGCAGACTGTGTTCTCCATGAGGTCAGGAACCATGTCAGTTTGTTTACAATTGTAACCCTGGAACCTAGCAGAGTGCTTGGCATATAGTTGGTGCTAGATAAATATTTGTTGTGTGAATGAATGGAGTTGATTTTGAGCTAATTATAAGAACTATGGTTTACACTATTTATATACAAACTGTATTATTTTTAGAAAAGCTTTATTGAAATATACTTGAGAAAACAAACTGCATTTATTTAAATGGTATGCTTTGATAAGTTATGACCTCCACCATAAGTTGTACCTCCATGAAACATTCAGTCAGTGTCAAGATAGTGAACATATCCATTACATTCAAAAGTTTTCTCATGCACCTTTGTTATCCCTCCTTCCCACCCCTCTGTGACTTACTCTTCCCAAAGAACCACTGATTTGCTTTCTATCACTATAGATTAGTTTGCATTTTCGAGAGTTTATATAAATGGAATCAGACAATTTGTACACTGATTTTGTCTAGCTTCTGTCACTTAACGTGATTCTTTTGAAATTCACCCATGTTGTGTGTATCAACAGTTTGTTCCTTTGTGTTGCTGAGTAATGTTCTGCTCTGTGGATATACTACAAATTGTTTATCCAGTCACGTGTTGATGTATATGTGAGTTGTTTCTAGTTTGGGGCTATTACAAATAAAGCTGCTATGAACATTTGTATGTAAGTCTTTGTTATGGACATGTGCTTTCTTTTTTATGGGCAAATACCTAAGAGTGGAGTGAGTGGATCACTTATGTTTAACTCTTTAAGAAACTTCCAAACTGTTTCCCAAATTGTTTATACATTATAACATTTTACATTCCCAACAGCAGTGTCCGAGAGTTCCCATTTCTCTACATCTTTGCTTACACTTGGTATGGTCAGTCTTGTCAGCCATTCTAATAGGCATGTAGTGTTGTATCTCATTGTGGTTTTAATCAGCATTTCCCCGATAACTTATGATGTTGAGCGTCTTTTCGTGTGCTTATTAGCCATCTGTATATCTTCTCTGATAAAATGTCTGTTCGAATATTTTGCCTGTTTTTTTTTTATTGTTAATTTTTGAGAGTTCTTTATATATTTTGAATACAAGTGTTTTTCTATCAAATATAGTTTTAGTTTTTACCGTTAGGTCTAAAATCCATTTCGAGTTATTTTTGGTATATGGTGTCAGGTATGGATCCAAGTTCATTTATTTAGCCTATGGATATCTCATTGTTCAGCACCATTTATTGAAACGGCTACCCTTTATCCACTGCATTGCCTTTGTGCCTTGGTAAAAAATCAGTTGTCAATATATACACAACTTGCATTTTAACATCATTGTGAGTTTGGGCTGTTTAGAATAGTCTCTTGAAGCATCAGATGCAGTAAATCAGGGTTGTATTCTTTATATTTTTAAGCAAATTCTTTAATAATATATAAGCTAAATACAGAAAAGCATGAAAATCCTAAGTGTATAGCTTGATGAATTTTCACAAAGTAAACACAGTCATGTATCTACCACCTAGATAAAAATAGGACATTCCCAACACCCTACAGCCCCTTCTCATGCTCTTTTCTAGTCACTGTCCTTTCTCTGCGCAGGTAATTGCTCTCCTCCCTTCTGTCACCATTGATGAGTTTTGCCTCTTTATAGAAATGGAGTGATATCTGTACTCTTGAGTCTGCGTACTTTTGCTTAACATTGTATTTTGGGGATTCATTTGTGTTGTTGCATATAGTAGTAGTTCTTGTTGTGGTATATTATTTCCTTCTGTGAACATATCACAGTTTATTAATCCGTTCTGCAGTTATTAGACATTTGGATGGTTTCTCCTTTAGGCTTTTAATGTTTTTATGAGCATTCTTGTTCATTCTTTTGCAAATAGGTAAGTACTTTCTGTTGGATATATCCCTAGGAATGGCATTGCTGGTCATAGTGTATGGATATGTTCAGCTATAGTAGAGACTGCCAACATTTTCCAAAGTGGTTGAACCAGTTTATGCAACCCCTTCACTACATCCAGTAGTATATGGTAATTACTTTGTTCAGCAGTCTTGTTAAGACTGCTTGATATGTCCAGCCTTCTAAAATTTTAGCCATTCTGGTGCATGGATGGTGTTCTTGTGAGTTTGAATTGGTATTTCTCTGGTGACTAATGAGGTTGAGAATCTTCATATATGTTTATTGGTCATTTGAATATTCCTTTTAGTGAATTGTCTATACAGATTGCCCATATTTCTATTGGGTTGTTTCTTACTGATTTTTATGAGTTTTTTTTTTTTAATATATTCTGGCTATGTCTTGTTTCTTTATAACTTTGTATTTTAAAGACTTAACCCCTCCAATAAGCTTCCTGCAAATGTCCCTGCTGTAGAGAACAGGAAGATAAACCTTTTGGTCTATGCAAATAATATGATTTTTTTTTTAATAAATTGAGGTGAATCTCATTTGGCATATGGCAGTTCAGTTTTTCTAAAACTAAATTATTGTTTCTGGTAGATGTTCCCTGGCCTTTAATGGGCCCATGCCAATTTGCCCCTTGATTTATTTGGGACAGGGTTTCTCAAAAGTGACACTATTAAAATTTGAATGGGATAATTCTTTGTTGTGGCAGCTGTCCTGTGCACTGTGGGATGCTTAGCAGCATCTCCCAGGCCTCAACCCACTAGAGGCCAGTGGTACCTACCCCCCACTTTGTGACAACCAAAAATGTTTCCAGACGTTGCTGAATGTCCCTGGGGTGGGAGGTGAGGGTGTTAAAATTGCCCTGGTCGAGAACCACAGATCTAGATTTGTTTTGTGGGTATTTTACCAGTTTGCCAGGAAATTACAGAGCTGAAAACTACGTGTGTTTTCTAAAATACATATGGAAATACAAAGGACTGAGAATAGCCAAGATATTTTTTAAGCAGCAGGTCAAGGTGAGAAGACTTGATCTATGAGATATCCTGATTTATTATATATAAAGCTATAGTAACTAAAGCACTTTGGTATTAGCACAGTGTTAGACCAGTGGAAAACAGTAGAGAACCCAAATCCAGTTCCACGTGTATCCAGAAACTTGATTTCTTTTAATAGAAGTTCTCTTACAGAGCAGAGGGCAAAGGAGGGGCGTTTCCTTAAGTGGTCCAGGGACTATTAGATATCAGTATGGAAAAAATTCAAATTGGAACCCTACTTTACTCCATATACAAAAATCCATTCCAGGTAGACTAAAGACCTAGGCATAAAAGGCAAAACTATTAAGATGTTTGAATATAGTGGTTTTCAAATGATGTTCTTAAGAGTCTTAGAAAAAACATGGCTTGTAGTGGGAAGGGGACAGTGGATCAGGGAAGTTCTAGGTCTTGCGTGCTCTTTTGGAAATTTTAAACGCTATTTCTTAAAAAACTGTAGTCCTCCTCAGAAAAGGCTTGAAAACCCGTGCTGTGTGGCACAGATAGCCTTCTATGTTTGTGCAGACTCAAACTTGGTTTTTTTTTGAAAATAGTATTGGATTTGCTTATAGGGCTTTCTGCGCTAGTAGTCTGTAAATCCTTCAAGACCAGGGGCTGGTTTCTTTTCATTGTTTTTCCATGGGGTCTGGAATTATATGGACTCAATAAAATAAATGCTTGTTAAATGAATTCAAGCACTGGGAGTGGAGGGAATGTATAGAGAAGAGCAGAGAGGAAGGAAGGTTCTTTGAAGAACACTCTCATTTACAGAAAGGGTGAAACCATTGTATTGGAATAGTTAAGAACCGTGTTACAGATATTAAGGAGAAAGCAAATGCATTTATTCTGTTGCAAGAATACAGAGTGTTATGTTTGGCTGCATACCTAGAGGTTATGCTTATGGATTTTAGAATCAGACAGCAGGAGTCAGTCATATCTAGGCTCTGCCTCTTACTAGCTAAACAATATTGGGCATGAACTTGACTTCTTTAAAACCTAGTATTCACACTTATAAAATGGGAATAATATTATTCGGTGATTTAAGAGGTCAGTGATGACCTTGAGATAGAGCTTTCTGCATTGCGGGATTAAAAGCTAGATTATAGGAGCTTGATTCTACTATATTGTTAAGCCTAAAGAACATTGAGAAGCTCAGTAGGAAACAAACATTGAGACGCTGTAAGGAACGATTTTTATAGAAATGAAATACATTTTCTTGAGAGAATCTTACAGTTATATTTTTTAAGCCACGTTATTGGGAGTGGTCTACAAAAGCATAAAGCTACAATTGGACTTTCCTGTTGAAAGTATATTTCTCAAAATGTTTGCTATATCTTTGTTAAGGTAAACTGAGTGGTAAAGTGCTTTTAAACATGTTGAGCATTTCATGTTTTAAAGTATGTTATGAAATTTTTAGAAATAAATTATACATCTTGATTCCAATTTTTTTCTAGAAACTTTTCCTGGAGCAACCCCTGATGGCCTAGCGGTTAAAGTTTGGCACGCTCCACTTCGGCGTCCCAGGTTCAGTTCCCAGGCACGAGCCACACCACTCGTCTCTCATTGACTATGCTGTGGCGGTGGCTCGTGTAGAAGAACTAGAAGGACTTACACGTAGAATATAGAACTATGTCCTGGAGCTTTGGGAAGGAAGAGAAAAGAGAGGCAGATTGGCAGCAGATGTTAGCTCAGGGCAAATCTTTCCAAGCAGGGAAAAAAAAAGAAAAAAATTGCCTAAGTGTAAGTTATTTATACTCATTTTTTATGATTTCTTATATAAGACTCTCCTGAAAAAAACTATACTGGCTGCAAAGCTATCTGCCATTAAACAGGTATCCGTATGGAGAGATGAAAATGGTGATTTTCAAGTAGAGAAGAATTCAACCCTTATAAACTACACAGCAGGTAAACAGAATTTGTTGGCAGTGAAATATTCCCGTTAGTTCTAGTAGAAAAAGGTAGCCAAGCATCAATCAAGATTTCAGTGGTGCTTGTAGAGAGTAGTTGGGTCATGTCACAGACGTAAATTGTAAATTATTGTAACTTCATTTTATATAGTTACTCATTACAAAGGAGTTTATTATTATACTAGATTATTGAGGCTAACATCATTAAAATGAAACTGCATGGTGCTTTCTTATATAAGAGGAATTTGACAGTAAACTATTTACTTAAGGCATATACTGATAGTATAGCTACTTTCTACTTTTAATTCTTCTGTTGTTTTGATCTAATAATGGCATTTTGGGGGGTCAAAATAACTTTTTTTAGAAACCTTGATACAACCATATGCTGTCTTCAAAATCTTACTTCAAATAAAGCAATAGAGGTAAGTTGGAAGTAAAAGCATGGAATACATAAAGAAATAATAAGGGAATTATGGTGCCAGTTATCAATGGATTGCCCCTGTGTAACAACGTCAGACTGTTGGCCTCTGTTGTCTGTTCTGCAATAATGGAGCTGCACCCAGTAGACATTTCTCTTTTGCACCTGGCAGGGGTTAAGCTTTGTCAGAGAAAGTTTAGGACAAAGGGCCTTCCTTCCTAATTCCAGGGTGCTTCCATTCTTTCCTTTTTCTTTCTCCTGCAGTACAACCAGCAGTGGCACAATTCAGGGGTGTTTACAGGGACTCACCCACAGTGGGTGATCCACAGTGGATTCAGTGGATCCCCTTGGATGGCTTAATAAGGAGAATGAGTGGCACCTCTACAAGTGGAATCCCAGTGAATCCAGTAGGCATCCCAGCCTCAGCCTACCTGCCCCTGGGAGGGGACAGGGCTTTCCTGTTTGCCAGTCACAGCCTGCTGTTCCCTACCTGCTGAGCTCTGCCCTGATCAGGGACCGGTACTGGCCTTGGGAAACATGACAATCTTCTCCACCATCCCTGTGCTGCAATCATTCCTTCTCCAACAAGGCCTGAAGGCAGCCTTGGTGAGGGGGTCCTCTCCCAAATTTGTTTCTTTCTTAACTACTCTACTGTAATTCTGGGCTATTCTCTATAGTTCCCTTTAAAGGTTTATGGTTAATTGTTCATTATATAAACTGTCCCTGCTCAATCAATGGGTTGGTTTCCCTGTCCTGAGTGAACACTGATTCTTATCATTATATATTATTTTATAAGGTGTTAGTGCTAAGGGGAAAAATGAAAGGGGAACAAGTTGGATAGGGAGTGTCAGGACAAGAGGATAGTTTATATTTTAAATGACATGGTCAATACAGCCTCACCAAGATGACATTTGAACACAGAATTACAGATAGTGAAGAAGATGAGGCATGAAATCATCATGTGGAAGAGGATTCCAAGTGGAAGGAACATAGAGTGCAAGTCTACAGATGGGAGAGTGCCTGGCATGTACCAGGAGCATAATGGAGGGCAGAGGTACAGGGGATGACTGGCCAAAGATGATGTCAGAGAGAGTGTGGGACCAACTGTATGGGGCTTGAGGTCCATCATAGGGACTTGAACTTTCCCCCTGAGAGAAATGGAGAGCCCCTTGAGAGATTTCACAATGTCAGGGTGTGACATCTGGCTTTAAAGGGTCACTCCAATTGGTGCATTGGGGATAGATTGCGGGTCAAATATAGAGGCAGAAAAACCGGTTAGAAGGATACAGCGATAATCCAGGCCAGAACAATGGTGCAATGTGCTCCACGCAGCCATCAGGGAGTAACAGGGTGTGGACTTACATACCCACCACAAGCAAAGAAAAAACTAGTCCAAATACCTGATATGATTATTTCGCTAATGATCAGTCTACATATGCAGTGGGTGAAAGTCCACAAGGCCAGAGAAAAGCAACCTTCGTGTAAAGAATAATTCTAAGGAACTGTAAGTCACACCACCTGCAAAAACCACAGGTTCTAGAATTATTTGAGATGCCAAGACAATGAGAAGGAAATAATCTTTTCAACAAGTAGTGCTGGGACAGGTGGATATCCACATGTGAAAGAATAAAGGTGAACCCCTACCTCACACCATATACAAAAATGTTACATCTTCTTACCATGAAAGATGTAAATGTAAGACCTAAAACTGTAAAACTCTTGGAAGAAAACATGGCCCTGGATTAACCAATGTTTTTGTAATTATGGCACCCAACACAAAAGCAACCAAAGGGAAAAGAGATCAATTCAGCTTCATCAAAAGTAAAACTTGAGTGCGTTGAAAGAAATGATCAAGAAAGTGAAA